>NW_013952438.1:1106360-1112386 GCF_001266775.1 Austrofundulus limnaeus
GCCTAAAGGCATTCACCCAATAATAATAATAAAGAGAAACATAAAAACAATAGGTTGAATGCCTAAAGGCATTCACCCAATAATAATAAAGAGAAAAACAAAAACAATAGTGTGAATGCCTAATGGCATTCACCCAATAATAAAGAGAAACATAAAAACAATAGGTTGAATGCCTAAAGGCATTCACCCAATAATAATAAAGAGAAAAACAAAAACAATAGTGTGAATGCCTAATGGCATTCACACAATTACTTTAAATATTTCACAAGTAGCAGCTGCTTTCAGTAGCAACTCAAGCAGGCGCTGCTTACAACATCTTTCTGTAAGAAACACACCATCCTCTTTTTTTTTTCTTTTTTTGGAAAAACAAAACCAAACGCAGTGTGTCTTTCTCTAGGGAACTGTCGTTAGCATCACTGTGCAGTTTCTAACATTTGACAGCTGCCTGTTAACCATCGTAGGAGCGTTGCTATTTTAGTCTGAGCCAAAGTCAAGAAGAACACTCAGGCAAAGAGATGAGAAAAGGCTCAAAGGGTGCTCCACAGGACTGAAAACACAGCAGAAGTTACAAAAAAAAAAATGATGGAGCCGACTTTGTCATACTCCGAGATCGTTTAAATTAGGGGAACTTTTTTTCTTGGATGTTTCAAATGATCCGAACAGACGGGCAAACTTGTGTTGCCTTTCCAGCACGTGCTGTTTGTTCTACCTTCACACTCTCCTGTCATGGTGTCCCTGTACGTATGGGAGGGGCAGGGTGCCAGACAGGCCCCATTGTGCAGCGTGGCCTCAGGGTCGATGCAGGCGTCGCAGTCATCGCCGTTTGGGCCGTCACATAAAGCGCAGTCAGCATGGCAACGTGCGCACTCCCCTTCCTCGTTGTCCTCAAAAAACCCCTCGGGACAGTTTGCAACACACAGGCCCTCATGGAGAAAGTGATATTCCTCGCAACCTGCACAAACAACAGCTTTTGCTTTTAAATGGACTCACAAATTATTGTAGCACAGTAAAAAATATATATGGAAACAAATACTGCAAAGGCAACTGCAGGAGAAAGAAAAGGCTTAAACTGTCTTTGATGCAAAATTTTCACCATAAATACGAAGGTATTTATGATGAATGATTGTGTTTTTCTGTGTCTCTTTCCTGTCCCCCCAAACCCAGCCAGTTGAGGTAGATGGCCGCCCTTCTTGAGTCTGGTTCTGCGGGAGGTTTCTTCCTGTTAAAATGGACCCTAAATTTAACTTCTATTTGCCCTAGACATCCTAGCCCTGACCTCACTACCTAAAACTAACCAGTAATCCTGATCCCCAATATTGACCACGGACCCCAACCCAAAGACCCTATGGTGTGAACCTAGAAAAGCCCTGTGTGTCAATAACTGATGCGAGGGGGTTGCCCAACACAACAAAACCAGATGCAGAGGGAACCTGGACAAGCGTCAATATTTGACGAGCCAGGAGTGAGAATGTGTTGGGATGGGAGACTGTGATACAGTGAAGATTCAACACAGTCTGCTGGCTTCCTTAAATTGATTGGTTGGGGTTTTTTTGTACCACTGTACAATAAAACAATGCGACAACATGACACGTGTCAACATTTGTTGTGACTACTATTCAAAGAAACTCAATTGAAACTGAATTGTATTTTTGATAGATAACATTAATAATGCATTGCAATCAAAAAAATAAAATTCACTCTTGTTGTCAAACAGGCATTGACATATTCACATGCAAAATAACAGGAAGTGATGGCAAAAGGGAAAGCTTGCCTGTTAAGTGCAGAATTGCTGCGGTGGCTAACACAGACAGTAGCAAAGAATCCAAAGATTTTTTTTAGATTATTTTGAGAGAAGAAGAAGAGTCAGAATTCTAATAATATTAATAAAAAAACATCAGGAAGTTCCATTTTTTCAAGGAGGTCCATTGGCTGGAGGGGCTGTCACGTGACTTGTCATGGTCAGAAAGAGCAGCCATATTGGTAAGGGTGAGGTGACAACCATGACATATTAAATTATGGTCAGTGCATCAACGAAACTCAGTTTTCTACTGACAATTGTTTTTATTTGATAGAAATGCACATGTCTACATTGAATGATGCTTCTAATAAGCAGAAGTTATGAAAAAACTAATATTCATATCCAGTATCTTTACAAAAATCTAGCCGTGATAAATTGTTTACATTGACAGCCAGCCCCTTTCATTACGGCGTTGTGCTCATGGTCAATCTTCTGAAGCGTGGGTGACAATATACCTCATTGAGGTCCCCTTTGTTGTCACTGACTGTTTGACCTAAAAACATGCCAGTTAAGTGATAAAATGGGCAAAATGACGCAACATTTCCTAAATATTAAAATGTTTTCTTCCACTGTACCTGTGCACTGTCCAGCAGGGTTGCACTCTCGACAGGTCGCCGAGCACCCTGGATGGCACTCACCACCCTGGACTATGTTTGCTGGAGGACACTCCTCCACACACTGATGGTTATGAAAGAGGAGAGGCTCTTCACAGGTCAGACAGTGAGTGGCATTCATCTCACAAGAGGCACAGCCAGGTGCACAACTGTGACACAGCTGGCCTAAAGGATAACCCCTGATGAGGAAAAATAATACAAATAAATAAATAAAAACGAGTACCCAGAACAGCACACTGATGAAGTGCACATCCACTACACAATGATTTGCTTTTATTCTGCAGCTCGAATATACATTAATTGCATTTCTCAAGTTCATCTCTTGATGGAATTAAATGGATGCTCATAACAATTCATTTTAGTTGTAATAAAAATAGGACTTATATATACAGTACATATATATATATATATATATATATAAATTCTGACATGTCATGCTCAACTAAGCTGTTATTTGTACCTCTAGGGTAAACAAATGAAAGGATGTGTTGTTTTTATCCCCTGCACAAAAAAAAAGACAGGTAATAATTTGGGACCCATCACATCAAACCCAAGATTGAGACGCAAAGTGGTACGTGGAGAAATAAGCAGCTATGTTGCACTGAATAAAACAATTTAATTTTGTCAAAACATAACCTTATTTATGGGTCATATGAATGAAATATATGAACTATAATCTTAAATTATTTTTGCTTACCCTGTTTTGAGCAGTAGCTACAAAAAACAAGGTTTTGAGCAGAAAAGCCTTAAATATTTGTCATTTTCTCTGTGACCTATAAAGTGTTGTTTTCTTTCCAGCTTGCAATTTACAGTATATTATATATTGTTTGATGTTTCTTCTTTAAAATGTCAAATTCCCCATAAGAGCAAGCTAAAAATAGGATTTAGACTAAATATCAATGGGTTATCCTCATTAGGAAAACAAATCAAGGCAAATCTCTTGAACCACAGGATGAGATAAAGGCTAGATGACTCAAGGCCGAGTTTCCAGCATCGCCAACGGTGGCCATCTTGCCACTGAAATATTGATGGAAAATGAGCTGTTTTTTGAAAACATTAAAGTGACTAGGATTTAGGGGTGTTTAGATATGTTGAAACTGTGTTTTTTTAGATTAAAAAATGTAATTGTGTGGCATAGTTGTGTGCCACAGCTACTTGTAGAAGTTATGATTGAGAGTTTAAATTCTTATATTAATGATTCTATTTATTAATAGGCCAATAACAAGGGCCTGTGAGACCTTGCTACTATTTCAAAGTTTACCCAACAATTTTAAATGATTAGGAACTCTTTCATTTCAACTTAACTGAATCTGCACCTGATTTCCAAGCAGGTTGGTTTGTTAGAAACAAATTGTTAAATAAAAAAAAGAAACAACTTGTTAGCTTTGTGTTTACAGAAGTGCACCAGGATAAGCTGCCTGACTTTTGTGCAGCCCACAGATTCTCTAATAGCCGTACAAGAACCCGTAGGATATACAGTACTGTATATATGTCAAAAATATGTTGCACTATTATATTTATTATGTGAAAGGATTATAAAAGGCACATTATATTTGCATGTCTGGAGAAAAAAATTGGAAATAAATGGGTCCATATTAACTACTATTTTTATGAACATGTGAACAACTTAGCAATGTAAAATATGTTAATTTGGCTTTATGTTTGCATTTATAAATACATTTAAATGTAATTTAAATATCTTGTGTGTGTGTTGTTATTGCTTTACCTACCTGCATAATGTTATTTTCATATGAAAGTCCATTAAAAGTTTTATTATACTATAACAGCATCTCTCACATTTACAGCAAACCAAACTGTGTGAAAAATGGTTGGAAATTGAGCAAGTTCTGATTATTTTAATAGTATTTGCACCATATACATTCATGTTATGGTTGGACATGCTTCCAGCCGAACTTCCTAATAGATAAGTTTATTTTCTATTTAAACATCAAAACAGCATCTTAATAATTGATAAAGGTGACATAGACACTTTATTATGGTAAAGTATTTAAATGTATGCCTGAGAAACTCATAATACTGTATTGGCCCTTTAAAATGTGCTTCGGTCATTTTCATCAAATCTGACTTAATCATGATGTGATGGGTCACATTGAACAAAACAGTTATAAAGCTCTTAAGTGTTTGGTAAAAAATAAAAAAATAAAATTACAAATCACTTGTAGAATTTTTTTAAGTCCAGTCAGAGCTGCTGGAACTTCTGCAAAGACTACCAGTTGACACTATGAATGATACAAATCATAATGATGGCAACCATATATTCAATCAAAGCAATATCAACATGATTTTATTTTCAATAGTCACTAAAAAGAAATAACTGAAATGCATAAGAGAAGCATACGTAAATCGTGTAGTAAGATTCACCCCTGACCTGATACACTCTGGAACACACCGCCCATTTTGCAGGAACAGCAGAGCTTTTGGAAAGCTCTGACAGCGGCTGCAGCGCTGAGCACTGGAACACTGCAAGCAGCCCTGAGGGCAGGCCTCACACACACCGCTCAACCGACTGGCGAAGAAGCCCGCTGGACACTTTGACGCACATGTTTGCTGCGCAGTCAGAAATCGCCCTGGAGGAGGAGGAGCAGCAAGTAAACATCACGGCTCTGAAAAAGTGACACTAAAATGCAGGTCTAAAATCAGAGGTGACCAAAAGACCTTTTCCACAGATTGTGCACTGGTTCTTCTCCGGTCCAGAACAGGATTCACAGGATGAGTGACAGTCTTCACACTCGCCATCGTCTGGCAGGAGAAACAACACCTTGATTTTTGGACAACCGCAGTGACAATGTAGTTTTGTTGTTACAGCACAAAACACAGCAGAGGGAAAACTGAGCTCTGAGTCAGGACAGGACCATCATTATTCTCATTCCTGACTTAGTGACTTAGGACAAAAACTGTGAACAAAACAAGAACGAAATACAAAAATATGATATTTGGTAATCCCATTTTTTATGTTTTGGTTTGTGTATAAGCAAATGAAATGAATATTATGTTTTAGTTGTTGAGCTTAAAGGGATAATCTAGTTAATGTTTTAGTTAGAGGTTATATTCAATCAGATAGTTAACATTAGTTATTACCTTATTAACCATTTCAACCAATATGAAGAAAAGTGCAGAAGTCTTTATCCAAAATAGGCCAAATGAGGGCTTGTTGTTTGTTTTTCAGACATTTTTTACACCCTTCTCTCCATATTGTGCGCTCTATATCTGATGTCACAGCTGATAAGGTACGAAGTAGGGGTGTCCTGTTGCCAGTTTTCTTCAAACCGAGTGCAAGTAACAATACTTGAAATTGGGCACTCGCTGTTACTGAGTATTGATATGGAGCACTTACTGAGTCAGAACTGAAACATTACACAATGACTTCAAAAACACATTTCTTTTAATTAAAACAGATGTCCTTCCTTATAGGCCTACAGCCCCTACTGGATCATATCAAATATACAGCATGATATAAACTGTTGCAACATTTTAAAATAAATAAAAATAACAAATAGGACTTTCTTTTAACTTTATATATATATATATATATGTGTGTGTGTGTGTGTGTGTGTGTGTGTGTGTGTGTGTGTGTGTGTGTGTGTGTGTGTGTG
>NW_013952438.1:1113021-1132743 GCF_001266775.1 Austrofundulus limnaeus
GTGTGTGTGTGTGCGTGTGCGTGTGTGTGTGTGTGTATGGAACTGACAAACTTTTCACTTGAAATGTAAACTGTGACACTGACACAGTCAACACCAGGCACTGGTATTGGTATCAATCCCAAATACTGCGTATTTTGTACGAATACAGGTACTTGTAAAAATTCTGGCCCAACACCAGGACACCACTACTATTCCTTTAAGGTTCTGTCAGGAACTGTTTAAAACACTTGGCAGAGTAATTCTTTCCTTCTCTGCTTTAATCTGTGTATAACTTGATGTCTAGCAAACACTCAAAAAATATTATTCTCTTAATCTTCCCAATAATAAATACATCATCCATCTTTGATTGAAAAAGTATCTGAAGTTTGTTGTGTTCAAGATTCAAAGTTTAAACAAAAACTTTCCTTTCTGTGCTCATCTTTAACTTTTAAGTTAACCTATGCACTCCTATCAAAGTTATTTAAGCTCCTATAATTAAGATCTCTTGCCTCAAACTAATTGTCATGTTGTTTCATGGAGGGAAGAAAACGTTCAGCGTTTACAGACTATTATGCTACAGTATCTGTCTGACGCTCTTTCAGCTTCGAGAACTTAAGTTGCTACCAGGTTCAGGGATGGTGGCACACACACCAATTACCCTCCGACATTTCTCTGCTGCCCCTTTGAAAGTGCCCAAATCCCTGCTTCATTAAGGCCAGACAGTCGGATTAGTGGAATATAAGTTATTAGTCTCACCGCTGAGAAAGGTCCTAACAGGACAATCGCCACCCTCAGACACACACTCCCCATCGTACAGCTCCTTCCCCTCGTCGCACGACAAACAGTCGCTGTCCTCAGGGCCGCTACACGTTGCACAGTCCAAGTGACACTCCTCGCAGTCGTTGGACTCTTCATTGCCATAGAAACCGTCGGGACACACCGAAACACACTTCCCCTCTGGAGGGTTAAAAAAAATGGAAAAGATTCTGTTTGGTGAGATAAGAGTTTAATATGCAACACATTCCCTGAATGAACTCACCAATCTCGGTGGTTGTATTAAAAAGAAAACCCTGATTCTACACATTAAAGTGTGTTTACATTATTAAACGTGTGTGAGGGGAAGAAAAAAATTAAAAAAAGCTTTGGTTGTTGTAAAGAAAGCTATATGAAATGCAATACATCAGTCTGGGCTGAAGGTCTTGGGAGTGGAAGAAAGATTTTTGCACTGAGGCAGCAATCCTTTTCTGGCGCCAAAAGCGTTGGCTTGCAAATTTATTTGATGACATGGACAACGGCAATACAATATCACGTCAAATGAATGCTTACAAAGAATATGCATTTATACTAAATCCCTGTGTGTCAGCTTTCTTTACTGAAAGCACTGAATGTACATCTACATCTTGTTAACTGCTGGACTGAAGGCAATTCAAGATGGCCACCACAGCTAATCCAACTTAGCCGTTCACAAATGGCCATAATTTAATCAATTTTACAGATATTGAAAAAATTACCAAACTTTTGTGAGGTTGTAGATGAAAATCATTCTCAACACACATAGTTGCTAACATATCATTGAAGATTTGACTAAAAATTGAATTTCTTATAAGATGATCTTAGTCTAAAACTCTGTGATCAAAATCAAAAAGAAAAAAATAAGTAGGTCCTCTGGATGGGTTCTTCTTTAGTGAAACGTTTCGTCTCTCCTCCAAGAGACTTCCTCAGTCTGATGAGTTTCAGAAGAACTCAGCCTATAAGCACTGCCTCCACATGGTGGACAAACAGGTTAGTCACATGCAAAAGAGGGCCATCGCCTAACAATAGGCTTGATTCGCTCTATTGTTCACAGAGGGTCATGAAAAGCTGCAGGTGACAGTTATTAATGAGTTATTACAGCACATCTATTTAATATTCTACATACAGTATTACAGCTCATCATGCAGTTGTTATCCAGCAGAAAATCTTACCCTTTTGTCTCGTAACAGAAAACCCTTCGAAAAATGGTGCCTTGTGTATTTTTCATAGCTTAGGACTTTCTTTACATTTAAATTTGGTAATATGAAAAACATTTCAACAGCACAAGTTCTTTGTCAATAAATGAAATTGTGATTGTCTTCTGGCAATCCGAATGTAATCTAAAGTATGGATTGTGTCCTAAAGCTTTTTCCTCATCCAGCAGAGGACAAAGCTGCTCTCCCACAAGGATTAACGTTACTTAAACAACATATAGCTTCTTGTAGCTCAGTGACAAAAACAAAACAGGCTCACTGTGAAAATTACAAATCAACAAAAGGCTAATCACAGAGACTACTTTCAAAAGATTTCATTTCCAATCAAAATGAAAGAATTAAACTCTAAACTATCTGTAAGAAAAACAAGACATAAGGCTCTGCATATCATTTGCATTTTGCGACAGATAAACAAGTGAAACAACAGTGTCCCTTGAAGTAATGTCAGTGCAACTCTATGAATCTTCTCGTGAATGCAGTCACTCTTGCATAGATAAATCTTTTTCCATTCTGAAAAAAAATCACTTTTGATTTTTCTTGAACTTTTTTTTTCATCTAAAAAATGTAATTAAAAAAACACCGAAATAAAGTAAATTTAAACTACCTTTCCTGGTCATAAAATGTTATATAAACTTACATTATTCATAAAATATTTTGCTAACAGATGGACAAAGAAGACTCTGTCAAAGACCTTTGATTTTATTAGTCCACCAAGTACATGTTTGGAATGACTCTTAGCTGCAGCATTGCCAAAACTTAGCTCAGTATTTGTAAATGTGGCTGAGTTATAGCCGTTTTTTGTATTTCTGCTAAGTTAGCAAGGTTTGTTAGCCGACTTGAATCAGACTGATTCCAAAAAAAAAATTTTAAACTCAAGCTGGCCGAGGCAGATGGTTGCTCATTATGTTTCTGGCTCTGGTGGTAGTTTGTTAATTAGAAGTCTTTCCTTTCCACTGTCGCCAACATGCTGCTCAGGATGGCAGATGAAGTGAAGGTTTGAAGCAATCTGCTGGCCTTTTTTTCCCCATAAAAATAATTCAACCAATTGCCACATTATAATATTTAAATGTTTTTATACAGTGTCCTCAGATGACTTTTGTAGTGAATTGGCGCTTTAAAAATTAACTGAACTGAATCCAATTAAACTAATGATTTGTAGATACTGTATGTACCCAAGGATTATTGTTTAAGAGGGTTCCATGATTAATATATGTAAAATTCAGTAAGCTACAACAATTTTTGTGTTTACTATTTTTAATTATCTGTGGTGGCCATCTTGAATCAGGTTGACTCCAAAACTTAATATGTTGTCGATGTGAATCTAGTGATTATTTTCTGTGAAATTTACAAAAAGGGGTGATTTGTGAAATATTGGACGATCACTCATCTTCATTGGCAGTGGGCAATAATCCAGCAATTTTTTTTCTGTGAAATTTAATACTTTAAGAACTTCTTCTCATAGGAACTAAATTTGTCCTTGCAAAACCAGCAACTTTTCCACCAAAAGCACCTCAGTTTCTCCCGTCTTTCAGGTTAGGTTTAGGTTCAGGTTTTTTCAAGCCCCAAAAGGGCAATTAATGTTACAGCAAGTACACTCTACAAAGACATAAAAAACTAAGACAAACAATCAAAGTTAAAAAAATTAGGAGTTAAGTTAGGTTAGGAGTCTAGGTGTCCTCCTAGATAACATGTTATCGTTTAAACCCCATATAATTAATGTAATTCATTTACCGTACTTTCACCTCCATAACATTGCTCGTCATCATCCATCCTCCTCACCTAACAGTACAGCTGTTTTGAGTTCACTCTTTGGTCACAGACTGTCTAAATTAGTACAACTCTCATCTTTTTTGTTTGCCTGTTTAATCCATCCTTACACTATGGGCTCAGGAGCTTTGAGCCACTCAGCACCGAACGACTGGAACACTCTCCCTCCAGTTCTTCTTAAGTCATTCTATGTATGATGTTTTGTTATTTTTATTTACTGTTTCATCCTTTTGTCATTTTCTGCATTTTACATCATATTTTATTGTGCGGCGTTCTTCGGTGTCCTGAAAGGCCCCTTCAACTAAAATGTGTTTTTTTATTATTATTTTTAATGATGCAGTCGGACATCTTTTGTTTGTGTAGAAAACATCAGCTTCACCTGATAAGAAGAGGTCAGTCTCACACCAGTAGCACTCGTGTTGATCACAGCTCATACAGCTGTCGTCACACGGAGCGCAGGTCATCTCCCCCTCCACGGTGTACGTCTTGGCCGGGCAGGTTTTGTAGCAGCCGTCCTGAAAGCTGAAAAATAAAAGCAGCAGTCGATACCTGCAGTCACACATGCACAGAAATCCACTCTGCTCTTCCAGGATGGGGGAAGAAAAGCCTTTTCATTTAGGGACAGCAGTGAAATGAAAGGCAGACTGAGTGCAGTGGTGAGATCACACAGGGTGACGGAGAGGCACACAGCCTTACTTGTAAAACCCCTCGGTGCAGGACAGGCAGTGCCTAGGGTTATCTGTTGAAAGCACACAAAATACTCAGCTCTCCTTTCAAACAGGAAATACCTCTGGACGTGGTCTGACACGAGAGCTCCGTCCTCTTTAAGCATTTTAGGAAAGCGTTATAATAGCTGCTGAACTGTGACTTACACAGAACACACTTCCTGCAGCCTTCCTCACAAGGCACACAGTCCTCATAGTCCGGATCTTCCACCTCTCCTGGGAGCACAGACAGGGCGACAAAGTGGACAGGAGTGACACAGTGAGAGAAACTATCCAAAACAAGATCGAGAATGATTATGCAAAAGGTCACATAACAGCTGCAAAAAATAAAATAAAATAAAAAATAAACCCAGTCATAAATAATTCTGTAACGTTGTTTACCTTCTCCACACTCCAGCTTCATGCACACCCCGTCTGACACGTAGTAAGAAGAGTTGCACGTCAGGCAGTGGTTGGGGCTGGTGCAGACATGACAGTTTTCTGAACAGGGCTCACAGCTGCTCTCAGCGGTGTGATAGAAGGCCTCAGGACAGGCGTCCAGACATGTGCCTTTATGCAGGTAACGCTCCACCCCGAATTTATCTGGAGACAAAACATATTTATTCAATTTTAAATCAAGATTCACCCTGATTTGTTTTGCATTTTGAATTATTAATAGTGGGGGGTTAGGTGTATGCATCATTTTTTTTGTGTGTGTGTGTGTGTTAACTGACTCAAGCAAAATGATGTGAAATGAGCCCCTTGTAGGGACAAAGCATCACCATTGTTCCCATGAACATCGTTTTCAGATGAAAAGCTGTAAAACCCAAACCTCTAAACCTTAAAGGCAGTTACTGTCTTGTAAAGGATGAAAGTTCAAATGTTTCAGTTTGTCTCCTTTTAGGAGGCCAAAAGCTAAAATACCACATAAATGTCAGCACACAGCTTCTCATCAGAAACAGCTGAGTCTAGATGTTTTAGGCATTTTCCATCTTCATAAAGCAAACAAAAATATATATAAAAAAGGGACTAATGCTAATTTTAAATCCTTTTTCTTATTTACACAATTCAGTTGGGGTCTATATAAAGTGGAACTGCAACGCTTTGGTCTGAATTCCTCATTACTGTAACTTCACATGCCCCTCTTTCACCGCTGTCCTGAGGTGTGTCTCAAATAAACACAAACAAGGCGCTTCACACCCCGACCCCCTCCAGCTTCCAGTTCATTCTACTTTGATAGAGGATTTTACAACTTTAAAGCAGGACAAAAACTTTGTGTTTACAAATTTAAAGATGTCAACGAGTGAAGACTTGTCCATCCAGCCTCACGTCTGACCCAGAACAAAACGTGGATGAAGACGATGAAACTGTAGTTGGTAAGTCTAGACCTTATTCAGAAGTTCCATCAAAAATACTGTGACATAGAGAAAACTGAACATGTTGCAAAATATAACCCAAACAGAATGTAAAGACATCTATGCAGCACCAGGAGTGATTACATTTTCTGCACTCTAAGTACACAACAAAATGTATGTAACAGTTAAAATATGGATTTTGACTGATTTATCCTCTTAAACATTTTAACCAAAATTGACCATTTTCTTTCATTTTTCTGATGTAAATTTAGCGAACAGCTAAGACTGCACAATATAATAATAAGCCATGATGGCTCAGTGGTTAGCACTGACGCCTCACAGCAAGAAGGTTCTGGATTCGATCCCCGGTTCGGACCTGGGGTCTTTCTGTGCAGAGTTTGCACGTTCACCTCGTGCTTGCGTGGGTTTTCTGCAGGTACTCTGGTTTCCCCCACCCCCAAAAACATGTACAATAGGTTGCCTTCAGGCCCAGGCCACCCTTCCAAAAGAGATCTGTGATCACAACGGGACTTGTCTGGTTAAATATCTGTAATGTTGAAAACTTTCTGAGATTAGAGTAATATGGATTATGGTAAATTGCAGACACAAACCTTAAAGTAAACATGGCACCCACCCTGTATAACTAAATATTAACTATAACAATAGTTTATGGTAGCTGATATTTCAATAATCAACAAAACTATCACAACTGCACTTTTTCCATAATATGGGACACAACTGTTAAAAAATTTAAATGTATTTTTAGCGCCTTTTTTGTGATTTTTAGAAAATTGATAGTCGTTCTGGTCTGCATCACATTCACTTCAGCCATAAAGCAAATGACATGCACAAAAAATAAAACAAAACAAAAAATAAGCGATTTGTAGATTTAATTAAAAAAGGTAAACTGATTCCATCCAACTAAATTGAGTAAATGGAACACATTTACTTTACATTTAGTTTAAATATATGTAAAGTAAACATAAACTGAAGGCATTAACTTTACTCAACAGAGCTGAGCTGAACCAGTTGACATAAGTGTTAAAATGAGGTATATCTGTTTTTTGAGTGCGTTAAAGGAAAACCAACTCCTAAGATAAGCTAATGTCTCTTCTTCAGACCTCTGTTGGAGGAATGGAGAAACAAACACAACCAATTATTTCTTCTTTTATTATTTTTATGACACAATCTAATAAGTCTATGGGGTCTGGTGAGTGCAAAGGTCGTGACATTTCATCCTCATGAGACCATTCAGTGATCTCCTCTGTCCAACAGATGGAGGCACTGTCATCCTGGATGATGAGTCCAACATCAGGAGAGAAATGTTTCATCATGTTGAGCAACAATTAATTCATTTATCATGAGCCTTAGGACAAGTGGACACCAAACCACGCCGGCAAACTGCCCAAATGACAGAGTCATGGGATTTTTTTTAAATTTAATTTGTCATCTATCTGTTTAATGCACGTCAATACCTGTGTCACAGCTGGTACAGTTGGCAGGTCCTGCGTCGACACATGTGGCACAAGCGTGGTCACACAAGTGACACTGACCACCGAATTGGTACTTGCCCTTGGCACATGCAGCCACGCAGCGACCCCCATCCAGAGCCCTGCAGCCAAGAGAGGGGAAAAAAAGCTAAATCAAAACAAGAAAAATCAACACATATAAATTATGACTCTGTAAATCAGTGGGGCTCATTTCCATCTCAGCATGCACCATATGGCACATTTACACAGATGTAGATGAGTGAGTTAACAAATGGAGAGGAGACGGAGCTACAGGGAGAGTAGTTTAAACTGTAGGCGAAGTGGGAGGTTTTGGATAATGAAGTTAATTATTTAAAATTGACAAACACAATTTCAGAACAATCTGTTAATATAGAAAACTGCAAAACTCTGAGCTACTTTAGAAACATGAGAGCAAGTGGCTGGCCCTAAAACCATTTACCAAAACAAAAACTCTCTATATACAGTCTCAGACATGCATTGTTACAGAAATACACTGATTATAAAAATGAAGATAATACAGTTTTCTGAACCAAAAAAGACAGACAATATTTAAAAGAAAGTCAGAGAACTTGTGTGGATGCTGATTGCTGAATATTTTGCGTGACATTTATTAAAGAAGTTTAAACAAAACAAAAGCTAAATTCACAGATAAACTAACAGAATGGTATAAAACCAAACTTTACAAAACAGTAGTTTTCTCAGTTTGAAACTGGAGAGTGAGAAAGTTCCAAGCTTTGAACTGCATGAGATACTTCTTCATCAAGATTAATCTCACTCCCCTCCCACTGGAGAGTCAATATGGTTTTTGTTTGCCTGCCTAACAGCAGAGCTGCTTTGGTCACATGCATGAAGGTGTGAATTACAGGAAAAATAATAGGTATCAGGTGACATTGTGGGTTTAAAAAAAGTGAAATCTGAGAACTCCTCCTGAGTTTCAAGCTTTTTTTTATCATTTGATGTAATTGGCTTCACCCCTTCTCAACCTATTTGTTTTCTTTGTCTGAAATACGAAGAGTTTGGACAAAAGTGGAAATGACAATAAAAATAAAAAATAAAAAAACAGTGTTGTAAGGCACAGAGTTTGGCTTTCTAAAACTTACAGTGGAGTTTTAAACTCTGACCTCAGATCTAAAATGTAATGAAGTCTGGGGAAAATCATGTGAAGCAAATCTTCTTTTTTATTTTACAAAAAAAGAGTGGTGAGAATCATTATTAGAAAACAATACAGTCGTCCAAGAAATACATAATTTTATCAGTTGAAATTATTAAAATGTTATGATTTAGTTGATTATAATATCTTACAGGTTTTGTATAAGGCTCACAAAAATGGTTGTTCAGGAAGATTTTGATTTTTGTTTGAGTTTAATTTTGATTTTCCTTTGTTTTAATGAATGAATGAATGAATGAATGAATGAATGAATGAATGATTTAAAATAAATGAAGGTTTACCTTGAAGAAGCACAACTGATGCAGTCTTGGCTTTGCGGCCCTGCACACTTCAGACAAGTCTTGTGACATGGCTGACATGCCCCCTCACTGTCCTGATATTCTCCTGACAGACAGAAAGACAACATCAGAAATTCTGACTCAAAAATGAAAAAAAAAAAAAAAAGCTGGAGGCATGGAGGAACGTATATAGACATAAATTATTATATTATCATTAAAGGCCTGGCAGTCCTTAAAGGATTACACATCAACCCCTGTCTTTCATTCCAGAGTTTTAGACTAAATTTAGTCGGAGTTGTAGCCATTTAGGATTAAGTCATACTTTGAAAAGAACGTCGTGTAATCTCATGCATATTAGAGTATATGCTGTCAGTGGCTCTCAGCTATTGCCTAATTTTAGCTAAATATCTGTAAAACTGACCGGGTTAGAGCCATTGTTTGTTGGCTAAAGCTAATTACCTGGGCTGGCATTCTTCAATTGCTCTTCAAAGGTTAGTGAGATGTAGATTAATAACAAATACCCAATTTCTGAAAGTTTCATTTAAATCCAACCCACCAAATTTTGGCTCATGTCTGTAAAACTCACTGAATTAGTATTTATTTATTTATTAACGGTCTATGGGTTGTTGCAATCATTTTGAATTGAGTTGTAGATGTGCACCAAATGATTGCTTCCTGAGAGTTTCAATAACAGTTATCCAGTGGTTCATGAAATATTTTGACAACACGCATACACAACCACAAAGTAAAAATAGGACACAACACAAGGCTGCGTCAGGTCTGTTCTAGAGCAGCAGGCCAACATGTACGATCTGGTTGACTGACCGTCTGTGCACTCTGTGTTAACAACACACACTCCTTTCTGGAGGCTATGACCGGTGGAACAGCTGCTGCAGTTCCCCAAACTCGGACCCACACAGGTGAGACAGCTGGCGTCACACCTGAGGAGGACAGCACAGAGACTGAACACACGCACGCACACGCACGGAACAGAGAAAACAGCTACTCACGCTACATACAGACCGACAACAACAAACATGAGTGCCAAAGCAAGCAAAAACAGACTGGAGCCAACCACCAGAATAAAGCCTGCCATCAGCCAGTAAACAAACCACCCACACCTGAACACACACCAGTTAGCTCACCTCCTACATGTCCTGTGCCCATCAGCTATCTCTGGGATAGGCTGGGTGGCGTAGAAGCCAGCACTGCAGGAGGACACACACCTCCACTCTTCCATCAAGAAGCCTTCTGCACAGCGGTTGCATGCCTGAACACCTGCACCTGATGCCACAAGACGCACAAACATGAACCCAGACAGACACAAACACACAAAAAAACCTTCTTCTGGAAAAATGCAGTGTGAATGATAAGTGCTGAATGACTTTATTGATTCTTATTAAAGAAGCAGAAATTTTATTGTTAAAGTTAAACACAAGCAGAACAGACAAGAAAACATGCAGAACAAAAGCTGAAACAATCAGAAGAGACGCTGATATGATCAGAACACCAGCCAAACATGCAGAACAAAATCTAACCTAAAAACAGCAGAACATTACCTAAAAGCTGATAAAAGCAGAACAAGTAGCTAAAAGGTGTATTAGCAAACAACAGCTAAAAGCTTAACCCAGCAAATCAGAAACTAAAATCTTAAACAGAAAAGGCTATAGGTAAAAAGTAAAACGTGCAAAACAGAGATAAAAACTAAAATGTACAAAACAGTAGGTGAGCGCTAAAATGTGCAAAAGAGTAGGTAAATGCTAAAATGAGCAAAACACTTGGTGAGCGCTAAAATGTGCAACAGAGTAGGTACAGTAAAAGCTAAAATGTGCAACAGAGTAGGTATAGTAAAAGCTAAAATGTGCAAAACAGTAGGTAAAAGCTAAAATGTGCAAAACAGTTGGTGAGCGCTAAAATGTGCAACAGAGTAGGTAAATGCTAAAATGTGCAAAACAGTAGGTAAAAGCTAAAATGTACAAAACAGTAGGTGAGCGCTAAAATGTGCAAAACAGTAGGTAAAAGCTAAAATGTACAAAACAGTAGGTGAGCGCTAAAATGTGCAAAACAGTAGGTAAAAGCTAAAATGTGCAAAACAGCAGGTAAAAGCTAAAATGTGCAAAACAGTAGGTGATTGCTAAAATGTGCAAAATAGTAGGTGAGCGCTAAAATGTGCAAAACAGTCAGTAAAAGCTAAAATGTGCAAAACAGTAGGTAAAAGCTAAAATGTGCAAATCCACTGCTAGAAGTAGTTTGAGGAGACAAAGTAGAGCCTGAGTGTTATAGTAGATGTCAAAGACAGAAATGAAGAGGTCTCAATTTGTTTTTAAAGAAAATAATGTAAATAAAGTTTAATAATTAAAAAAGTATAAAGCTTATTAAAACAGAAGTCATAGCACATGATCACTCTGAGCAGTTACATTTTTGAATTGTTTAATTTGGTAAAAATGTATGGAAGAAACTTAATAGGCAAACAATACTGTTAATAAATAAAGTAATAAAGAAAAATATTATTCACAGATAATATTTGTCTGACCTTTGACCTCGCTCTCACCTGCACAGGTAGCACAGGCCTTGTGACAAGGCTTGCATTTGTCTTCCTGCGTGTCATAGTAGAAGCCGTCCACGCATCTCCGCTGGCACCGGTTCCCCTGCAGACTGGAGAGGGCGGAGAGAGCATGTGGCACCGTGACACACTCAGCCAATCACGTGACACCGTAACGACGAGTCATCGCCTTCACTTCTCCAACCCACAACCAAACCAGCACCACAAGCCCCATGGTGAGCTGAGTCAGTGAACAGTGTGGTCTGGAAACTTCTAGCTTAACAGTATAGTAAATTTGTCAGACGTTTTGCTCATTCCAATATTGATTTTGCGAAAGAAAGATCAGGAAACAGATTTTTTTTCTAAGTTATGAGAGGAAAAAAAAGGATGGCTCAGAGTTAAAATAAAAACATATATTGTTGCTCTGACTAATTGCAACAATACAGCAGAGAGAGTCTGAGCATCAGTATTCTCAGCGGCTGAAGAAGAAAGAGCAATGTTTGCAGAGGAGTTAATTCAAGAATCATCAGAGAATTTGTTTCACCTTGTGTCTACTTTGCATTCTGTGCAGATGCTGTAAGAGGTGCACTTCAAGCAGTTTTCACTGCACTTTCTGCACATATTTGTATCTGAGGGGAAAAAACAAACAATACACGTGGAATACACATCAGAGGCACAAATCAGTCTTACTCTCACCTCACAACTGCGGCTACAACAACTGAATATGTATTAACGGGGTCTAGAATCAGTAAGCCATGCATCCCTAAAGGTACACTCAAGGATATTTCTACTGAATATTTTAAACAGCAATAAAACAAAACAAAGAAATGAAAGGAAGTCCAACCGTGATCCAGGTAATAGCCATCCCCGCAGGTGGCTGTGCAGGAATTGGCCTCCTCCGTCAGGTGGTGACCAGGCTGACAGGAAGTGCACTGGTCACTGCGACTTCCTGTGCAGCTCTCACATGAGGAGTAGCACCTCTTGCAGCGCCGACGGTCTCCCCAGAACCCACTGGGACACTCTGATACACACAATCTATTGGACAGGTTTTTTTTTAATTAATTGGAGGTTAGACGGCAGGAAATACAACTACTGAAAACTTGAGACATT
The DNA here is from genome assembly GCF_001266775.1 of Austrofundulus limnaeus. Classification (NCBI taxonomy): domain Eukaryota; kingdom Metazoa; phylum Chordata; class Actinopteri; order Cyprinodontiformes; family Rivulidae; genus Austrofundulus; species Austrofundulus limnaeus. Next base: position 1,125,442 of record NW_013952438.1, read on the forward strand.
TGTGTAAATGTTCTGCAAATCTCATTAACCTGTAATCCTTAATCTGTGATTTACAATAAAACATAGTAAACGTTCAAATTTAAAACAATAAAGTTGGACTATTTCAATAAAAAAAAGCTCTTTTTGAATGTGAAAGCAGTAGAAGTAACACATCTCAAGAAAGGGAAAACAGGTGACAAAAGGCTGTAAACTTAGTGGTTTGATGGAAAAAAGAGCTTTTTGCAACTAATTAGTTTAATTGGCAACAGGTCGGTAAGAGAACTGGATATGAAGAGAACATGTTAGAGAAGCTGAATGTCTCAGAAGTAAAGATGTGCCTTAAAATAGTGGAACAAATTGAAAATAATAATGTAGCTCATTATTTGAAAAGGCTGGATGGGAACATGATGTATGTTGTTCTGAAACCTGGATCTACTTGTGAGCTCTTCACTTTTTAACAGGCTGGACGGTTCCTCTCCTGACATGTCGTGTGTGGTTTCCAAAAAGGCATTTCAAATTTAGACTTGTTTGGACGCAGAACAGTTTTCCATTTTGTCTCATTTTGGTTCATTTTAAAGGAGCTGGGGCTCAGTGAAGATAGCAGCATTTCTGGTTGGTGTTCACAGTATCATTGCATGATAGAGCTTTAATCATATTATGGATGGCACGGTGAACTGCCTTTATTGATAATAATTTGTAAACATCAAATAAAGATGATGGGTTTTCTTAAATGCTATTTTTATATTCAGTCTTCTTCCTGACCTATTGCCAACTGAACTAGCCTGGTAAAAACCAGACTCTTGTTCTTCGCTTTGAAGGGAAACTAGAATTGAGCGGAACTGCGTAGGAAGGCAAGGGCCAGGCTACAACTGAACTAATTAGTTGCAAAATGCTTCTCCAGTGTTTTTTTTAATCCTACCACATCTTTTAGTTGCCCCTGTCCCAAATTTTCTAAGATGTGCTGCTGCCATTTAATATATAAACCTTTATTTTACCAGGTAAGTCAGGTGAGATCTAAAGACCTGGTTAAGAGGCGGCAACACAACACAAAATGTCATAGATAAATGATAAAAACAAAACCATGATACAAATAGCATAAAGTAACATACATAAAACATACAATACACAAAAAATAGAGGAAAGAAAAATGTAAACTGAGTGTATAAAACTTTTAAAGGGAGAGAATGAAATGAACGAGTCAAGCTTAAAGGTCTGTTGCAGATGGTCCAATTATCTGCAGCAGAGAATGAAATGAGGAGCGACCAAAGGAGGTACGTGCTTTTGGTAAGAGGAGATTGATGAAGGCACTAAAACACAGACTGTGTTTTGGTTTGTGAATAGTCAGAAGTGTCTGTAGGTAGGTTGGAGTTTTTTTTTTTCCTGTGGGGATTCTGGTAAATAAACACAAACCAGTGAATTTGTTTGTGAGAATGAAGAAATGGACAGTTTTTTAGGGAGCATCGGTCGCAAAGGTGTGTTTTAAACAAAGCACCAGTAACGCATAATTACCTTTTTTTTTCTGCAAAAAAACTTTTCTTAGTCAATTATTTGTTTTATTTACAATGTTTTATTTTAAATAAAATACATTATAAGATTTGCAAATCGTGTAATTTTGTTTTCATTTATATAAAAAACGTTTTTTTTTTCAGATTTGGGGTTAATATTGGAACATACATATAAGTGACAGAGCTGTCTACATCATGTAAGTGCTCTCTGCAGTGTGTGATCATGCCAACCTTGAGTTGTTCTTGAACTTGAGGAAAAAGTGCAGGCATGTGCCACACTGCTGCGGGCCGGGCCCATCACAGCCGTCATCACTGCACTCTGGGTCACAGGGTCCTACAGGGGCAAACACAACTGAAGTCAGAGCATCGTTTTGGCAGTGGCAACAAACTCCCAGAAAATGCTGCTTCAGTACAATCCCACACTGTAATGTGAGTTAAAAGCTGCATGAAGCTGTTATGTGAAAGGCCCAATCTAGAACAAGGGTAGGCAGAGTGTATGAGTCACCACTGTATGCCTCTGTGAGATCACTATCCTCTGAGAGCTCGGCTGATCGGGGTCGCTGACGACGCATGTGATACGGCTGCTCTGCAGTACCATAAATCACCAGAGACCACCTCTTTAGCATCCCTGCAAAACAACAGAGGGCAAAAAAACAAAAACAAAAAAAAATAGGTTTGTCCCACAAGCCCCACTCTGTGTTTCTGCTGCTTCTGCTTGAAGCTCTGTGTATTTAGGTCTCGTATTGTAGAGCTATCTCAAAAAGAAAGAAAGAACCAACCTCTTGCAGCATCGACTTGCTTCTGAGACGGAGTATCCTTGATTTTTAAAGTCCACTTCCCTGCTGCCTGCTCTCCCCAGCAATGAGCCGTCATGAACTCCCATTTCTGAAACCCCTCAGTGGAGTTGTCATGAGGTCTAAACCAAAACATTATATACAGTTATTAATTAAAATATTATTTACAAAACACGTTGTTTAGTTTTTAAATATGTTTTTTTTTCTGCAAATGAATCCTTCCAGGTGGTTTATTATGAGAAACTGCAACCTGGGACACGAGAAAACCTCCTTAAGAAGCTTTGTTGTTAATGTCTGACAGTTGAGTTTTTATATTAATAAATCACATTTAAATAACATTAAGGCAACATTATTTTCAATCAAATTAGGATAATTGTTATACCAAGAATTGTTGCTTCACATGAACAAGGAATATATAATGTTTATTGAGCTCTTTAGGGTTTTAGATGCTTTCAAATCTGGAACACTTTCAAAAAGAGGAATTTTTAAAGATCTCCAAATGATTTTAAATTAACCAGTCATTCAAAAAAATGAATCTAAATGAAGCCTGAGAGAAGACGGTTTGTCAAAACTCTGTTTGCAGCCCATTCAACTGTTCAACTGTCATTTCCAATTAGCAGGAAATTACTCAAATCTGACCTGCCTGGGATGTGTGCCAGATAGAATTAGAGCATTTCGACAAAACTTGCCAATGATCACAGAAGAAGAAGAAGAAAAAAAAAAAGGACTGTTTTGAATCTAATCGCATCTGAGTTGACAAGTTTAACGTTAGCATGAGATATTTTTGCAAACAGCCTACTGAGAATAATGAAAACTTTAAAAGCAGATGAAAAAGACATGTTTAAGGATGTTGATTTAACTCTAATTGTGAAGCACGGTGCTGGAAGTTTTATGATTTGAGGTTCCTGTCTCACACATGGGGCGACGTGCTGCTACAGAGGTTCACTTTCTGTAATAGTGCCTGAACATTCTTTCTTCCAACAACACTCATTACTCGATGACATCTGCAAAACCATGTTACACACATTTTCATATATACAGTATGACCAGGTGTGTCTGAGTTATTTAGCATCTATGTTGACATTAATACAGAACTCTTTAACCAGAATATTTGTTCTGTTAAAAGATATGGAAAGCAGTGATGCATTTTTTTTTTTACAAAAAAAGCAAATTTATATTTTCTTGAATAAATTATTTAAAAACCTAATTTGACTTGGAGCTATGTTACCATAAATCATCTTTACTTGTAAACTGTTTTTAAGAAGCCTATTTAATATTTAACTCGTGTTTATGAAGGGGAAAAATGTAATTGGAAAAAAAATCAGCAAATGAGACCACTGCTGAGCACAGTGTTTCTTGAAATTCAACAAGGAGATTAATTTAGTTTTTTTTCCTCTTGAGATAACATTTCACTCATCTTCCTGCTGTTAGAAACTGATAAGAAAATATTAATGGTTAAGTTGCAGGCCATGACACAAAACTGTAATGAAATCCAACTGATTAAATGTATGGCCTCCAGAACCAAAACCTGTACACCTCTATAAGTAAGGGCTACTACCATGTAAGACACAGCATGAAGACCAAGGAACTCTCCACACAGGTCAGAGACAAATTTGTGGAGAACAGATCAGGGTTGGGTACACGAATAATCCCTCAAAACCACAAATATTACATGACGTACCAATAAAATATATTACTAGGAAACTAATGGTCATTCACCAACATTCCCAGGAGAACATTAATCAGATAATTAATTAAAAGGTCAACATAATAAATTATTAAATAAAATTAATTAAATTCATGGCTTCCAGAACCAAAAATCAATACACCTCTATTAGGAAGAGACAGCATGAAGACCAAGGCAGCTGGGAAGCTACTATGAGCAAAGCTGGACTTTGTGTAAATTCGGCCGAAAAAAAAGTTACTTCAAAAATAAGGAAGTAAGACAGTTTGGAAATGATTCTCTAATGTAAAAGTTGCTGTGGTTAGATGAGAATAATACATGATAGCATTATGTCAGGTTTAAACTTGACAAAAGCTAAAAACACCATCCGTACAGGGAAGCATGGTGGTGGCAGCATCATGCTATGGGGCTGTTTTTCATCAGCAGAGACTAGGAATCTTGTCAACGTTGAAGGAAAGATGGATGAAGCAAAAAAAATCTTGAGAGGACCTTGTTGGGGCGAAAACAAGCATTTTAGATTTTCTTTTAGAGACATAATCTTTAATAATCAGAGGTTTGTTTTAAAGAATAATTATAAATTTATACATTTGTATAAACTGAGTAATGTTTAACTCCCTGCAAACCAGAAAGTGGTATTGGATTATTTTTGCTGTCTAATACTTGTGTATATTTTTTAAATGGTTGCAAGAAATTTAGGAAATATATAAAAAGTAAGGCGCAGCTTGTTAGAATCTTGCCAATAGCTTGCCCAAAAACGAGTTCCCATGAAACACCATATGAGTATCACTCCTGTCATTTTCCAACAGCGCTTGCCAAAATTGACTTTTCTTCCAAAGCTGCTGCCAAACTGAAGACTGTCACTCTGAGCACTGAATGTTTGAAACAAACGTATAATCAATCAGTCCACAGAAACTTCCCTCCACGGGAGGTGTGTGTGTGCGTGTGTGTGTGGTGATGGAGCATTACCTGTTAGCGAGCAGTTGTGACACAGTGCCTGAAGGTGATGTGAGCGTAATGGAAAGGTCGCCACGATGTCTGTGAGTGATGGTTACACCAACTACAACATGCTCCACATAAACAACGTGCTGCAGGGCCTTGCCGGAGCAGCCTGTGGCCTCAAACACAGACGTCAGCACCGAGCTTGGATGAATAACACTGTGATGGTAGAGTCAGGGTAAAGGAACAAAACAACATGGTGAGCAGTGGAAAGAAGGGAGAGAGAATTACAAGAAGAGCAGCAAAAGAAGGTCATTATTGTTGATGTTTTGCAGTCATGTTGATGTACCTGCTCAGCTGGCTGGCAGCCTCCTCCACACACTGGTGCTGTGAGGGGACTGGTTTCCAGCTCTCTGCCTCCTTCACCATGCCCTCAGCATCCAGCAGGCCAAAGCCATAAAGGTGGCTCACTAACAGACAAACACAACATTAGGAGGGGTAGAGAGGGCATTAAGCCATCTTAAAGAGTTCATGTCCTCCTGAGACTTTGTGGGCGTTGATTGCTGTTCTGCTGGCTGCTCCTCGTTAGTTCATAATATGTTTACAACTTTATAGTTTCCACGTTCTAAGTGACTATAGTCACCAAAATACCCCATTGTCTTTGGGTTATAATGGAATTCAGTAATAAATATGTCATGTTTTGACATATATATATATATATATATATATACTGTATGTGTTTGTAATTAGAAGTTTAGCAGGGTCCAATGTTACCTTTGTATCCAGCTCCGTTAGTGTGCCAGTCTGGCGCGACGAGGTGATGAGATTTCGACGTTCGAACAATAATGTGTTGCACATCCCTCCAGGTGAGCAAAGGACTATAGAAGGGCCAAACAGAAGGGACGACCATAATCTCAGCAAACATCACATTTATTGATTCTAACATGGTCTGAATGATGGACTTTGTGTAAAAGAGAGCCCCTCACTTGGCCTCCAACGTTAGAGCGATGATCCCAGCAGCCACAGAGGTGGACACGGAAGTACCTGATCGAGTCCTGGAACAGTTCTGCTCTGGTCCTGGTGTTACCTGGCAGTGGGATTTCTCTTAGTGGCAATTATAATCAACAGGATTTTACACATGGTCAAGATTTTTTGGTTCAAATAACTAATGTGCTAAAATACAAAGTCAAACTAACAGTCTGACCACTTTATTGATTGCCAGTTATTCAATTTATCAAATGTTAATTTTGTATTAATTTAAAGATACAGACCTCCATAGTATCAAATCCAGTTTCTATTACCTGCTGTTGTGTAGACATATACACAACTCTTTAAAAAAAAGTCCATTAGCCTTGATTTCATTTTGATTTTTGTACAAAGTAGTAGAAAACGTAAATTCTGTACCATTTTAAACTTTTTATTGTGCAATGACGAAATTAACTGCTCGATTTTTTTGTACTACATTAATTTGTTTTTGCATTTCTTTTAAATTGAGTTAGTACAACCATAGTTTGGTACAAAACAAACAACAAGTTACTTGATATTTATAGAATTTCTCTATACTTTTTCTATGTCAGCAGCTTGGAGAAATATTTTTTTGTTGTTAAATTATAAAGAAATCTGTTTGAGGCGTATTTTCTTGACTGACAAGTGTCTCAAACTATAAGACTCAAAAGCACAAATTGTCTCCTATCCATCTGTCTGCACTTCTGTTTCCAATCTGTTCGTTCTGACTTTGAGCAGTTGGTCAGACAGGGTGACGTCAAATTTCAAGACAAACTGTAAAAAAATAAAATAAATAAAACATCCCTTGTAGCCAATTAAAGCTCCATTAAGCACCAATAAAATGACCTACTGTAGTTTACTATCATGACTAACTACTTGTTTTTGTGGACCATTTGAAACATTTAGAGATATTGCATCATATAACAAAAAAAGGAATTCATCACTTTTTCATAAGACAAGCAGGAGAGTGTTAGCCCTTATGCAATGCAGACATGTACAGTACATCTGACTTTCTGGTCACACCTCTGAAGGTGGTACCTTCTAAACCAGACATTAAAATGTAACTAACTTTTTTATATTACAGAGAGGCCTCATATTGACAAGACACACTGACTCTAATCCTCTGTTTAAACCATATGACTGCACAAAGTGTGAAATAAAAGACTGGATCTTAAATTCAGTTAATTTGTCACAAAATTGACTTCAAAGTGTTTATTTAAATGAACATTGACGTAAATTATGCAAATATTTCATTAAAAACAATTCTTATAGATACCTACTCTTTAACAAGCATTTATTTGCAGCAAATACCTCAAAAAAGCTTTTTACAATTTAGTTTTGGTCTGGATTTAGTTGCAATCCTTTTTTAACAAACAAACCTTAACTAACTGTATTATAG
>NW_013952438.1:1132823-1135417 GCF_001266775.1 Austrofundulus limnaeus
TATATTATTAGTCTGACACGTGAAATACATGCAAAGTACTAGTCTTAGCATCGAAATATTTCAGATTTTTCTCAGAGCCTAGCTAAACTCACCATGTCCTTGGTCTCCTCACCACTATAGGCTGCTGCCAGCGTGGAGGAACATTGTTCCAGGTAATCTGGCTGGATTCCCCTGTGAGTGGCGCTGCTGACAGAGATGGTGTAGATGCTGCTGCTGTAGCCGTCACAGGAGCAGTGGTCACCTGCACGCCCACCGTTCCCTGACGGCCACACGAAAATCGAACCCTTCCCACTTCGGCCCTTTTTTGTTTTGGGAAGCAGAAAAAGGCCTACCATGAATACATGAAAACTTATGAAGAAATAGAAATAATGCAGACAATGAAGTAAACAAACATAGCAAAATAGTTTCCCCCCGCCCTCTTTCTCTCACTGTTTCAGCGCCAATTTTCAAAGCAAGATGAGCCAGAGGTCCAGGTCCTTCCAAAGTGGCCCCATCGTCCTCTGGCCCCCAGCCAGCTAAATAAATATCAATATACTGCTGCCTGAAACTTAAAGACTGGGCTTCCACAATATCTGTTACATCTCCATCCAGCATACGGATGCCTACAGGAAGTGGTGAGAAAAAAAATATTTGTGAGCCCACAACTAAACTCTGATCTCAAACTGATGCTTTCATGCCATTGCATGGACTTGCCTCCTATCCGAGCATTGAACGAGACTCCAACAGTGCACGGGGAGTTTTGTGCCGCTGCAGCCACCATTCCTGCACACTGAGTCCCATGCCTTTATAAAAAGGAAGGAGAACATCAGAAATTGAGGTTGGATGCATATGCATGAGGAGAAGATGGAGCATTTCCACCACATCAAGTCGGTGACAAAACAAAACGAAAAAAATCACACTGGGACATTTGCACATCGATACATGCATACAATTACTGGGGAAAAAACGGAATAGAAAACTTGCATTAATTAACAACTGTATTGTGATTAGGAGGATTCACAGCAGGTGCAGAGAGACCTAGAGATAAAATGTACTCACAAGTTAGCAGCTTTGTCAGAATAACTTGGCGAAGGATCTTGATCTTGTCCATTCACATCATAGCTGGCAAGTGGATCCTAAATCAAGACAATAGTAAGTAGCAGCACATGCCAGCAGCTATCTGTCTCCATTTCATCAGACAAATCACAAAGAGCATTATTCACCAGTCCCTACACAGTTAAGTGGATCAGACATTTAATGTCCATTCCAATACTCTTAACCAGCCTTTCTAAACCTTTAACCCAAGTGCTCTTGCCTGCAATATCGGTCTGGGCTCCTTGCTCTTCCACTAAAAGCTCGGCCAAATTGCTTATGATTAATGTCCTCTTCCTGAGAAGAGCCTCCTATCCCAGGGCACTTACATAATTTGGCTTCAGATCGGGATGCTCTTTCTCAATGCCATCATCTAAGACAGACACCACCACATCCTTCCCAGAGTATCCTCTCCTCCAGGCCCCCGCGATGCTCATGTGAGACTGGCAGGCGTTTGACTCACTGCAATGCTGTGAAGCAAACAGCAGGACATGCAACTTATCTCTTAAGAAGTAAAAATTGGTTTTAACGCTTTGTTTGTCTTTAAGTGTCGATATTTCAAAATTGTTGTAAAGAAAACAGAACCTGACTCACCATGTACCACAGCCTGTCCCACACAGGAAGAGCAGAGGGTTCAGTCTGGGGGCTGTTAGACTGATGGATGTTAGCATTTAGGTCCTTGGGCTCTATGTTAGAAGAATAGACGTGACTCTTTCCAGAGGTCCTCTTTGCTCTTCTGTGGACCACCTGCTGTTGGAGCCATTCCACCTTAAAAATCAAATGCAGGGCACTTGAAAAATGTTGACACATCTTTTTAAAAACAAGGCTGTAAGGAATGACCGTATCACTTCATCAGTTTAAAATCTTACAGCGAGTGCATCAAATGTCATTAGATTAAGTAAAACAATGACCCAAATATGATCCATTTAACTTGCTGATGATGTCATGAAAATCTGACTTTTTAGCTAGCATCATGATTTGAATCTGCAGTTATGTTCACAATAAATCCAGTTTGCAGTTGTCAATGCATTGCCACCATCTGAAACAAGAAACGTGCACACCTAAATAGGAAGACTTAAGTTTGTGACATCCACACAGTAGCTGCAACATAACTTTGGTATAAATCAGTCGTCTGGTTTAAAGTAACCCTGACAATGAAGATGTTGACAGATCATTTTGGTGAAAATAAAACCAGGGTTTCTGGCTCTTCAATTGTTATTGCAAAGCAGATGCTTTATTTATGTTATTTACTTTATTTTAACAAGAATAAACTGCTAACATTTTGTCAATTCGACCACTCTTTAACCAAGTCTTTACCATTTCAAGCAGATGGAAAATAGATTTGCTTGTGCCAAATCTACGTTTTTTATTTCGGTCCTCAACAAATCAATTGCTGCTGGTTTTATACAGTATATTTAAGATGTACTTTGTTATAAAAATCAGTATTATAATAGTAACATATGTTGCATGGGTATTTAAAAAACATGTATTATTAAGATTTAATTTATAAGAGAAAATTAGTC
>NW_013952438.1:1135917-1139889 GCF_001266775.1 Austrofundulus limnaeus
TTTATTTATTTATTTATTTATTTATTCTGGCCTGTATCAAAGCAAGTTAGGTGGCTATCATGTTTCCTATAGTGATAAACTCAGTTTTGTGACCTTGAAAAACCAGAACCCAACCCTTGAGTAACTTTGATGTTGCGTTAATTCGAACCCATTCTCACTCCCAAGTCGTCACATATTGACGCTTTTCCAAGGTTCCCTCTACGTCCGATTTTGACGCGCCGGGTACCCCCTTCACGTCAGTTACTGACGAGATGGGGCGAAGTCTGTTGTCATATTTTCCGAAAGTGTAGAAAATGCGCAAAAACTTGCGTTTCGAAGCCTGAAATTGCCTTTGTTAACTTTAGACATGCTGTCCCTGACCCTAGTACCTAAAATTAACCATTTTTAGAAAATGTCGGAAATTCACGTAAACATGTTCCAAAGCCTGAAATTACCTAATATTCACCATGGACATCCTACCCCTGATCCCAGTACCTAAACTTAACCATTAATCGTGATCCCTAATGTTAACCTCAGACCCCCGACGCAAAGACCCCTGGTGGCGCAACCCGGAAAAGCCGTGGGCGTCAAGGAGTGACGCGAGGGGGGTGCCCGGTGCGTCAAAACCGGACGTAGAGGGAACCTTGGAGAAAGCGTCAATATGTGACGAGATGGGAGTGAGAATGTGTAGTTAATTCTGCTACCACATCTGAGACAAAAAAAGACCACAACATTAACACAAAGAACCAAGAAACAAACAAACAGAAAAGGCAAAATTTACAGAAAATGACAGAAGTGTTTGAACAAATCAAACTTATGAGGGGCCGTGCAAGCCGTGCCACTCTCACATACCTATATTTTGCCTCTCACACATGTCCCCTCATACAAACTTGTACTTTTTGCAAATGTCTCCTAAATTCAGTTTCTGATTAATTTAAAGTTACACTAAATAGTTGTGAAATGTTGAAAAACTGTTTTAAAATTTAATCAAACTGCATGTCCTATTAATTTATTGGAACATTTTCTGTTTCAAAATCACTAAATGAAACTAAAGGAACTGGATTTTAAATAATGCAGTACAACAGTAAATAATTTATAATCTGATAACATGTATTTTTTTGTCTTTCTTTTTTTTGCTCCCTTCTTCAGGGGTCACCACAGTGAGCAAACTCACTTTTGGCAATAGTTTTACTCTGCCCATCCTGATCCAACCACAGACCACCATTGTAATGTGTGTGTGTGTGTGGGGGGGGGGGGGGGGACTGTTTCCTGGGGCCCCCTAGATGGTAGGTTTAAGAGCAAATGAGGGAGTTTCACCTCCTCCACAGTCAAGAGATTCAAACCTTCCAATCACAGACCTGTCTTCTCTAACATGTGCTACTAATGTACTTCAATATGCATAAGTGAAACACTAAAAACAGTGAAGACTTAGAAAAAACTGTTTGTCTTTAAGCTCTTGTACCAGGTCATGTCAGTCCATGTTTGTAAGAACAATCAATTTAAACAGTTTCTGTGCTAAAATAACAGTCTGAGTTTTTTTAGGACATTAAGAAAGAGCCAGGGTTCTGTTTATATTTTTCACACAAATTAAGAGAACCAAACTAATAAATGACTTTTAGTGTTCATTTTCTCCACACATTATAATCAAATGGACTGGAACATGCAGGTTTTATTTTTACTCAACAAGAAGAAAATTAAGAAAAGTTGCTGGAAGCTTCTGGCAAAAGTGCTGCCACTTGGTCCAGAATTAAAAGATAAAAATACTTTTTGTTAAGACTTGTCTTTGTTTCCTGTTCACAGTGCTTTTAAGATAATTCATTGGTGGATTTCATACAGTTTTGGGCACTTCCCCCTTTCATTCTGAATGATAAATAGCTCTTGGCCCAAGCAGAATTTCAAAGCCCCAAATTTACAACAAAGGGACATTTTTTTCCTGCATTAAGATTACAAACTTGTTCTTCTGGAGCGCACTAAAATTATGCTGCTCATTAATATTTCAGCTTAGCCCTTCATCCTGCCTTATATCACGTTACTTTACCTTGGTCTCCTTTGCGATGTGGTTTGTCACTTCTGTGTTGCTTTCAGTGGAATGATTTGCCGTCTTCAGGTGACGGAAACTGTAGTAACTCTTTAGGTCTCCGATCTGCAGAAACACACATAAATCCTTTTAATAACCTTTCTGCTCTATTTATTTATATATTTATTTTTATTTCCTTTTTTTTGTTGTTGTTTTCATTTTGAAAAACTTGCTGCTGCTCTTGTTTGGTCAGTGTTCTAAGCAGATGTTAAATTATTAAAACAGCTGTTGGTGTCTTTCATTCAGGCAGCTACCTTACACCTGTGATAGTCTTGCAGGTAATGAAACGTGAGCTACAGGATTTCAGCCATGCAGCAGCTGTGTGCGTGTGTGTGTGTGTGTGTGTGTGTGGGGGTGTGTGTGTGTGTGTGTGTGTGTGTGTTCTAGTCAGTGTGTGCCTTAAATTGTATATGTGAACAATTAAGTCATGATGTAAGCACTTTTTTTTAATACTAAGCAATTTATGTTTAATGTAAGAAAAGCCATTAATGAGCCGTTTTTGTGACAGAGGAGAACGATGATTTATTCCCTCGGTGGCTACGTTGTTACAGTTACTTTTTTTTTTACCTTAGCACTATAAAGATGCCTTTTTAGCTTTAATTGAGCTTTCTAGTTCATTTTTTTTTACCAGCGAGGATTTAAAACCTGAAAGTTTCATTACAGCAACTAACCCAAGAGAGCAGCTGAGTTTTATAGGCATAGTTATTAATTTTTAAATATTCATGTGACCATTCAGTGACTAAAACAGCAAACTTTATCACTGTTTTATTTAGGGTTTTGCAACATTAAAAAAAACAGTGATGAAGATAATCTTGTAGGGTTTAACTGTTAAACTTTAACTTTTAACCTGAAATTATTTAATTGTGGGAAATTAGATGACATTTAAATGCATGAGTTTAAAATCATTTTTGTCTATTCTTCTTCTATGTACAGTATTTTTAATAATGATCCGCTGTAGTAATAAGTTGCTAAATGTGTCATTACTTTTCAAATAATTTTAGACACCACAAATACTACCCATGGGCGTTTTGAAAGAAATATGACTCTGCATGATAAAGCTTGTTTTATTTGACCATACTGAACAATTTTATTAGTGCAGCAAAATTTTATCTTTTATGTTAAACTGTTAACAGAAAATAGTATTTTCCTGTTGTTTCCTTGTTTCCTCATTTGTCTGTATGTGTAAAACAAAACTTAAAAATATGTGTCTTGTATTTTTTTCTTTACAACTGCTCTTCAGCACACTTACCTGTCCCATATTGGTGAATCCATATTTCTCCGCTATCCTGTTCACCAGCTCAAGGTCCCCTCTTATTTTTAAGGCCCAGTTGTTCGTGTAAATCATCGCAGGACAAAACTGTAGGAGAGCTCCCATCCACAGGGTGAAAAAAAGCATTTTTCCTTCCTGCTTGTGAGCAAATAACAAGCTTTCTTAGAAGATTCACGACTGGTTCCTGCTCCCAGTTGTGCTAAAGGTGCTTCTCATTTCTAAAAGTTTAACTTTGTATTAATAATAAAAATAAAAACACGGGTTAAAAGTGTTCTGGATGATCTGCATTAATGGAAGGATGTTTGTCGACTGAAGCTGTCAAAGACTTGACTCTGTCTCACTGGCAGCAGCCGCCTATCAGATTACGTTAACATGGGAGCCACAGATTAACTAATCATGTCCGTTCCTTTTAATGACCTCACCGTTGTGTTGCACAGGTTTGCAGGTTTGTACAAAAACATGCACTTGTCTACAGCATTTGCTGCCACTTTCTCATTAGGAAAACAGGTATGGAACATTTCAAAAGATACAGGTCAAATGACCAAACATAATATTATTTACCGTTATTTAACCAGGAAAGTCCTGTTGAGATCTCAGATCTCTTTTTCAAGGGAGGTCTGGGCCTGAAGGAAACCTATTGTACATG
>NW_013952438.1:1139899-1146994 GCF_001266775.1 Austrofundulus limnaeus
CACAGAAAGACCCCAGGTCCAAACCGGGGATAAAACCCAGGACCTTCTTGTTGTGACGTGTCGGTGCTAACCACTGAGCCATCGGGCTGCCAACATGGTCTATAAGGTAATAATATTAATACGAAACAAGAATATTAGGCAACAAATATATTATTTCAAACATTTTTTAGTGGACAAAAACAGGCTTTACCCATTAGTCTGAAATGTTTTAATAAATTTCACACTAATTTTTATTAACTGTGTAATGAAAAATTACAATTTTAACTTTTTTAATTTTTAAGGGATGAGAAAAAAAATTGTCACAGGCTGCTTGCGGACTCATTTTTACAGTATTTATATCCTCTTCATCTTTTTTTGGGGGGCGAAAATGCCTTTCGCCTTGGCACCACAGCAGAGTGCATTGTCATCATATCTACAGCATATGTCTATCCCCAAGTTTGAAAATTTGTCACTTAAACTGGATCAGTCTGAAGCAATCACATGAAACTCCTTCTTGATTTTTTAAAAAAAGAAACCATCAAAATGTTCTGAAAATTTAATGCTCCATCTCTCTGCAAAGTGGGAAGTTCAGCAACTCAAGGAGTGATAAGTCACAGCGGTAGACATAAAATATCATAGAATATCCGAAGTCACGTGTTGGATTACAATTGTTAATCTCTCAGTGTGAAAAGGACTAATCACATTTACCAATTTTCAACAGCTCTGTATTTAATTTTCAATTTAACCTGTTTTGAATAAAGTTATTAGTGATGAAACATCAATAAAGGAGCTGAACTAATTGAAGTTGTTTGTATTATCGCTAAAGTTTGAATAGCTGCTGTTCCACTTGTTATATTGCGGCAGGTAACACAGAGGAAGCAAATCTCTTCATCCTGAGCCAAAGAGCATATTATTGCTTGTTTTAGTTTATTTCACAATACTCACTGAAAAGCTGGCAGTTAACAGAAATCGGAGGGGGATTACCAGAATGTGTGACGCAACACATCCCAGAATCCCAGCTAATTATAGCCTAATCTGTTTGCGTTGTTCCACATCTTGAGAACTATTTGGGCTTGATTTTGCATTTCATCAAAATCTTGTCATGTAATTGTTTTAAAGAAATATGTCATTCCTTATACATGTATGGTACCTAATTGATTACCAAAAGAAAAGAAAAGAAATATAATGTGCTAAGTATAAATGTCTTTTCATAATTTGATGAAGAGATGCATGTTTGATGGATTATGGTTTCCTTTTTTAACAAACACTGATCTTGTTCATCTTATATTTTACATGCTGAGAATTTGGCTTTGCCTGAGTGGGCTGCAGGCCAATATCAGAGAGATTGCTCAATGATACACACAGACGCTGATCTTCAGAGATAGTGATTTCAATTAATGTAGCAGCAATACTCCTATAATTATGTCACTAGAGACCCGGTAAAAAATGCAGCAGGTACAAGGCTCATAATGGAATGTATTCTGCATGTTGCCTTACTAATTAAAGAGTCTTGTAGGTAGCAGACTATTGTTTCTGCTTTCATGCTGAGGTAAATGAACGCAGCAGCACAGCTGATCATTTCTAATGAGGTAGCAGATGATCTTTTCTATCAGTTTTTGCATACCAGATGGTTCTAAATGTGATATATTTACACCACAAGCAACCACTTAGCTTCAAATCAAGACAGCCTGTATCCAGCAAAAAAACCATTTTTCTGTGTTAAATGCACATTCTCCTTTTTAATGTTTTCTCCGTTCACGTTCACATAAATTGGGAGTGGATCTGAGTGTTTTATACAAGCAAAGGAAAAACAAGAGAAATAATTAATACAGCTAACTTGTAAGCAAATGAAAAATAAAAAAAAAATCTGAAACAAGAACAATCAGAAGTTTGATTTTTTTATAATAAGTAAAGAAGAAGGAACATGCTTTGTGGTGGGAAATTTGGGATACCGCTGGAATGACAAGTAAACCTGCAGTATGAGAACAGTTGGGGGCTTTTTCAGTATCTGAACCTTTTCCATGCCTCTTGTGTCTTGAGTCAGATTACTTTTAAGGTTTCTGGCTGTTTGACGTGCTGACTTATCAAGATTGCTGGGGCTGTTGTGTTTGTTGCGCTGGTTTGTACAGGTGTTTTATTTCAGATGGCCTGTGCGTTTGTGTTAATAAACGTTAAAATCTGAACATTGTTTTCAGCCACAAGAATTTGATTCATTCATCTAACTAGTATCTACACTCCTTTCATTCAGTTTGCTAAACAACAGTTATGTCGTTGGTTGTGATTTGACATTTTAAGACAAACCAACAACCCGTAAACTCACATGCTGAGGATAATAATAGCCAACTCTAAAACCTCTCTATTTCAAATGAGTCTATTCTGGCCCTCATAAGATCTACTAATGACACTATTTCAACTAAATTTGAGCTTTTTGGTGGAAATTATCTTTGCAATATTATTTTCATTTACTTTGATAATTACAGAAACTGTTTTGCTCAAATGCATTTTCTTCAGCAATAAAGGCAAAGTGTCAAAACGTGATTGGCTCTGGAAGAAGGAAGTAGCAACATTACATGCTATTTCGAAATGCCACATTTGAAACCTGATTGTTGAGGCTGTAACGTTATACTTTGAAAATTGTTTTAATGTTTTCTTCAGTTTTCATGGATATTTTGTGATATTCCAATGCCTGCATGCAGTTTATTTTTTTCTAACATATAGTTATTTTAGAGTCCATTGTGTCCTTGAATAGTAAATTCAAAGGAACAGTTTCCTGATGCAACATGCCGCCACAGTTCCTATCATCTTCTCCAACAATAAAGAGCAAAACATGCTAACAGCACAAAACAAAGGGAAAGCACCTCTTGGCAAAGCAGTCACAAGACTTTGAAGTTATCTAACTTGTCTTCAGAGAGGCCTACTTTGATGTTCAGAAAGCTCTCAGACAGTGACATACTCCCCTGAAAATAATTGTCAAACGTGTTCGCGAGCACCCTCTCTGCCCTGCAGGCAGCACAGATTTGAACTTTTGTTATTCTTTGTGCAGAATGTTGTGTTTTATAAGCTCTCTTGTTTGACATTATTAGTGTTTGTGCATGGCGGGGTGAGAAGTTTACATTTTCAAAAGCTCTCTTCTGAAATAGAAACAAAAAAAAACAGTGTTTATGATTTATTTGGTTCATGTTTGGGAACAGGCACGGTGGCTCAGTTGGTAGAGCTGATGCCTCTCAGCAAGTAGGTCACCGGTTCAAATCCCGGTCCGGGGACCTTTCTGGGTAGAGTTTGCATGTTCTCTCCGTGCATGCGTGGGTTCTCTCCGGGTACTCCGGCTTCCTCCCACAGACCAAAAGCATGACTGTTAGGTTCATTGATAACTCTAAATTGTCCCTAGGTGTGAGTGAGAGAGTGAGTGGTTGTTTGTCTCGTTTGTCTCAATGTGTGGCCCTGTGATGGACTTGCGACCTGTCCAGGGTGTACCCTGCCCCTCGCACTGTGACTGCTGGAAATGGGCACCAGTGACCCACGCGATGCTGAAAAGGAAGAAGCGTGCACAGAAAATGGATGGATGGATGTTTGGGAACACACGCGAGCTGAGTTGCTGTTTTAAAATAAAGTCAAACTGAACTTAAGCAAATGTTTTAAAATGTTGCTTAACAAAAATGTGCACCAGGCATATTACTAACTGCTTAAATGATCAGAACAAATAAAACAGGTTGTAAACCCAAATTAGTGATCATTACTAGAGCCGTTTATGGTAAGCGATTTCACCTGAATGTCTAGTTTTTACAAAATCAAAAACTAAACAAATCAAGCTCTGTTTAAATAAAATCTCGTATCCAAGGTTATCCATAACGAAATAATGTAAAATAATGTTGTTTATAAGTAAATGACTCAACATTACTCATATTTATCAGTAATTGTTGCTCACATTTATCAGTACTCATTTCTCATGGTAATAGAAATTCTTAAATGTAAATTATAGTCAATCAATTTTTATATGCAAGTGTGACATTTTCTAACGTGTAACTTGAGTAAACACTTCACTGTGTTAAAGACTTTGGTCATTAATACAAAGCAGTAAACCAGAGTCAGCTATTCTGCAACAATTGCACTCTTACTAACGGTTTTCAGGCTTGTCATTAGTAAATAAAATTACTGAATTAAAACAGTTCGCCTTGAACAGTAACAGAACAAGAATAAGTCATTTTAGGCTGTCATGTGTGCTGCTTTTACAAAATGTCATAATATACAATTCTTGTGAGGAAATAGGAAAGAAAAGAAAATTGCCCATGACCCCTCACAGGCTCTGCACCAATCAAATGAGGCGGTTAGAAAAAAAGAAACAAACTGAACAAACTAACACAGCTGAACTACCAAACAAAAATCATGGCCAGGAATCATTGTAAAGGAACAGAAACAATGCAGTCAGCAACATGCAGCCAACACCGTCAGAAGAAACAAGCATTTAGCTCTGCTAGTTTACTTCTTCTTCTTCGTGTTGGCAAACAACTTACAGGTGCATTACTGCCACCTGCTGGCTCAACGGTCAGGTCACTGACAAGCCCCTCCCAAAACCAGTAAAAACATGTAAATTTAAGTTGTCTCAGCTCAAAGCCATTAGTAGAGCAAAAACTTGCTTTGAGTAGTTTACAAAACACATTTTGTTAAGTAATGGACCCGCCTTTTGCAAAAACATGAAAAAAAAATTAGTAATAATAGCGTGACATATTATGTAAAAGAAAATTTGGGTTTACAGTGTGTTGTCACAAGGCGACAATAGCTTTGTTTAAAATTTCAGTATAAAACAGTCGAGTTTGAAAACGAAGGAGGTACAGTACAACAAAAAGCAGCAGTGTGAGGTAGAGAACCCCAGCTGGAAATCACTATCAGAATACTAAATGTCTTCCAAGTCTTAGAAATGCATCATAAGTGTTATCACAGAATGAAACAAACATTTCATTTCTTTTTGTCACATCAATAACAGCAGTGGCAGTTTGGCAATTTGACATCAGCTGGATCAACCCATCACTACCTCACCTGTCATGGTTCAGGTTTGCAAGACTCAAACATGACTACTGAGACAAGGAAGACAGTTCACTAAAAAAATCTTATTTGTAAAAAATAAATAAGATGCGCAGCTTGTCAAGTTGTGTGGGTTTAGGTTCCGCTAAGAGGAATATGATAATTAGGTAATCAAAAACAAGATGAATTTCTTTGAAATGATAAACTCTTAAACGTCTGCGGAGGCATCCAGAAGGGAGTCCAGAAGATATGAGGTGTGGAGCAAGAGTGGAGGGTGGGCAGAAGAGCTGTGGATGAGTGGAAGCAGAAGAATGTTCTAATCTCAGGAGAGTTCTTTAACAAGGAGAGGGGGAGCTGGCAGATCCAGAGGTGAAAAGAAAACTTTGGCTGCTGTTTGCAGCATTGACACCAGAAAGTTCACTAATAGTAAAAAGAAAAAAAAAAACATAAATCCACAAAATTATAGGAGGTTCAACTAAAAAGCCCGAAGAACATCTAAAGTACCACATAGTTCACCAAGTACAATTTGGCAACCGGTGAGTCTGGACTGGGCTTTAACACTTTTCATGATGGATGTGAAGCAATCTGCATTCAGGTAATGCCAAATGATGAATAGAATAGAATAGAATAGAATAGAATAGAATAGAATAGAATAGAATAGAATAGAATAGAATAGAATTTATTCTTTATTGTCATTGCATAAGCATGTATAATGAAATAAATGTGCCTGCACTGACAGGGTATTATAAAAGAACATTTACGACATACAGCAAAACATACTTTATACACATAATGAGGAAGGATTTATCTAAAACTTAAATAATACCTATATACTACATAAGTATAAAAACCTTTATACACATAGGGCATTAAGCCTGAAAAACTAGTAAGAAAACAATAATAGAATACATTATTGCACTTAGGGTGTTTAGCTGGACTTCAGAGTCCAGGTGGCTCATATAATAATAATAATAATAATAATAATAATAATAATAATAATATATATATATATATACACACACACACACATAGGAAGAAGCTGTTTTTGAGTCTGTTGGTGCAGCTCTTAAAGCTCCTGTACCTTCTGTTGGAGGGCAGCAGGCTGAGCAGGTGGTGACCAGGATGAAGATCCTCTCAGCCCTGGAGAGACAGCAGGTGTCGGTGATAATTGTCGAGGGGGGAGGAGTGGACAACCAGTTATTTTCTCAGAAGTCCTGATCATTCCTCGACAGCCATTTTTTGTCAGCAGGGGTGGAGTCAGCAGAGTCCACAGTGATGGTGTTTGCAGCGGAATGTAACCAACAGCTTAATCTCCAAGTTGTTCCTTCTGAGTATTCATAGAAAGTGGAGTCGCTGCTGGGCCTTCTCAACCACCGCTGTGGCATTGAGAGGTTCTCTGAGGTGTATGTTCCCAAGAATTTGAAGTTGGGGATCCTCTGTTGCCAGTGATGTAAAGTGGGGCAGGGGCAGCCTTGCTCTACCCGTACTCTTTGTTTTCCTGGTGCTGAATAGTTCTTGGCACATCACTGAGCTGCTGCACTTGGTCCAATATGAGTTGACTCATCTCCACCATTAAAAATAAGGCTCCACCTGAGAAATATGACCAGGATGAAAAGAAAAGGTGGGGAAAATGGAAAGAAAAACACAGAATTCCCTAACAGAACAGTTCAGATATGTGTAAGATGAAGCATTGTCAAGGATGTCTTGAGACTTTGGAGCATGACGAATTTGAGGGCACGAACTTTTTAAAATCTTCCTAAAGTTTTTCTGTTGATGTAACTGACAGCTGAGAACTAATGAGGAACTAAGTCAAGATCAGACGAAAATAAATGAATTTCTATGACTTGGGAGAAATTCTGCCCCACAAACACAGATGTGGCAGATCCATCTATCAAAACGCACTAATTTAATAATCCAATTCAGGATTACTAATCATCTCACCTGGCTTTCAGAATAATACTCCCTGAGCACCACCTCAGCAGTCTGTAGCCTGTAAACAATCCTCTTCTTTCTTTCTTTCTTTCTTTCTTTCTTTCTTTCTTTCTTTCTTTCTTTCTTTCTTTCTTTCTTTCTTTCTTTCTTTCTTTCTTTCTTTCT
>NW_013952438.1:1147009-1156192 GCF_001266775.1 Austrofundulus limnaeus
CCTTCCTTCCTTCCTTCCTTCCTTCCTTCCTTCCTTCCTTCCTTCCTAATAAATGTCTTCCTGCTTCATAGCATATTTCATTCCACTCTCTAGATGAATTAGCATTAAGCCGTTTAGCATGAACAGGATAGAAGAATCTCATTCTGTAGTTTGACAGCAGAGAAAAGAATCAGCATTCATCCCAACATAGTGCAGAATTTTAAGGTGGTTTATGTAAATTAATGATCTGAATACTGACCACAGTGCTGCAGCTCTAAACAAACAACTAAAAAAGGTGTTGAAAGTATAAAAAAAGGAAAAATAATTATAATAAAATCCACAGTTCACTTTCAGGATGTCTCAAACCAGAAATGCATACATTTGAAAGGTTTGTTTGAGAACAAAAATCCCATCAGCATTCTTCTCATAAATCCTCCATCTTGAAATAATCGCACTGTCTGGTTACCTTTGAGGTTTTCAGTAATTAAAAAATGTAGTCAACTAAATAAATTAACTTTGCACAAAAAAACTCCTTTTGAATTCACACATGACATTCATTTCTGATCAGATTTCTTTCCACTGCTTCTGCTTCAGCTCTGTGTCCTGCTGATTTCAGCCATGCTGTATTTAAATTTAATTTCCCTTTTTTGCATCAGTGATAGCAGCATCAGGGGATGATTTAACTTATAGTTTGTCAAACCAATTTGAAGCTATTGCAGTTGACTCAGAAACTTGGCAGACCATTTTGAAATGGGTTCTTCCTGTTTCAATATTTATCATTTCTCAGTGTGAAGAAATGCATAGGTATTGTGTCATTATATCTGTGTATTTTTTATTATAGATACCTCTGTCGACATTCAATTCCTATTTTTTATTCATTTGATCTTTATCAAGCCTCCTGTCTGGGTTGAAAAGATTAAATTAGTAGAGTATAATCCCAAGTTTTGGGGCTTGTTGAAAAACATTATTATTAAATCACAGAGACAGTTTATGTGTCATCATTTCTTCCATTAGCATCCTTTGCCTGTGGACTGGAGGACAAGTTGCATTACCTCTGACTTTTCAGTCTGATTGACTGTGAAACAGCCTCTTTGATTGTAATGAGGTAAAGTGAAACATAATACCTCTGTAGCAGCCTAAGATCAATGACTCATGCAGTATTAGCTTTGCGGCTTCTTCTCAGCAGGCAGGGCCAGTTGTAGCTGCTTTTGCACGGCCATTATGCATGCTTGTTGATGCCGCGAGACATGGTTATTTTTCTTCTTTCGTTTTCAGCCAAGCGTCGACTTATGTTGCACAGAATTGCGTGAGACCACGTTGACCCTTGATGTTTTTTTTTTATTTTTATTTTTTTTAACGGTGCCCTCAAAACAAGCTGGTTCTGTAATGTTTCTGTGCAGAATTTCCATGCCCCTCTCTCCGTTGCACCAACATGACCAACCTGGACTTGGAGCTGCTTGGCCCGATGTGTCCGTGTCCCAACCTATAGCAGGTGGAGTTGCATTTCATGTACAACCATTTGAAGCTTTTGTGTGCACTCCAGCATTCAGGAAACAGCAATGCAGCAATGCTGACAAAATACTTACCTGCCTCCACCCACTAGAATCCCTACACACATGCGCACACACATATCCCGGTTCTCTTTGTGGATTCAAAGCCAGCCTTCTCAGACTCCTTTGTTCCCCACTCCAGGCTGGGCTCACATCCTCTCTGGTCTGTAAGCCTGCTCTGCTCTGTCATCAGGATTACAGGCTGTGCTGTAGCAGATTAATGACTGACAACTCTACATTCCTCTCAGCGTTGCGCGGCACACACAGAGTTACCAGGACCGGAGCGTGTGCCTGGTTGTGATCGAGGGAGGAACAACTGCGGGGGAGATCAAGTATTGTGTTGGTCTGGGAACAATATGTTAGAAGTGAGAGTGTGTGTGCGACAGGGTTTGTGAGAAGAATGTGTTGCCTATTTTAAAGCCGCAAAAGGCTTTTCAACCTCCACACCTCAATGCAGCACAGCAGGTTAGAGTTAAATTGTTAACAAAAAAAACAAAGAACTTGGGATCTCTTGTTGCTTGAGCCGTTGTTGCTCTTGTGCATCCACGAAAATAAAAAAAGAGATGGTGTTACAAGTCCAGAGGATCTTTCACTGCTTCTTGAAATGACTGCTTGTAACCATCTCATAACTCTTTCCCAACAATAAATAAATAAATAAACAAATAAATAAATAAATAAACAACATTGTTTCTGTTTCCAAGTGTTTTGTTTGAGGCGAAGATGAAACTGGCAGTTGCTCGACAAGCAGGCAAACAAACTGAAGGCAAACACTTTGCAACTTTCGGATGAAATTAGGCCAAGATTTCATCCCACCTCAGAGCCTCACAGAAGCAGCTTATGTGTGTCATGAATTACTAAGTAGTAATATTTGGGGCTTCTCACTGCCATCAAACAGCTGAGGCTTAATTTCCTGAGACTTGCCCTGGAGTGTCCACAAAAGTGGGCTGTCTGAGCCACCATCTGAGGAATAAAAAGCTGCTTTTGGTTGCATATTGTTATGATTTTTTTAAAGTTTATTCAGGAAATTAGCTGACATTAGTTCAGGTTTGTTCTTTAGGGATGATCAAATACTAGCTTGTTTTTAAAATGTTGAGTTCAGTTTACTCAAAAGCATCAGGGACATTTCTGTACCTCACCAAAAAGCACAGTGTAACAATTAGTTTTTAAAAAAGACAAAAAAAACAAAAAAAAAAAAAAAAACAGACAGCAATGTTTTCCCAGTAGGTTGTTTTGTGTGAAGTGACATCACAGAAACTCCCACTTTTTTCACCTTGGATCAGCATACTTGTTGCATAGTCTGGCGTAAAATCAGGTTGGTTTATTATTATTGTTGTCATAAACAGGCAAACAGTCATGGGGAGAAAAAAAAGTCCACCCACTTTCGATTCACAGCACTTATTAAAAATGCGTTTTTTACCAGGTTCTCAAATTATTCAGGATATAAAAAGGCACAGCATATTTCACCATGTCATCATTTATTTAACAAAATGAAGTCAAAATGCTGGGTGTGAAAAACTTAAGTGCACTTTTTAAATTTTATAGGGTTTAGGGGGGGAAACAGTGACCAGGTGCTGCCAATAAAACACTTTTGAGTAACTGATCATCATCAGTGATTGTCACTTAAAAAGCAGGCGTTTTGTCAGTGTGCTGCCCTGGAGCATACAGATGTGTTCACACAATGTTGAGGGAAAATACATCACTTATGACCTTGGTGGAGCAACAGTCCATCAGGAAGTGATTTCCAAATAAAGTGGATCACCCAAAATATTATTTGACAGTGTGAAAAAAAATATTCGCAATATCTTTCTAGGAGGGGACAAGTTCACCCCAATGTCACACTGGGCAGTGCTCAAAGGAACTGCAAAAAACCCAAGAGCTTCATCTAAGGCTACGTTCACACTGCCGGCAAATGTGATCCAAATCTGAATTTTTTTGCCCCATGCGACCCATATCTGATTTTTTATGACAGTCTGAACATGACAAATCCGATTTTTTCAAATCCGACCCAGGCCGTTTGAATATGTGGTTCTAAATCGGATACATATCTGATATTTTCAAAGTGACTGCAGTGTGAACGCTCATATCACATTCCATCTGAATTTTTCATCAGTGAAGTGGGGGCGAAGGATCGATAAGACACTAACTTCAAGTCACGCTGTTTAGCTCCATGTGTTTACAGCTCCAAAACAGAAGTCCAATTGCTTCGTTTTTTTTATTTTTATTTTAATTTTCCATGTAGATAGTAACGTCCAGCTTGGGTCACGGAGCGTTTCGATCCTAAAGTTACTCAGTCGATACTTTATTTCCAGCTCGTTGCTTCATTCCAAAAATAAAAAGCTTCACCGGAGCATCCGGTCAGAGGCAGGTTCAGATATAAACATTGAACTGAACAAGTATGTCAGACAATTGTTTAATCAGCTCTGATTGAACAACAACTTCGGATTTGACATGCTAAAAATAGCATTGATGCTAACTCTGTGAACAAACAAGCTGGCTGAATGAGAAGTTACGTCTTTTTCTGCGCATGCACGTCACATCAGTGCTGTGGAGCGTTCACACAGGAGTCTGATGGAGGTCACATTAAAAATGTAATGTGAACATTCACACCAAAAGATTGGATTTTTTTTCTAAAAATCAGAATTGAGCATTAAGACCTGCAGTGTGAACGTAGCCTAAGACTGCACAGGCTTCAGTTAGCGGGTTAAAGGAGGCATATAATGTTTTTAAAACATTCAGTTGGGGTCGATATAAAGTGGAACTGCAATGCTTTGTCTGAATTTCTCCTTATTGTAACTCCACAAGCCCCTCTTTCACCGCTGTTCTGAGGTGTGGGATCAGGAAAAGGGAGCACCTGTGCATTATTTCTGTCTCTGCTCAGTATTTGTCATAGGTCATCCTTGGTCGTGCATGTGTTAAATCATCTGTCAGCGACCCTGTCACACTAAATGACCAGATGGCTGACTCAAGGCTCATGACCAAATTTTTCATGATTTTTTTTTCTTCCATGACATTTTTTTTTGGAAGAGAGTCATTTGGCAGAGCTTCAGTCTTGCTCTCTAATTTCCTCCACACAGGTCCCGTGTGCTCAGTTGTCACACCTGTTGGGGGTCATTTATCTGCTTTAGTTTCAGGTTTTCCGTTGCTCCTCATTAGAAACTAGTCCATACAGAGTTGTACTTTCATTTAATCAGTTTTTTAAATTCAGTTTTCACCTTGAATTCCCTGCTAGTGAAGCACGTTTTTGTCATTATTCAATACAAAGATTATTCTTTTACCCTCTTGTGTGCTAAAACTGGTTTCTGGGTTTTCCTAATCAACACATTAAAAGAATAAAGTAGTTCCTGAGGTTGAACATAAAACTGCTGGAATGCAATGTAAGGAATAAAAAGCATTAATCAATCATTGATTCAATTGTACTGACATTGATTTTTAAATGAATATTCCAACCACGTATGTAAAAAAATGTTTCATTAATCAATTTAAATCTTGTTTCTAAACACCTGCAG
This sequence comes from Austrofundulus limnaeus, assembly GCF_001266775.1. Classification (NCBI taxonomy): domain Eukaryota; kingdom Metazoa; phylum Chordata; class Actinopteri; order Cyprinodontiformes; family Rivulidae; genus Austrofundulus; species Austrofundulus limnaeus. Next base: position 1,152,045 of record NW_013952438.1, read on the forward strand.
CTCATCTTGGGGTTTTCTTCTTTGTCATATCATTACAGTAGGATGTAAAAATAATATTAAAACCTTATTTAATCCTTTGCCAAATTCACAACAAAACAAAAAACGATTTGATGATGTTCTTGTTTAAGCTTCTGTAGTTTAATTTAAACAGTCAAAACTTGGTGAATTCTTAGAGGAGTCTGGTGGCTTCTTTTTACATGAACAGCAAAGAAAATCAAATGTTGGAGAGATGAAGCAAATGCATGGTTTTTGCACAGAATGAAAGCAGTCATTATTTACGTGAAATCAAAAGCTTTTGCCGATTCCATTTCTTTTGTTATATTGGTGTTTGATTAAAAGCACTCGCTCAGGTTTTGTCATCTGAGGACTGAGCAGTTTTGTTATTTTCCTTGGAAAAAAAGTGTTTTCTTTTGATTTATTTCAGTTTTTTATTAATTTTTTGTGAACTTTTTTTTGTTCTTTTTCCCATTTGATAAAACTTTTATGAAGCCAACTACTGGTTTGGTATCTGATGTTAAGGAGTCTTAAGTTTGGTCATCAACACTTGCTTCTTTTGAAGTCAGAATTAACCTTTGTTTGAACCAAAAGTTTCAGCTGTAGAATAACCTTATTAAACTCATATATGTCCCTTTGAGGCAACTAGCTTCATTTTTTCAGAGGGATCAGAAGGAGTGAATCTAGCTAATGAGGTCGTATAACCCTCAGAAAAAAGTACTGACTTTTACAAGAGAGGTCAATGCTTTTTATATAGGAGACTACTGAGGCCAAATGTGTTTTGGAGTCAGTACTTAGAAGCATTTCTAGCATTTCTCTACACTGTTTGTTATAAAAAAGCTATGCCATGTTGGGGCTTTTTCCTTTCTGGTCTTTAGTGCCTATCTCCAGTAGTGGACAGGTCACAAGTTCATCACAGGAATGTAGAAACAAACAACCATCCACCATGCCCTGATGAAAAAAAAAACAGTTGAACAGGTCATCTGGACAGGTTCTTCTCCCATTCACCACCTGATTCAGGGACACTTTAGAGCACATGTGTCAAAATGAAGGCCCGTGAGCAAAATATGTCTCACTATACCGCATGTTATGCGGCTTGTGAGATGTTTAAAGATGTAATAATGTTTTAAAATAAATGTATGCTGCTAAGCCTTTTGATGATAAACTGCATATCCCTTATTGCATGTCAATTATTTTTCCTTTGAAATTATGGCATAGCCCACTACTAAGTGAAGATGCATGGGGTTACAAAGTAGCCAATTACCAGCAATTGGTAAAATATAACTGTGTAAAATCTTAATTTCACTGCAATTTCACCAGCTATCAGTCATGCTGGTTGTAAATTTAAACTGGAAAGCTTCAGTTGGAATTTCCAGTTCAGAATTTAAGATGGCAGCCACTCACTATATGTTACCAGTGAATAAAACTCTCTTACATTTACTTTTAATAGTATTTCTGTATTATTTATTTTGCAATTTTTTTTGCATTTAATCAGTCGCACACGTAGTATTTTGCAGTGTTTACAGGATGATGCATTAAAACACTGTTTCTATGCATAAAACACCACACAGAGCTCCATTATTGTTTGTTTGCAGTGCTCAGACATAGCAATGAGATGAAAAAGGTGATGTTTAGTTGAAGTTAAACCAAAACATTTAATAATGTAACCCTAGTTAATGTAGATAAAACCCTAGTAACCCTAGTTAATTTAAACATTTAACATTTATTACAACTGTCCCTTTAAAGACGAACATAATGCTCATGTGGCCCTCCATGAAAATGATTTTGACACAACCTGAACCCATCATTTAGTTATATTTGGATATCCTTTTATTTTTACTAATAAAGGTACTAAGTTAATGCAAATAATGTTAAAGGACAAAACACACACCAGGCATCTGTGGTAAAATACTTTTTTATAGAGCAATAATCCATATCTGAAATAAAGCATCCAAGCAGAACAGCTCTGAAATGTACAGAACTCAGTTCACCGTTTTTTGCTTTCTTTTAACACAATGCTCTTTGTGTAAATATGTTGGTTTATTTGTTCATGTGTGCGTGTGTGTGTGTGTGTGTGTGCAAGTGTGTGTGTGTGCAGTATGTATCTGTAGACACACATAGTGGTTTCATCAAATACAGTATAATAAAATGTTTTAATTGGGTCATTATAGTTCTTTTTATTTTAATTGTCTTAAGAAATAAAAGATGGTGTTCTGACCCTCATTAGTCCATTAATGGGGATCAATAAATTTCTGTTTCTCTTTTCTCTCTATTCATATATTCTTTGAGTTTAACCTTTAAAAATATGCTCTATCATATTTGCTGCCTTCCCTCTCATTCTGTGTCCCTTGACAGTATATATATANTATATATATCCTAATTGCTCTGTAACTGCTAGTTACAACATCGACTAAACTTTTTTGCTTTTACTTGACTTCAGCACTTTTTACTCCTCTGCACCTGTATCAAATCTGTAAGCGCTGAAGAGGCATTTAAAAACAACAGGAACAACATGTGCAGCCTTGTTAAAACCTTTCTCATCAATTCCAGCAGAAGCAGGTAGAAAAAAAATAAAATTAAACATAAGCTTTGTCACTTATCCTCCTCCTACAGTTTAGTATTTGCATTTTAATCATTTTTTTCTTCCAACCAAAGTCCCAAAAGTCAAGCGTTGCCATCTTTTTAAATGAGCATGTGAGGTGAGGTGCATTACAGTATCATGTCTCTTTCTCCATCACCCCCGGCGCTCAGAGGAACCAGAAGCATTTCTTCCGGTTCTTCTTGGCTGCGGCTGCGGCAGCGGTGGCAGCAGGGGTCCGCACTAGTTGTGGTGAGTCTTGTTGGTGCGGCGTTGCAGCCTGGGGGGTGGGGGTCTGCGGCGAGCCCTCGGGAGGGTCGCCCACCTTCCATGTGCGCACCACCTGACCTTCTTGTAGACGAAAGTCATGCTCAACGCTGAAGAGAGAAAGAGAAACAAGGCAGCTGAGGATCACCACCATCATAAAGACTTTTTTTAACTTTGATTAAACACCTAAAGAGTCAGTTTTTGTTTGTCAATACTCATTCAGAGGTTCAAAACTGTTTCAATAATATGAGCATTTCAGAGACAGAAATGCTGATTGGTTTGCGGCTCCAAGATTGATCCAAGGACACTATTTTAAAAGGTTTGTCTTTTTTTCCTGCTTTAAATCATTATATTTGACCAAAATTATTATTTGATTCTAAATGCTTCCTGCTTTTAGTGAGATATTCACAGTTAGAAGGCCAAACATGCCTCTGACTGACAGGTGGTTGCTCTCTGAGCTACAACTCACCGTACGTCTCCATAGAGATGAGGTTATAATACTTTAGAAGAAAAATGCTACTTTTCACATTGATTTTTCTTCACTTCTTAATACCTTCTTACGATAGATTCACCAATCTATGAGAAAAACCTGCTTGAATATTGCTGAAATGAAAAATCTAAAGTATTTGTACATTGAGTTATTCATTAATCTGTCAAAAAGTTATTAGTGTATATTTGCACTTTTTTTGTCAAGCTCCTGCACCTGTGATGGAAAAGCAGACAGCTGCTTGGTTTTCTTTTCTTTGGCAGATTTAAAAAGTTTTCAGTGGGTCTGGATTTTATATATCTCATGACATCTAAAAAAAAACCTCTTTCAAGGCCAACAAATACTGCCATCCATATCCTGATGTGCAGTTTGCCTGTTTAATCAAGGAGGAAAATATATTTATGTATTATTGATCTAATTTTGGGAACAGAACATCAGCCTTATTATTGGAGCAGCAGAGTCTTACCATAAAGTAGGGATTATTTCATTTTATATAGGATCGGTTTTGTGAACAATCTTCATTTGACTTGTTCATTTTGGTTACATTTTATGTGAATGGTACAAATTACATTATATGATAAAACAAATTTGTACCTGAGGTGGTTCTTCGCTGGCATCCTGAATACTAAGTATTACAAGAAAACAGTTTGAATATATTGTAATAGCTATTTATGTATTCATATATTTATATATTTATATTTAAATAGTGTTTGATGTGGTTTGATGGCTAGTGAGGTCTTAAACATGAAATATGAAAACTCTTCACACAGTACTTTAGGCTGCTTAGTCCCCAAAATATCACATTAAATACATCTTATATAT
>NW_013952438.1:1156253-1159272 GCF_001266775.1 Austrofundulus limnaeus
TTATAACCTTTTAAATGCTTCCTTATGTGCTCATCATTTTTGAGCAGAGTAAACCTGAACTCCTCAGATCACATGATGTTTCCCATTCATCTAAAATCAAATCTTTGTTTTCCTCAACAGACTTTTTTATTCTTCCTACTAACTTAAAAAGGAATATTTGGTTTAAAAAAAGTCAATTAATTATGTGTCATAATATAGAGTGATTTATGTGATGATTGCGACATCTTTGCAGTTGAATGAAATCACTTTTTTTATGTCTTGAGGATTTTTGTGTGATTTTTGACCTCAGAACATTTCTGGTCCAGTTGTTTTGTTTCAGACAGTGGTATTTTTAAAATTAAATATGTAATCAAAATGAATATTTTTTATTTATTATTTTGTTCCATTTTTATTTAGAAATTATGGTTTAAGGGATTGTTTTTATTCCATTAGGCAGTTCTTTAAACCGAGTTTCAAAAACTTTAGTTGTGGTTTGTTCACTTCACATAAATCAATAATGTACTTCTGAAACAATATCAGAACTTAAAATGACAAGATGTGTTCTCCTATATGGCTGCTTTTAAACCCTGAGAAACTCACTGCATCAGCCCCACCATGATGCTTTTAACTACAGCATCTGCCAAGTTAAATGAAGTTAGCTTTTTTTTTTTCTAGAAATTGCTATATTGTGGCAAACGAAATAAGTGAGAAAACATCCATAAGAAGTGATGATGAGTCTCACATCTGGCTTCTTCCACTCGAACATAATGAAGGCTTTGACAAAGTAAATCAAGAGTAGAAAACGCTGAGTGTCACAAAAAAATGTTACTGCAGCAGAGATTCCAGAGTTGCAGTTGATACAGACACCAAAGGAAAAGTCAGCAAGGCTTATTGCCAGTCACATGACAGCACAGCTCAGGGGCTTCACAGGCAAAATTAGATGATGAACCTCTGTGGAAGTTATAGGTGAAGGTAAGCAACAATAAAAGAATGAATCCGCAATACAGGGAATATGGGGAAAATCTTCGCTTGCTGACTTCGTTTTGTCAGCAGCTCCGTGTTTAGTAAGCATTTCCCTCATTAGCTTATTCTTCTCCCACTTTTCTTTTCTATTCTTTTTTTTACTTTGCTGCTATTTTTTGCTTATTATGCAGTGGCCTAGTTAGCTGGTGTTTCTCATCATCACAGCACAGATGCTGAAAATAAAGAGGACTCCCTCGGTGATGATACAAGGGGAGAAATGTTGCAGAGGAAGCAACGAGGACTGAGATCAGCAGCAGCAGGGCCTGGAGTTTTTATTTTATTTTATTCATTTATTATTACTTTTTTTGCCTTTTTTTTAGGCAAGAACAAAGAGGACTCTCACATTCATATCCATCTGGTTTCACAACTCCCACCCCATCAGTCACTCAAACACTTCACCCTGGATGCCCACTGCTATGCACAACAAACCAAATGAAACTTCAAATTCCAGACAGCAGCGGAGTGCCGGCAGTGGATGTGGTCAGAGTAAACAGTAAGACAAAAAAAAGAAAGAAAAGTGAGTGGGCAACAAGAGCAGAAGAGAGGATTTCTTTGCTCCACAATATTTACTGCAAAAAAAAACACCAACTAAACTTCTGTGTGGCAGCTGCTTCACAGTGTGAAAAAAAATGCCATAGCTGTGTAAAATGAGTCCCTGGTCTGTGGGAAAGTAAGTCATAAAAGTCGTCTTTGGGTTTCCACTGCATTGAAATGAATAGAATAAATAAAATATACCACTCCCTCATCCTGACTGCCTCTCTATTAGTGCCAGCATACAGCTCAGCACCCTGAAGATCCCCTCTGTGACTTTTCTCTTCCCTCCCTGAGAGCAAAATAAATCACCTCAGACCACAGTTCTGTGTGATCAAGGCTCTGGGACACCGTAGGGAGCTGGACACCCCCAGCTCTAACTATCTCCACTCTACGTTCACAAACAGAGGCAATCAGGAAGCTGTGAACCTAACACCGCTCTTCCCGCTGTTCCTCTTTAGTTCTCCGTACACATCCCTGTGGGGTTTTTTTTAAGGCGTCGTGCTCTACACAAACTCAGGTCCTGCCTTCGGGCAAAAACAGATCAGTTTTTGTGTCAGCTAAAGATTATTTGAAAATATTCAGATATTTTACATCATTTTCAAGAAAATGTACTTTGTATTGGCATTCACTCCTCAGACTCCTCATATGGAGAGTTTACTCTTCTGTGGTCAGAACGAAAATATCATTTAATCAAATGAACAGCAACAATGTGCAACAGCTTCATTTCACATGTCTACACTACAAAAAATATTTTGAATAATTTAAGTAGTGTTTTTAATGTAACTGATCATTTAACACTTTTAAACCCATGTGTGCTGACTGTTACTGACATCTAATCCTTACAGTTATTGATATTTTATGACTATGACCGTTTCCTGCTCCAACATTAGCTGTAATCTTGTTTTAATAGTGTCTGGATTGAATTTTTCTGTTTTTATAGCTCCTGTTTCTACTGCTTCAGTTTGAGTGAAATGCATTTTCTTGCAGGTGAAACAACAGCAACACTTTTAAAACTGAACTTGATAAAAACAAAGTTTTTAACCACTAAAAACACAAAATTCTTAATTAAATAAATAAATAAATATAATATAAAAACATGTTCATATAAATACTATACTTCAGTAAAATGTTGTGCTTCAAGAGTACTTATTTTATTTAATTTTTTTTATCAGGCTAAGAAAAATGTCTAATTATTCTCAGGACTTCTTTGTCTATCAGCTTCATTGACTATTTTGTGGGATTCAGGGATGTTCCCACCTCCAGCCAAGCTGTTAGTTTGGCAAACAAAATAGTATTTATGCACTTTTCTTTGGATTAAAGTGCATATTGGTTCACTCCAAATGAAATATACTGAAGCGTGGGACAGAAAAAAAATATTAGATTTTTTTTAATAATAAAGTGAACACTTCTAAACCACACAGTACAATGACATGTTCACCTGAAACTTGACAGTGATGTAATGTTAATGTCAATGGGTTTGAAA
>NW_013952438.1:1159943-1162509 GCF_001266775.1 Austrofundulus limnaeus
TATATATATATATAAACCGATAGTTATGTGACAGACATCCACTCTGTTTTCCTCATTTACTGTAATTGTACAGCTTTCACATGCAGTGACTTGTAAATCAACTAGGGTGACCAATCACGTTCCAGGGATGGCAAGTGCCTCCCTGACCACTCCACCCTTGTTCCTATGTTATCCGAAAGCTTTGGTCACTCCAGAATTGATATTAGGCAATACGTTCACTAGATTATGAGAAGTAAACTAAATGATTCATTAGAAAGAGATTGTGTTTAAGACAAAAACATTTTATTATGTATTATGTTTTCACACCGTTAATCATTTTGTCAATTTTCATGTAAAGTTATAGACTGCTGGAAGAACATGCAAACTTCTGATGCTGTATGACAATGCTAACCATTATACCACCTCAGATCTGAGACTTACAGTAAAATGTTTTGCACATAAACAAAACTCTAATCTAAGTGCAACAAATCTGATGAAGGAAGATTAAAGTAACTCCAAGGTCATCTTGCATTGTTCATTTTTTTATTTTATTTTGTTTATTTATTTTTTGCTGTTCCAGTCGGTGTGCATCATTTATTCTTGCTGAGTGTCCTTACCTTGTGTGCGTTATTCTGCCCTAAGAGATTTGCTGTACAAATCTCCTGCGTTGCAGTCATTTAGTTTAGGAGACAGTGACCTTGCACAAGAGCACTACTCCTGTGCATCTTCTAAAGGTGATTACGGCAGCAGATCTGTTGCAACCACAATGAATAGCAAGGTTGTTCATTTTAAAATATTACCTTTGAATTAACAAGAAAATCAACATCAACATTTGAAAAGGACTTTATTTTTTTATCTATTTTCTTGCTACTTTTACTGCTGGCTGTTAAGCATGTGAGACTAGTGCCCTTTGTGTACATAAACATGTTGAGCACAGTCAAGACTAAAATGGGCTAAATACGGGATGCCGAAAACAATATTTTAAAATTGTGTTTTAAGCAGAGAGACAGACAAGAGCTCATCTCTTTTTCATCCATCCATCCATGAAACATTCATTCAGCTGTACCAGCAGGAGTTCGTCATTTCTCCCACATATTTTCTTCTTTCAGCAGAAATATAGGAGCACAAAGGCAATCAACACAAAAATATATTTCTAATTTTCTCTCTTTGTGTTAAGACTGAATATCCTTGGACAATAAAAACAGATTTTCATTACTATAGGAATTACAAGAGTTGTCAGGCTCAGTCAAGATTCACATGATGAGCCACTACGCCCATGAATAGATGATTAAACTAACAGTAGAGATTGCAATCTCAGACTCCACTGACATCTACAAAATTATAGTAAATCTGAGATAAAATGGCTTTGCTGCTCTCCTATTTTTGGTTTGAAATAGTTACAAAAGCAGACCATGGCTTTTTAAAATAGTTTTGAAGGTTGCATTGTCATTGAATGAACTTTTATTCTCCCATATAAGGCGCTACAATCCAATAAAGGATTTTTTGTCCTCCTTGCCCATTTTATTAAACCCCACTCAAAGCTTTTCTTTAAAACACTGATCCATAGTGACTTAAATTGAAGTGAGTGGACTGTGTAGTCAACATGTGGTTGCATTACCTTGACTGTGCTGGCTCTTGTACAAGTATCCTGTTTAACTCAATCATCTCATTGGCCAGCAATGTCATGTTAGATGTCCTTGCCTCCAAACTTTCTTCCTGACAGGCAGGAAACAGCAGATACTGTATGTCCTAATAACATGAATTTTAGAGGATTTCAAAGCATCATACTAAAACATTTTGATATTGGTGAGTGGAGATGGATGAAGAACCCATATGAGCAGGGCCCTTGCAAGTGTGCCCATTGCTCTCCCCAAAAAGAGAGTGAGCTCTATTCAAACCTTTGTGTCACAATGACACAAGGTCAGAAACAGTCAGGGTTCTGAGCTTCTCCATAAAAGGGTCCCCAAGAATTATTTTCCTTTGACTGCTCAGAGTCAGGCAAATGTCTAAGTAGTGCAAAGAGATCTCTAATTCAATGCCACAGGCATCACACAGACCACTGTCATGGAGTCCCATCACCACTTTGTGGCAGTTGAGAATGCTATGCCCACTTAGGGCTCCAACCAGTATACTTAATGTTTTCCTAGTCAGGACGATGAGAGCCTTCCCAAACCTAAGACTGGGCTGGTATTACAGTCCAGTTCCCTTCAGCAGACTGAATGTTGATGAGTGTTCCATGTTAACACATGGAATCTGAGGCAAGCAAGATCCAAACCAAAGTTTTTAATTTAACTCACAGTGTACCAATGTCAAATGAACAGAAACTTAAGCTAAAGATCCAAATAAATGTTCCAAGAAAATGCAAACAGCAGGAACAAAACAATGACAATTAACTGGCAAGAACCATACATAACAAATAAGGTGGAAAATAACAATTAAAAAACAATAGCTGAGTGGCTATGAGCAAAAAGCTAGTTTGTTGAAGGTGTATGGAAAAGTAAAATGTGAAGTTATATGAATCGTTGTTTGAGTTGATGTTTTTATTTTTATTTAGTATTGTTTCATAAATTATGTTTTGTTTGAATAT
>NW_013952438.1:1162664-1173307 GCF_001266775.1 Austrofundulus limnaeus
AATTGAAAAAGAAATGGGTGTGACAGAAAAGTAACTAACAAAAGAAAATGCTCTACCAAATAAAACTGAAAGTAAAACTAACAGAATTCAAAGCGATGAAACCATGGGAAAGACTAAGCATAGAACAAGAATGATCAGAAACAAAACTATGCAAGAATAGACAATTGCACAAAAGACAAAATCTTATCGACAAAGATAAGTGTCAATAGATTCTTCGCTAGGGAAAATCTCAGGCACTGGTACTCCACAGGGATGCATCCACTCCCACTAGTTTCCCACATGTGTACCACCAAGAAACCACCTGTCAAAATTCTGAAATTTGTCAACATCAAGACTTTTGGACTCATTCAAGAGTTTGTATGAAGATGAGAATTTGAAGGGTCAGTGGTTTGGTGTAGTCAAAGCATTGTGGAAATGAACACTTTCAAGACAATAGTGATGATAGTATACTTTAGAAAACATCTAACAACAAACCACCCTCTTCATATCCAACATTACTATGTTAACACGGACATTTATTGAGGCAAGTATAAGGCCCTGAGAAAGGGAGTATATGGTCAACTTCAGCATCATCTTTTTCAGAAGCTGATCAACATACTTTCCATCTAATAAGTTGCCTGAAAACATATCAAAAGCTCTGTTTGGGACATACAAGTCATGACAGTCATCAAAATGCAATGTGGTTCATAGACACATGACAAATAGATATTAGATAATATCATGATATGATTTTAAGGAATTGCAATATACCAAATGATCATAAGATAATTAAGGCATCCAGTCAGTTTTTGCCAAACTGCCATCAGCCTGTATGTGCCTGCAAAGTTTTCAGAGAAACTAAGATATCAGTCATTTCCAAACCTCAATTTATCAAGCTCAAAGGACTCTGGAAGAAATCTAATTAAACATCTGAAGATAAAAAAGGCTTCACAAACAAGATAGTGGACTCAGGCATGAAGCAAGAGAGATGATATCAGAGACTGAGAACAGCTCAATTGAAAAACCCTGCGAACAAGTAAGAAAAAGAAAAAAACACTTTAAACACAAGTAAACCTCAGGGACATATCATTGCATGATTTATGCCATCGATACTTAGTTTTTCACAATATAATTTACACCAGACATAACAGGCTGAAAGTATAACTGCATGTCATCAGCGTCCAGAAGAAATACAGTGCATCTTCTTAGCATGAGACACAACAACACTGAAGCAGTCTATGTTTGTGTACAATGTGACTTTCTCAAGGTCAGAATATTTGGCTCCATTATAAAGAGCTGAAGATCTTGGCAGCAATTCAGAATAAAAAAAAGGAAAAAAATCTGTTTTAGATTAGATTCTGCTTAAGCATTCTAAATATTACTATCTCGCCCTGTCTCTCCGCCACAATGAGTGTCATCCTTGTTTGAATGAGCCACATAAACTTCACTAATGCAACCTAATTGATGACCTCCAGCACTGTCTATAAAGTCTCAATTTTCAAAAGCCAACAAACAAGCCATTCCCTGTGAGATAAAGAGATGAATCTCACTTTGGTGTATTTCTCCTCCACCCTTGCACACTGATAAATGCCACAAAGACCAAATAGAAGAAAGGTTTCAGATCAAAGAAAATCCTCTACATCAAATAGCTTTGTAAATAGAGAGCAAATGAGGTTAAAAAGTGATAACTAAGAAAGTAAAAGCAGATGTAGGCCAGGAGCTTACAGCCCTGTCTAAGTACCTGTACCTGCTCCTTCCTCCAACACTCAGGAGAGCACATTGCTAGGAAGGTGCTGTACAAACTGCATAAATGAGACAAAATCGTATGCACAGAACCATCAGCCAAAGGGAAGCCTGGCAGTCATGAGCATCCAGGGAGTGTTCTGGAGAAGGGAAAAAAAAAGACTGTTTGCTGTGAATTCACACTCATTACTTGTTTACTTATAGAGGTGGCTGAGCACGCAATAATGATCTAACAGTTGCTGTCAGGAACTGCTGCGAGCATTTGATTATTGAATGTGACATTTTACAGGAAACAGTAGGTGAGATGTAGACTTATACCAGCACAATCTAAACTCCTTGTGTTGGTGAGGGGGGGAAAATAATTCGTCTTGGTACAACTTTCTATGGCTCGGTTCAATTTTAACACTGGGTACTTCCTCCCACTTTATTTTCTCCTGCAGATGGTATCATTGCTGCTTCCAATTTTTAAAGCACTGCCTCCTAAAACTAAACTGTGTACAAACATTCAGTACATCCAGTGAAACTGTCATAAAAAAACTCTATCAGTTTTAATGAGTCAAAATGTTCATTTTTAAGATTTTGGAGAATCAATCAATCAATCACTCTAGGCAGTGGCAATAAATTGTCTATGCTTTTGTTTTAAAACCTCATTTTTACATTGCTTGGTTTAAGCACCTACATGAGAAAGAATCTGTTTCATTGACTAGGACTGCAGGTCAAAAAACAATGTCAAATTCAGAAGGATAACTCACTACTCAGATAAAAAAACAAATTAGATACACTGATCCATGTAGCTGATCTGCTAAAAAGTTAATTATTATCCATGCCCAAAAGTAATGTAGAAATAATGTCTTTGCCTATGTTTTACCTTAGAGTAAGCAAAATGTCACTTGAACCACATGTGTTTACCGGGAGTTCTTTTTTTTAGAATGCAGCTAATTTTTAGACTCATATCATGTGCAAAAACCTTTTGAAGTCAATCCCATTTAGGATGGTCACCAAAGATAACTGACTTCAGCAAACACAAAAATGTCAATAACTCAGCCAATTTCCCACAAATTGCTGTGGTAGTAGCTAAGCATAACCCCCCAAAACAAATTGTGCAATATTGTCAATAACTTTTAGCAACAACTCTATTTGTCTGTTAGCAAAACTATTCAATGAACCAATGGACAGATTTTGGATGGCTCAATGGCATTGATGCCAATGTCCTGAGTTTGAGCCCCAGTCTTTCTGTGTGGAGTTTGCATGTTCTACTTATATTTGCGTGGATTTTTTTCCGGCTACTTCGGTTTCCTCCCACAGTCTAAAAATGGGCATGTTACATTGTCTGGCCCAGGCGCCTCTCTTGCAAAAGTGATGGGATTTTCCTGATTTAATAGAGGTTAAGAAATGAATGTCCTGATGCATCTCAGTAATCCAGGTAAAAAAATCAAAAAGAAAAAATTGTATAGTGGACGGGTTCTTCTCTAATGAAACGTTTCGTCTCTCCTCCAAGAGACTTCTTCAGTCTGAGAGTTTCAGGCAAAATTCAGGCTTTTAAGCCCTGCCTCCATGTGACTGATACTCACATGGCTATTGTTGACACCTAATTAACACTTATTGTTAACAGGGGGTGGAGTGTTACTGGCAATAGCCGCGCTGTAGGAGTGGGACAACTGAAAACGGAGGCCTCCACCTCTGTTTAATGATGGATGGTCTTTCTTCACAAAAATGKCTTCTTTTACTCCTCTCTCAAACCAACGTTCCTCTCTATCAAGAATGAGAACATCCTCATCTMTGAAAGAGTGACCGCTGGCCTGTAAATGAGAAATCTGCAGTTTTCACTCATTTACAGGCCAGCGGTCACTCTTTCAGAGATGAGGATGTTCTCATTCTTGATAGAGAGGAACGTTGGTTTGAGAGAGGAGTAAAAGAAGCCATTTTTGTGAAGAAAGACCATCCATCATTAAACAGAGGTGGAGGCCTCCGTTTTCAGTTGTCCCACTCCTACAGCGCGGCTATTGCCAGTAACACTCCACCCCCTGTTAACAATAAGTGTTAATTAGGTGTCAACAATAGCCATGTGAGTATCAGTCACATGGAGGCAGGGCTTAAAAGCCTGAATTTTGCCTGAAACTCTCAGACTGAAGAAGTCTCTTGGAGGAGAGACGAAACGTTTCATTAGAGAAGAACCCGTCCAGAAGACCTATACATTTTTTTCTTTTCGTTAAGAAATTAAGTTACTCTCAGAAAGAACATGTTGGCTTTACATCGATAACCATTGTAATTCACTCCTGGAGTCACCACAAAATAAGATGGCCATTGTAGCTAATCAACATCAGACACCACACACATTGATATAACTCAGTCAGTTTTACACAAACTGAGCTCAAATTTTGTGTGGATATTTGCATGAGAAGAAACAGGATTTGATGACAAAAGAGAACGTCTGCATGTGAACAGAGCATTGCTAGAGTGGCTGACAAAGACAGGACAGTATGAGATTATATTGGGTCACTATCAGACAGAGATGAAGAAGATTCAGAGTTCAAATAATATTGTTTTAATAAACATGTTTTGTTCGACTTTTTGTAAATGAAGGATATGTATGCAACAGGCACTTTTAAAAGATGCCTTTAGTTCTGTTTTTTTGTTTTGCTTGTTTGTTTGTTTGTTTGTTGAGCAAGTGGAGTAAAGTTTTCCTAATAGTTTTCAAGCAGTAAGAACAACTCATTTTATAAAATAATGATTTTTTTAAATTGTTTTGTATCAAAACTGGAAAACCAAACACGAAATTCCATCACTTGTTTGGTAAAAGAAACGGGAGGAGTAAATCCAAGTCATCAGTTTGCCTATACGGCACTGTTTGGACTGCTGAGCTGAAGCAAGGATGGTTAGCAGACCCATTTACTGTGAGCCACCAACTGCAAAACACGTCATTTCAATTTAGTTGTGCTCAGTGTGTTAGTTTGAACAGCTTCAGCGTCTTGGAGTAGTTAAACAGAAATCAGGGCAGATTTGTGTTGAGCCGAGGCCTGTTAATGAGAAAATTGGTACAAAATTTACTGTTCAGCCTCCCGGGGCTGTTCGCGGGGCCAAATTTAGTGCAGCATTTGTGATGAGGTGTGCTTACCCAGTCTGTGCTAAGATTCAAGCCAGGATTTTCCTTCAGCACCCGCCCACAATCGATATTCATCCAGAGCTCAGCAGTGATGCAAACAAAAGCCCTGCGCAGCTTTCCTGTTTATTGCAAAAGCCAGTCCATTATTTGTCTCAATATTACAAAGACAACGCAACAGTGCAGTGAGTCAGCTGAAGTGAATAAAAAGACTAAACGTGATGGCTGGTTGCACACAATACTACTTTATCCTCTGCCCCACTGAGGTATTGAGTGGCAGCTGCTGGAGCGGAAGGCTCTGATGGATGAGAGGCTGTTGAGGAGATTTGACAGAGAGAGGTGTGACAGCATGACGGCAGTTCGCCACCTAAAAAATAGCTAAGTTTGCTTCTATCCATTCCTGTTTCTTTCACATCCATTCATCCGCACAGACTAACACATTAAGACTGGCTTCATGAGACTGTTAAAAAGTTTTTTTGAGGGGGTACTCAAGAGTCACTTTCAGAACTGCAACTACTGTATGTCAGGGCATGTAGAGGTCTGCATATGTTGAATGATGACTTTGTTCTCCTTGATGGGGCACCAAGCTGAGCCTTTTGGGGGCAGTTAATTCGAAAGACTTCAAAAAAGACAGAGAAATAAATCTATCAAAGGAGTCCAGTGTTGTCTTCTGTACTGTTTAATAGGTGTAATATGCTCAAAAATATCATTGTGATAATACTAAGTGGGTGTTTTTAGTTGGATGACAGGTATTAAAGGAAACATCGGTCAGTTTGGGCCTTTTGATCATTTGAATTGGACAATGGTTTTATGTTTACTGTACTTATCTTTTTCACATGGCAGATAGGTGCAATTAGGGGTCTCTGCAGAACATGTTGTCCTGTGGGCGGCCCTACCTATGATTGGCGGAGGTCTTGGTGTGGGCATAGTTGACCCTACCCATGATTGGTGGAGTTGGTGTGTGGGCGAAGTTTTCCCTAATAGTGATTGGTCGGATTGACTTGTCTTGTGGGGCAACTTAAAAGAGGAAGTAAAGATAATAATGAAATAATGATTTAGTGACTGTCTATGTACAGTCTAAAACAGAATGACTCAAGTAAAATTTATTGTAAACATGTAAACATAACTTAGTCAGTTTTAGACAGGAAGGTGCTTGCCCCATGGAATTTTAAGTCAATAAGTTATGTTCACATTCATTCGTATTCATATTGATTTTAGCTATCATTTTACAGGCTGGTTAGAGATGTTTTGATCAAACCAAATTGTTACACATCCCTCCACATGTACAGCGTTCAAATTTTGTGCAGTGAGCACCTTCCTGTCTTGAGTTATGACTAAACTTAAACTAAAAAACATAGGCGCTTCCTGCCCAACTCAACCAAGCTACTCTACACTGCCCCCAGCTTCTTCAAACCCCACCGTCAATCTGATCAATCACGGGGCCAACTATGCCCACAAAAGTCAAACAGAGAAATCATGTCTTGGCCTCCCACAAAATAAGAAACTCCTACTTATTGTCTGCAGAAACGCCCTATTCAGCAGGTGTGGGTCAGATCTGGTGTCAAGCTGGCTGACTGCTGGCATGGCAAGTGGTTTGTTAACTTGATGTGGGCCAGGTCTGGCAATGAATTGTCCTTTTTTTAATAACCTATATTTTCTCTAAGTGAGGAATAAATTCTCTTCATTAAATGGGGTGCTTTGCCCAAGGGCCCAGAGTGGGGCTATTATAAGTGTGTCCCACCCAGATATTTGTTGTTGATCTGAGCAGTTGAACTGGTTCACCTTCTCCAACCTCTGTGCCATCACTCTCACTCCACCATTGATGGCACTGTTTTTAAGATGGCATGCCTCAACTGTTGTGGTTTGGTTTGTCCTGACCACCTCTGGCAAACCACATCTGGGCCACCAAAAAGCCCTCATTCTTTACGGGATCTGGACCGAGTATTCATTGTGTGTGGGCCAGAACTGGGCAAGACAAATTTTGCTATGTGGGTTCTATCTGTTTTTTCAAGGGCTTTTCAGTTGGGCAGTTTGAGATTTACCTTGATCATTTACCTTGGATGTCCTCAGAAATGCTTATTTTGACATCAGGTTGTCATGTCACCTCCTGTTCTCCATTTTTCATCCACTCAATGACATCCACTTGCTCTGCCTCATCCCAATATTTATACAACTTTCAATCAGTTCTTTAATTTTTATTATTTGTCAGATTTGCTTTCTTCCTTCTTGGTTTGACATTTTTTTAAATTTTGTTTTTTTATTAATTTTTTTGTTTGTTTGCTCAAGTTTAGTTCTCAGATCTGTTGTTGGTGCTGACTGTGCCTTGAGATCATCTCTATGAACACCACAAAGAGGATCAAAGACAAGGAACACCCCTTGCAGAGTCAAATGAGAACTGAGAATGAGCTTGACTTTGTGCAACGAATGAGGACACAACTCCTGCTTTGGTCGTACAGAGACCAAACAGTCAGATTGTTCTTAAAAACAAAATAGACACACTATACTCCCACAACAACACCTCACAGAACGCCTCAGGGAACACGATCACAAGCCTTCCCCAGGTCCACAAAACACCTGTAGACTGAAGGATCAAATTCCCATGAACCCATTAGAAACTTTGCATGTGTGAAGATCTTGTCCATAGTATGACCAGGACAGAAGCCATACTGTTCCTGCAGACTGTGAGGTTCAACAATCAGTCTAAATGTCCCTTCCAACACCCTGAAGTAAACTAGGCAGGCTGAGACACTCCACAGATATTGTCTTAGTCCTCCATGCAACACTAAAAAGAGGTATCAGCCACGCTCACACTGTTCATAACTGTCATTTGAAGCAGTAAAAATAAAATGCTTATGAACAATTCAAAACACTTTACGGTAACTTTTCATATTTATCAATGTTACACAGCACTATTGAGCACATTACTCTTCCCTATGCACAATGCGCACACCAAAGAGCACATTGGGGGCCATATAGAGCTCAGTCTTGACACACGTTCTGGGAGAGCAGGGGGAAAAACCATTAGCCTTTAGATTAGTGGATGACCACTTGGCACTGCTTTCCTGTTCCAAGCCACTGCTGACCTATGACTGTTCTTTAATCTCGAAAGCTTGTTCATTGTTGGAATAGTGAAAATTAAAGCCCTCACAGAGAAAATGAATTTCGCTACTTAACACCTCAAGCCACAGATTGTGGCGACAAGAGACCCTTTTGGTTGTTCATGTAGGATGACTTATTTGGAAGGGTGGGACTGGCATGAAAAAACAGCAGCCATAAATGTTAAATTTTAACTTGTCATCTTGTGTTTGAGGTCTGAAAAAGCAGTTTGCTCTTGTCCCACAGAGATTACACTAAAAGGCTGCAAAGATGTCTCCTTTTTTGCTCATGACAAGCTGAAACACACAAGGGAGTGTAAAAGTTTATTCTTGTTCATAGCATGTTTAAGCTTGAAATGAAAGCCAAAGAGAGGTGCAGTTTAAAACTCCTTATAGAGCATTAGAAATACATTTATTATTCATAATAATCTCAATAATCACAGCTTTTGGTCATCACTGGCAGAGTGAAATGGAGGATACTAATATTAGATCTTTCAGGTTAGCAATCAGCATTTAATGTCTCATATATTGATTATTTCTGATAATGACGGAGGCGCAGTGCCAAACAGGAGCTGATTAAGAGTGGATGAGCTTTCAGGATCTAATTTAGCTGTGGGTATGATTTCAGCATGATTAATATTTATATTCATCATCAGCCACATTAGGCCCTGCTTTCCTGTTCCACATGCCACTCTCGATCTCGCTCTCCCCTCCCTGTTTAAAAGACAAGGTACAGTGGTGATGGGAACCATCTGCCGCTCGCTGCTGGCACGAGTTCGGCTCAGTGATTATTGCCAAACAGCGTGAACAAGGGTTTTCACTCTCCCTCGTTCCTTGGTGTGTCTCCCTCTTCTTCTGTTTCACACCCAGGTTCTATATATGTCATCCCCTCGCACATAAACAAACTCACAAGAGCATGGAAACACATTTGTAAGGACATATCGTATTTTATATGGTTTCACATTGGAGGTGAATGGTCGGATACAACATTACAAACTGCTGATGTTTTTGTTTTTTTGTTTTTTTGTTTTTTATGTCTTGCTGTCATTGATGTAAGGAAAAGAAAAAATATGTTTGGACCAAATAATCCCATCATTTCATTTTTCCCCCTTGTTTTCTTGCTGTGAAAATCTAACGCCCATGCTGGCTGAGTCTTTCTTCTTTGTAGTTTCCCGTGAATGAGAGCGATGCCTACAGTGTGTTTCCTCCCTCTCTCCCCGGTGAGACGCCTGTTGCTCGACGGCTCAGCCCTGTAGTTAAGATGGATTACTGCAGAAGAATTGCGTGCCCTGCCCTTTACACGTTTCACACAAACCACTTCTCCATTATCAGCTTCATTCACGGGAAGCGGCGGGCACATACACACGCAGGAGCTGAAACACCTAAATCCATACAGGTCTGAACACTCTGACAGGGTTGTTAGCAAAAGGTCAAAGTCACAAATCTGACAGATCTGTTTTTTAGAGAGACAAACGCCTCTCACATCCAGTTAAACTGAGAACACAGCAGATATGTTTCCTCTATTTGTTTTCCCATCAGTATTTATCTCTGTCTCTCTGGGGGGCTTTCTGCAAAGATGCACAATAAAGTGGGAACCAGCTTTATGTTTACATTGATTTCTTATCCGTTATAGACCAGATTAGAAATAACAATAATAAATTAAAGGTCTAGAATTCCTTGAGGGATTGTGTATCGTACCCTGCTTTTCATGCCAGAAGATTGTTTTATGTTGAGAACTGACACAAGTATAGCTGCTTTGTTCAAACCTTTGAAGTGTTATGTGTGATCTCGTGATATCACAAGATGTCGTACTCAGAATGTGTTTGTATGAATGACTCTCAGGTAAACTTTTGTGCTGGATGATGTTGATAAGCTGTGGTAGCCATCTTGAATTAAATTAACTCTGAAACTCAACGAGACATACATGTTTGTCCACAGAATATTTCCTGAAATTGCATTAAATTGGAAAGTCAACTCAGAATATGTGTTGAAGATCAGTCTCAAATTCTACCACATTACATTTTAACTGAGTTATAGACATTTATGTGTGTGTTTTTAGCTGAGTTGGTTGTAGCAGTCATGTTAAATTGGGTTGACTCCAAAAGTTAATCAGCTGTAGAACTGCAAGCAGTGATTACTTTCTGAGAGTTTCAATAAAATATTTTCAGTTTATGAAATTTTGTGCTCACAGACAGATGCAAATTTCCAGGCTGATTGGTGACTGAAAATATTTAATCTCAGCATTCAAAAACTGCATTATTAAATAATAACTGCCTGAATGGGATCTAAGATTTACACTCAGTCCTTCTCATCGTCTGCAGGGTTTGCAACCTGGGACTCTGTAACCAGCAGCTCTTTGAAGCTTTGACAATAAGTAACATGAGAAAATTTATTTGTTATAATACCCACAACGGAAAAAGCTAGTGGTAGCTGTTTTTCTGTCAATTTTGTTTTTCAAATATACAGTATGTGATTGAAACTACAAATAAGTAAAACATGTTGATTAGATCATGCAAGTGGGCTGACCACTTTAACAATCCAGTTTCAATTACAGTGAATTTTTTCTCAAGTACATCAGAAATTTTTGGGAATACCTGTAAGAAAAGTTCCTGAGAAGAAATATGGTTGAGGTTGAGTTGATTATATAACAAAAAAATGTTACATTAAGTTTTATTAAATTTACTACACACACACACTCACACACACACACACACACACACACACAC
>NW_013952438.1:1175527-1176899 GCF_001266775.1 Austrofundulus limnaeus
GAACACCTCACCAGGGAGGCATCCAGGAGGCATCCTTACCAGATGCCCGAGCCACCTCAACTGGCTCCTTTCAACGTGGAGGAGCAGCGGCTCTACTCTGAGTCCCTCCTGGATGACCGAGTTTCTCACCCTATCTCTAAGGGAGAGCCCTGCCACCCTGCAGAGGAAACCCATTTCGGCCGCTTGTATCCGGGACCTCGTTCTTTCGGTCATGATCCAAAGCTCATGACCATAGACGAGGGTAGGAACGTAGATTGACCAGTAAATCAAGAGCTTCGCTTTTTGACTCAGCTCTCGCTTCACCACGACGAACCGGTATAGCGCCCGCTTTACAGCATATGCTGCGCCAATCTGCCTGTCGATCTCCCGCTCCCTTCTTCCCCCATTCGTGAACAAGATCCCCAGATACTTAAACTCCTCCACTTGAGGCAGGACAACCCCCATGATCCGGAGAAGGCACTCTACACTTTTCCGGCTCAAGACCATGGCCTCGGATTTGGATGCACTGAGCCTCATCCCGGCCACTTCGCACTCAGCCGAAAACCGCTCCAGTGAGAGCTGCAGATCATG
The DNA here is from genome assembly GCF_001266775.1 of Austrofundulus limnaeus. Classification (NCBI taxonomy): domain Eukaryota; kingdom Metazoa; phylum Chordata; class Actinopteri; order Cyprinodontiformes; family Rivulidae; genus Austrofundulus; species Austrofundulus limnaeus. The sequence goes on from NW_013952438.1 coordinate 1,176,098, forward strand.
TTCCGATGAAGCCAACAGGACCACATCATCCTCAAAAAGCAGATATGTGATCCTAAGGCCACCAAAATGGATCTCCTCAACACCTCAGCTGCACCTAGAAATTCTGTCCATGAAAGCAATGAACAGAATCTGTGACAAAGGGCAGCCTTGATGGAGTCCAACTCTCACCGGAAACTAGCCCGACTTACTGCCGGCAATGCGGACCAGACTTTGACACCGGTCGTACAAGGACCTGACAGCCCGTATCAAACAGCCCGGTACCCCATACTTCCGGAGAACCCCCCACAGGGCCACCCTTGGGACACGGTCAAACGCCTTCTCCAAGTCCACAAAACACATGTAGACCGGTTGGGCGAACTTCCATGCACCCTCCAGGACCCTGYTGAGGGTGTAGAGCTGGTCCAGTGTTCCATGACCAGGACGAAAACCACACTGCTCTTCCTGAATCCGAGGTTCGACTATCTGACGGACCCTCCTCTCCAGGACCCCTGAATAGACCTTACCAGGGAGGCTTAAGAGTGTGACCCCCCTGTAATTGGAGCACACCCTCCGGTCCCCCTGTTTAAAAAGGGGGACCGGAGGGTGTGCTCCAATTACAGGGGGGTCACACTCTTAAGCCTCCCTGGTAAGGTCTATTCAGGGGTCCTGGAGAGGAGGGTCCGTCAGATAGTCGAACCTCGGATTCAGGAAGAGCAGTGTGGTTTTCGTCCTGGTCGTGGAACACTGGACCAGCTCTACACCCTCAGCAGGCAGCAGGGTCCTGGAGGGTGCATGGGAGTTTGCCCAACCTGTCTACATGTGT
>NW_013952438.1:1177202-1178368 GCF_001266775.1 Austrofundulus limnaeus
GTGACCACCCGAGCCGCATGCCGCTTCGCCCGCCGGTACCCATCAGCTGCTTCTGGAGTCCCATAGGCCAAAATGGCCCAATAGGACTCCTTCTTCAGCTTGACAGCATCCCTCACCGAAGGTGTCCACCAACGGGTTCGAGGGTTGCTGCCGCGACAGGTACCAACAACCTTGCGGCCGCAGCTCCGAAAAGCCACCTCACCAGTGGAGGTATGAAACATTGTCCATTCAGACTCGATGTCCCCCACCTCCCCCAGAACGTGTTTGAAGTTCTGCTGGAGATGGGAGTTGAAGCGTCGTCTCACAGGGGACTCCGCCAGACGTTCCCAGCAGACCCTCACTACACGTTTGGGCCTGCCAGGTCTGACCGGCTAAAACTTTGATTATCAACTGGTGGCCCCCAAGCCACCAGTTGATAATCAAAGTTTTATCATGTTTTGCAGCTCTGGAAACATTTTATTAGTGAGTCAAGGGGAAGACATGTTTTGTTTGTAAAGTTTGTACACTTTTGGTGTACACACTTTTACCTGGGTCAGTAATGTTTGAGTCTCAGTGGTTGACTGTTTTCATCTCCATCCTAATGTATAAGAATTTCATCCAGGATGGACAAAACCGGTGTGTTACAGTTTGTACAATATATTCAAAAAATGTTTTGCTGACTCACTTTTTGCTCAGGGATGTACACCAATCAGCCGCAACATTAAGCACTGGCAGGTAAAAGTTAGTAACTCTGCTTATTTTTGTTGCAATGCAATGTTCTCCTGGGAAATCCTGCCTTCTGGCGTTCACAGGGATGTTATTCTGACACTCGCTGCAAACAATCACAACCCTTTCCTGGCAACGGCACTTATCAAATGAAGCTGAGACCTATTTTGGATGCACACATCACATCCGTTTTTGTTTAATTCTGTTCAGTTTTGTAAAAATTTGTGTACAACATCTCAGGTTATTCCTCCTGTTTTCTGCATTTGGACGGATCTTCACTGCAACAAAGGGAAATGCAGTTCAAAGCTACCGGGGAAGTATTTCAGAAAAGCCTTGTTATTTTTCTAGCCCTCACTGAAAGGTTTTTAATTCTAGACATCAGTTAACCTTAACCTTTAAATGACCATTTCTGGCACATTTTGCAGGTCATTTACAAACATGATAAGCTCTCTTTTATGGAG
>NW_013952438.1:1181582-1185192 GCF_001266775.1 Austrofundulus limnaeus
TGTGTGTGTGTGTGTGTGTGTCCTAGTCAGAGTTATAAAGTAACTAAGTGCAAATACTTCTTTACTGTAAAGTAGAATTTTTGGGTATCTATAATTTACTTAAGTAATTATTTTTCAGCCTAATTTTTACTTCTACTTCTTACATTTTCACACAGTTATCTGTACTTACTACTCCTTACACTTTTAACAAAGGCAAATTCACTTTTGCTTGTTTTCACTCCAGCTTGTTATTGTAAACAAAATACTATCCATATAAATTGTGCCTCCTAGATAGAGTGAATTTAATTGTGGTTGAATGAGAAGTATAAATATATAAAACTCTGATGCCATATTAGTTTGTACAAAAACAATTCATGTCACACTCCAGCAGGACATAATCATTTAAATAAAAGTACTGTACTTAAGAAGTATTTGTATTTCATGAATTATATTGTTATATTTGACTTGCAGCCCTCAGATAGATTTTCATTTTGGGGAAAAGGTTTGGGCAGACTTGATATTTGTATATAAACTGAAACAGACTAGAGCATCTTAAATTTAACATAAATTAATTATTTTAATACAACAATCATTTCTGCAGTTTTTAGGGAGGTCTTCTCCTAATAAATGTCATTACAGAAAATCAAACTGCTCACTTTAAACCAATACTTTTACTTTTAATATATAAGTACAAAAAATATCAGATACTTTAAGACTTTTACTTCAGTAGTATTCCTAAAGGAGACTTTAACTTTTACTTAAGTAATTTTTCAGTAAGATACTTGTACTTTTACTCAAGTATCACTTTGTGGTACTTTATACAACACTGGTCCTAGTAAACCTTTTAAAAACTTGCCAGGTATTTATTTTGCCTGTGGATGGTGCACCAATGTTGTGAGAAACTAAAAAAAAAAAAGAAACTAAAAAAATACTTTCTTTCTCCCTTTCTCCTTCCTGGAACTCCTCTCTCGCCCTTTTTTTTCTTTTCTGCTCCTATTGGATGCCTAAAGCTGCCAGTTTGTGCCCCTTCTCCTCATCCTCATTTAGCTTTGAAACATATTTCTATTCAAAACAGTGAAAAATGGAGAAGAGTGATGGGGAAGTGGAAGACATGACATGAGCAATCATCATGAAAAAAAAGGCATCTCTTTCAGATGCCTGTATGTTTGCATATTTCACCGGCTAAAATCAGGACAACATGGAGCTGTCAGTGGCTATGGAACGGTCTTAGAACCGAGTGGTGAATACTTGAATTGAAGGTGATTCAGGACGGATGAAAGGAAGTGTAGGCCCAGTCTGAAAGGTAGTGCTCTGGAAATGTGAAGCAGACAGAAGCATATTATAGAGGGCAGGAGTTGGACGTGAGGCCTCCGTGCTTAACGTCCCACAGCTCTTAACACTGACTTAGAGTGACGGTGGAAACATTGTGCATTATTCCTTTCAGGTTCTCCACTTTAGAAGACTCTGTTCTCTTTCGCCGCTATCCCGTGTTTAGCCTTTCACAGCCTGACAGATGCACAAAAGGCCACACGCCGTTTAAAAAAAGTTTAAGCATTTAAGATTAAAAGTGACTGCGTCACACAGACAATAGCCTGAATGAGACGACAGACCAGGTATAGACACTTAAACCTAAAGGGCTATACTTTAGTTGCAATCAAAAACAGTAAACCATGTAAAAAAGGTTATTAAAGTCATGAAATATCTATAATTGAGAGACTCTAAGCAGCTGTGTTTTTCTTTCAGTTACTCATTTCTGCAAGGTTTGCCACAGTAAGCAAACCCCCATGAAAGATTTAGCAATTGTTCTGAGCAGGGGGTCCCTGCAGTCACTCAGTAGGGGTTTCTTGTTTTTGTGGGAGGAGTTTGTGAAAGACATGATTGATCTGTTTGGCGTAGTTTGTTCAAGATGTGATTGGTTGGGTTGACTATTTTGGGTGGTGTTTGAAAAAGCTGTGGGCAGCTGGGAGTAGCTTGGTTGAAATGGCCAGGAAATTCCTATATTTTTTAAAAAATGAATATTAATTTTGGTCATAACTCAAGACATGAAGGTGCCGGCTACACTAAATCTGAATGCTGTGCATGTGGTGGGCCGTATCACAATTTGGCTTGATCATAACAGCCCTAACCAACCTGTAAAAAGATTGAATCAATATGAATATTAGTCATAACTTAAGACAGGAAGGTGCTAGCTGCACTAATTTTTAAGTCAGTATGTTTTTTACATCTTCATAACAATCTTTCTATTACCACTACTAAATCGTCCCACAAGACAAGTCAATCCAACCAATTACGGTTAGAACAAACTCCGCCCATACACCAACTCCACCAATCATGTTTAGGGCAAACTCTGCCCATATGAAGAACTTCACCAATCCCTATAGGACAAACTCTGCCCTCGTACTGCACAGACCACTACTTGATTGTTCTACACCAGATGCCGTTCCTGATGCAACTGAAACCTGGGGTCTCGACAGGATGCCGGCATTAACCGCTGAGAAGGAAGTGAGTATGAAAAGAAAGAAGAAATTGCATCCAACCTTTCAAGGTACAAATTGAAACATACTTTACATCAAAATAAATGAAAACATGATGATGATGAAACAAAACAAGGGACACTTAAAGTAACAAAACAAGCTAAAATCCATGAACTGAACAGTGACAAAATTTATGCTCTGCTTCAGACCCAGCACCTGTGAGATACACTCAAGTGGAGCAGCTGGCAGATACTGTATGTGAGCACCTGGGGAGCAGATAGGGATAAGGTGCCTTGCTCAAAGGCACCACAACAAGTAGGCATGATGGGGAAATGAATCTGCAACTTTTTGGTCCTGAGTTGGCTGTCTTACCACTGCACCACAGTTTACCTTCTGTTTTGTTTTTTTTGTTTTTTAGTATGAAGCTTGCATATAGCCCACATGCCTAACTGGTAAAGGTTGTTTTGTCTTCATGAGGTCCTGTGGTGGGCTTGTGACATGTCCAGGATGTCCCCTGTCTCTCCCCCATGACTGCTGGAGAAAAGCCACCAGCTGCACCCAGAAAGGAAAAGGCATGTAAAAAGAAAATGGGTTGATGTTTTCAAGGAAAGAAAAGACAGCGAAGATTTTATCTATCTATTCTCTGCACTAAACACACACCTTTGGTTAAATTTAGATTCCTCAAATTACCTAAAAAATGTTTTAGAACCTGAGGAAGATGAAAATTCTGTGCTCAGTCATGAGAAAAAAACATGCAAACAGCACACACATCTGGTTCCAGCTGAGATTTGGTTTGACGTTTGAACCATGTGGCCTTACACCCAAGTGGATTAAGTTTATCATATTACAATCACGGGCGGCACGGTGGCTCAGTTGGTAGAGCTGATGCCTCTCAGCAAGAAGGTCACCGGTTCAAATCCCGGTCTGGGGACCTTTCTGGGTAGAGTTTGCATGTTCTCTCCGTGCATGTGTGGGTTCTCTCCGGGCACTCCGGCTTCCTCCCACAGACCAAAAACATGAGGTTAATTGATAACTCTAAAATTGTCCCTAGGTGTGAGTGAGAGTGTATGGTTGTTTGTCTCGTTTGTCTTTATGTGTGTCCCTGTGATGGACTTGCGATCTGTCCAGGGTGAACCCCGCCCCTCACACTGTGACTG
>NW_013952438.1:1187732-1189611 GCF_001266775.1 Austrofundulus limnaeus
ATATATATATGTACCCAAATTGAATGAGTAATTAGACAGATTGAGATTTGCTCACAATTTAATCCAAGAAGCAGGGTGTCTCAGTTGGCCAGCATTACAAATCTAATTCTTATTCACTGTCAAGATGCACCAAAGTTAATTGCTGTCACGTTAAAAGGAGAAATTTGTTTCAGTCCTGCTATTTGTACTGGAAAAACACCTTATATTTGCATATATTACACTGATATATTCATCCCCTCCTCAAGCAAGGGCGTGCGTGTTAGATACATACATGGTCTCCTTTGGAATTAGGTGCTCAGACAGACAAATTGCAGCAATATCTGACACCAGCAGCAAACTCTCCAATCTCATTTCACAGTGATTTCTTACAAACAAACAAAAAAGCTCTCATATGGAGTACCAGTACCAGAGATGCTAGCAGAATCAATAAACATGTTCTCAAGACCGGAACTGTCACTGGTTTAGGCATCATGAAGGCGTTTCAGTCAGGAAGATGAAGAAACAACAAAGTTCCCATCAACTGCATATCCTCCCTCCTAAAGAAACAGTTTTTTAAAGCAGCATTTTATATTTATATACTTTGATTGTGTAATTCTTTACATCTTATGGTTTGATTTTTTAGAACACAATTAATTAATCCCTTCTGAAATTCAGCCTGTGTGTTTGTATGTTTAAACATGCGAGTAATGTGGTGAAGCAGGAAGCCATCAAAGAGATATCTCTGGTATTATTACTTTTTAAAATCTTTTAAGGCCGATGCAATTAACTATTAATGCAAGTGAATATTTCACGGCACGCCAGAGTTACAAAAAGAAATAGTGGGTGACCTGAGACAAAATGAACTAGTTGTCCTGTGCTCATTGAAACACAGTAAACATTAGAAATTGTTCAATTTTAGAAAAAAAAAAAGAGGTCCTTTTGAATTTTATGACAGCAACACATTTCCAAATAAAATTGAGACATTTTGTAGAGGATTGTTTTTCCATTTGTGCCAATTCTGGGGTTTTCTTTGCTGGATTGTTTCATGATTTGACAAAATTTTCAATTAGGTGAGAGGTCTGGACAGCAGCAGGCCATCCCCACCCAGAGCAGTCACATTGTAAATGGCCAGTACTCTTTTCTTACTGCTATTTGTAAAGTCTTTGCTGTGTCTGATTATGTGTAATTTTTTTGTGAGACACATGAAATAAGCATAAGGATCTGATATGGCTCGAGTTGTAGATCACAGGTGTAACTGTGATCACAAAAAGCTCAGCTTGAACCCTCCTCTATATGTTTTATCTAAGCTACACATTTTTTTAAGAGTCCAACAAGGAGCCAAACACAACATAGCATATCACTACACCTGGTGTTAAACACATAGGGAACACTAGGGTAAAAAAACAGAGTCAATAAAATGAAATATATCTGAACTGAGGCCACAGATAACAGTCAGCAAGCGGGGAAGAAAGAGCGAATGCTTCCTCAGCAGCTTTCTTCTTTTTTCCTGAATTATCTGTTGTTCAGTGAAGACGATGATGGATTATACATGAAGGAGCAAAAAAAAAAACTTTTAGTGGACCTAAAGTTTAGCTGAAAACCTGTGGCCAAGACAGTCATTAATCTATCTGAGATTGGCATCCTGTTGAACTCTTCCAGTGAAATGCGTGATCGAGCTAAAGACAGGGCTGCTGCTGAGATAAAGCAGCAGAGCACAGATCTGATTAGGCTGCTGTCTTTGCTCACTCCACAGGGATTAAGCACAACAGCTCCTCGTTAGACTTTGTTCCGTACAATAAATTTGTTTTTAGTGAGAAAAGAACGTATGAAAGCAAATCACAATTCTACTCACTATTAACATTTCTGCACATCCACACAATGAGATTCACCTATATTATTA
>NW_013952438.1:1197351-1215420 GCF_001266775.1 Austrofundulus limnaeus
GTGTGTGTGTGTGTGTGTGTGTGTGTGTGTGTGTGTGTGTGTGTAATGCATATGGTTCGACTGATGTGAGAGTAGTGACAGAGGGAATAAATAGACTTACAAGGAGATGAGAGACAGCTAAGTTAAATGGCACGGTGCAGGTGGGTATGGCAGGACTGAGTAATAAACTGACTGAGGAAATGGCTAAAAGGACCAAAAATAAAATAAAAACAAAAAACGACCCAAAACTATCAATTATAATGTGTAAAAATTTCACCTTCAACCATGTCTAAAATCAGTCATTTTTGCTGCGATTTCCTCTGTTGCAGAACTTGATGTAAATTGTTTACTGTCATAATTTGATTTCAGTAAAGCATGTTACATGCAGGTCAAATTGCATGGAACAGTTAATACAAAATAAATTAATTTTAATAAATCTACACCTGTCTGAGCCTTACAGGCAATGCCTTTTTTTGAGTACCATTTCATCAGCTTTTTAATTGATAGAATCTGCCTTGTCAGGTTCTACAGCAGTGCCATCACTCAAGTGTTTTCAAGCTTCACTCTGTCTTCCCATTTCTATCCGCAGCTGCCAGATTTTATTCTTAAATTCAGCTAAATGTTAAAGCTGAGAGAAAATAGAATTTCCTCTCAATATGGGAAAATCCTCCCGTCACAAATGAGTGAAAGGGGTTCCCTCGATATAGTGATTGTAAAACTCTGATTACCTTTGTCCATGTGTTATTTAACAATAAAGGGATTGCATTTTTTAAGTAATGTTATTTGGAAAGTTTATGAACAAATAATATCTAACCTGTTGTTGATGACTTTTATAGTGACCTCCGTTTGGAGAAACCAAGTTGAATTCTAGTACAAGTGGGGTCAAAAATAAATTGGATTGCTGCCAAATCTTATTCAAAAAAAGGTTTTCATAAACTTTTACATTTCCATCAGTTTTGCTTTAAATCCAATGGTTGTTTATGAGTGCTAATAGCTTAGCTTACTGGTGTAGCTTGGTTCATCTTTTGCAGTAACATTACAGTATTTTTGCCAAGAATGACGATGTATTGCCAAATTAATGGTAGTGTGAGAGTTTGCATGAATCGCTATAAACTTTTTGAGACAAAATCAGTCATTTGTCTCACTCATACAAGCCATTAGCTCATCATGTTAAACTCTGAGGTCAAACTATAGTCATTCAAAGAGCAAACTTTAATAGGTGGGGAAATAAATGTTCTTAGGAGAGCCCCATTCAAAAGTTTTAAACTATTGCTTTAAATAAACTGATTAAACACTGCCCATACACTGTAAAATTCAAAAGAATAGGGTTTTGTTTTTACTGTATTTAAAGATGAGTAACCACAACTGTTTCACACGGATATTCATAAGCACTGATTTAGTAAAATATCAAAATAATTTCAAATGCATTTTCTGTCTTTTATCCTCAAGTTTGTCCTTTGTCCTGTTTAATTTTGAAATTCTTTTTTCTCAGATCCCTTTGATTCTTCATATGTTTTGCTTTTTATCTTCCCACTCTCTTTTCCCAGCTTTCTTTCTATCCTCCTGTCCTCTCCTGTCCTCTCCCCTCTGTCTTTTTGCCTTTTCTTTCATGCATCCTGATTGAGGAGGTTTGCAAACACAGCATAAATAAATTACTGAGAACAAACGGATTAAGATAGTGCCTCGGCTGAATCATTTATACGTTGTACAGGAACTAAAGCTCCAACTATAATATCATTTATTTGTAATAGGGTTGAGTTTGAAGATATGTTGCAGCTTTGGGAAACACCTTATTACCAGCGCAAAATAATGAATAATAAATGACTGAGTAGGTAAGCTGCGCAGACCAAGTTGTGTACATGCCAGTTTCCTCGGCTTCAGTGCACAATTAGAAAGGCCGATGATGAATTTTGGCTTGTTAATTGAGTTGTGCTTTTTCTAGATTTATTAAAAAACCGAGTAATGTAACACCTTTAAGCTGTTTGCATGAAAGTTTTAATAATTAGAGTAGTGCTTCAATAACCTCCCTCTTTATCTGTTTCTTATATTTATTATTTTTTTCTGTCAGGTATGTGTATATTTTGGTATTGATCCAATACCCAGTAAATACAGGGCTAATTTCACAGAAACCAATTCTTTAAAGGTGAAATGAGATGTGCATTAAAAAAATGTGATTTTTACCATCAGTTAGTTGATTATGGTTAAAAAAAAGAAGAAGAAGTTTTGACAAATAACTATTTTTGTATTGGCTACAATAAAATAAGACAATGTAATAGTCTGAAAATGTAAAAAAAAAAACATCTCAGTTTGCTTCTATTACACACAATTAAGAAAAATAAACTTGACTGGTGCAAAATATCAAAAAAGTAGCAATGTAACAAAAATCTAAATAAATCAATCTCAACAATACAAAAAAAAAAAACTTCCATCATAGACGGGCACAACTAAGAGAAAGGTTTTCAAAACTCCAAACACTTTGGAGACTCATTTTTTTCACTTAATTTGCAAAAAAAAAAGAAGTCAATTCAAATTCAAATTCAAAAATACTTTATTGATCCCAGAGGGAAATTAGGTGTTGTTGTAACTCATTTAGGTCAGTAGTGCAAATAAAGTGTAAACAAAAATATCAATCTCATAGCGTTAGAATTGATCCAGTATCAATGCTCATCTTACCATCGATACTTGGCACCATACGCCCACCTCTACTTTCACATTCTCTTCGACAATTTGCAACTAAGAAATTACAGTTTCTTTTTCATATTTGCGGTGAAAGTGTGATGTTCCTTTAAAAGACAGACTGCAATGTAAATCTCAGACCAGAATGATGTGTGTTTATCTGAGGACGGAAAGAAACAAAGTGGGTACCATTTACATTTGTGCTGCTGTTCACCTAATTAAATTTGACAGTGTGAAGATATGAGGGATAAAAGTCTTAATGTGTCTCCAATAAGTGTGTTTAATGACCAAACCTGCAGCAGGTTCTAGGCAACGAGAGGCCGTTCTTAAAAGAGCTGCACCCGGCTGTGCTGTCACACAGAGCAGAATGACAATCCTACCAAACCATAAAACTGAACCTCTGAATCTGATGTGATTTGAAATGACAGTGTGATGCACACACGCACACGCACATGTGCACCGAGAAAAGCCCTGTGCTCTCAGCACTCATGTGGCAAAAAATAAAAACAAAAACAGACAATAAATATGCAAAAAAAATGTACTCGTGCATGGATAGACATACCTGTAGATGATGCAAGCACAATCCCTGCAGGTCCCACAGTTCTCAATGTCCTGTCCAGTCCTGTATGAATGTCTTCTGTTGAAAAGCACAGAGATGACATATCAGGGGTATAAGAGACATGTTTTGCATGCGTGTGTTTGTGCAAGCAAAGGAAAAACAAAAGTCAAGCTCCCTTGTTGAGCAAAAGAGTAGACAAATCTCCTCCCGGAACTCGCCTCTGATCATTTTTTAATGAACTAGACCCCCTCCAACAGGCTCGGCCTGTTACGTAAACCATGAATCACCGTGTCACTCCAGGCATAAAATAATGCTTATGAGGTGAAAGTGAAGTCTGCATGCATAAGACCAACGTTAGAATTCTAATATTGGAACACTCAAGATGTGTTCCTTTACAAGACAGAAGGCCACACAGTCACATGTTCACATGCATGCAAAAAACAGGCCTGACATTGATGTTGACACTGATTATGCTGTTCAGATATCAGTCAAGTCCTTTCATGAATTCACCAGATGCAGACGCAGTCATGTGTGTCATTCCCTGTCTGAGATTGTGCTCATGCCTCATCATGTATGTGCTATTTTGGTGTGATAAGGCGAAATAAATTAGCAATCAGTTTACAATGTTTGAAGGAGATTAATTAAAGGCTTGATGAGAACGGTAAAGGGTTTATACTGAGGCTTGGGACATCTAAAACCACCAGTGCGACAACAGTCGAATGCTGATTTTTATCAGTCACACATGCAAGACGAAAAAATAAAAATACTGCTGCAAAATGAGTGCAGCAAAGCTCCTGAAAGGCTCCCTGTGGTATGATGTGGCATAAGTTCTTCAGAGTTGAGACTTGCATGACTGATATGAGACTCCTTTTAAAAAAGCAAGCAGAGCTCCCTGCTTTCCATTTGGTTTTCTTCCTGTTCCCCTACCCTCAGACACATCAATGTTTTAGCCAGTTTATTTTATTCTAACCAAAATTACACTGCGCTCCAGCCACAAAGTTGTGTATTTACATTACTTGCAATCCTGGGACTGTCAAGAATTAAAGGAGCTGCGGCACAGCAAAGCATCGACACGACAACCACCCGTTTCTTAATATTCACAGCACATAACATGGGAAGGTCTGGGTATTCTCTTTTGGGTGAAGATAATCTTCCCATAAAAACCCATTTCTGCACCAAGCCTATAGAGAAGACAATGTTATAGAAATGATCAACCTGCACTTATGTTTGTGTTCCTCATTGTATGTGTGTGTTTATGTTTGGAGCAAATCAAAACCCCTGTGGAAAAATCACCAGTCATTCAATAAAGCAGCAGACACTTACGTGACGGTGACATTTACTGTCCAACACTCCAAAATATCAGACTGTCATAATTAATACTGTTTCACAATTTGTTGCTCTCTCTCTTCCCTCTCTCTTCCATTTGTGTGTCTGTATAAATAGAGAGAATACTGAACAGGAAAGATGACCAGCTGGCTTTTTCCACTGCTCTTGGCCCTGAGCTGAGAGATCCAGTAAGGCCAGGGTTTTTTTCTCTTTAGCCTGTGAGTTTCGGTCTTCTGTATTTACACATCCAGATGCTGGTTCCTCTTTTGGCACAGCGTTTTGACACTGATTTAAACCTAAACAAGTCCTTACCAATTACATTAAATAGTTTACAAAATATTTACTATACAACTAATTCAACCTGAGGACATACTGTATGTCGAGAACAGAATAAAACTGCAATCCATGGTGACAGCATTTCCTTACTCTGCTAAACTTTTACAAACATTATGTCCTGGAGTGTTTTTTGAACCTTCCACTTGCATAATTTTGAAAAGGGTAACTAAAAATTTGTTGAAATTCAAACAGTTTTAATAATTTAGTGTGACTTTAGGTTAAAACTGTGCTCATATTGCAGTAAAGACGAAGGCCTTACTCACCCATCTCTCTCCGCTTCCTTTTTTTCAAGGTCTTGAATGACATCCAGCAGGACCTTTATGGTGTTCTGACTCGTCTCCAGGACCCCCTCCAGACTTTGGAGCTGGTTCTGCAGGCTACGTATGTCATGCAGAGGACCATTAGGACTCAGGAGCTTCTCTGTCACTCGTGATGGGTCCAGTTTACACCTGGCCCCTGACATCAACCCTCCCAGAATTTCCTGGACCTGTCTTATAGTGTCAGCTTGGGTGGGAGTCAGGGGCCGAGCTGTAGGCTGCTCCCCGGAGACAGAGCAGCCCCTGGCTCCAGAGCAACCCTGCTGGTTTGGAGGGAGCATGTGTTGGCTGTTGGGCATGTTGGGCCTGGAATTGGCTCCTGAGCAGAGCATTTTGTGTAGCACCCCAAGCTGAGCCTGGGCCGAACTAAGACAGCTGGGTTTAAAACAGGCCTTGGCAGGAGAGGAAGCAGAAGGGTGGCTCTCTCCCTTCATCACAGCAACTGGCGGCGTTTGAGCTCTGTGCTTCAGAGAGCTGGCTTTTTCACAGAGCTTGGGCGAGTCCGTGCATTTAACATCCTCCTTTTTCTCCTTGTCTATCTCCTTTTCACTGGCCTTGCTCTCTGCCCTGAGCATCGGGGTTCGAGCTGCAGGTCCTGGCGGCTCGGTTTTCCGTGGTGTGTAGGGTGGGGGTGGAGGAGGAGGGGGTGGAAGTCGAATGCCCCTCTTATCCTGAGCACTATGGGGAGCCTGAGAAGGGGGCGTGTATGGTGGCGCGGCACGAAATGTGGAGGAGTACAAAGGAACCACTTTAGTTGGAGTTGCACAAGACTGGGCATTTTGGAGAGTGGACACATAGGCTTTCACAACTGGAGGTGGAGAAGTGCAAGAGTTGAGATTTGGCACGGGGGAAGATGAGTAAGGGGTTATGCCCGTACTGACTGAGGAGGCATGTTGCAGTGCTTGACATGGGATGTTGCAATGAGATACAGTTTGTATGAGTGTGGCATAAGAAGGGGCAGTTGGATTCGGGTGGGGTTTGTGGGGACCTACTGGATGTGTGGTTGTGTAATATGATATGGAGGTGCAAGACAGGGCAGTCTGAGTCACAAACGTACACGGAATTAGATTTGTGAGAGGTGCGTTATTTGTCTGTTGCTGTTGTGTTACATTTGGGACATTGGTTGAAAGTTTGGTTGGGTCGCAGGGTGTTAAAAAATGGCTGACAGTTGGGGTAAGAGTGGAACAGGTTAAGGAAGAGGAGGATACTATATTTGGTATAGGGGAGGTGCAGGTTTGTGGGGAGCATTGAGGTGCAACTGAGGAAAGACTAGAGCAGGTAACAGCTGGGCTGGGGATTGTTAGTGGTGACACAACAGTATAATAGGGGATAGAGTTTTGGGTAGCAGTAGGTGTGTAGGTGGAGGATGGAACTGAGAGGGCACTAGGTGGAGGAGGGGTGGCACAAACTGGCTTGGAAGGAGATGAGCAAGGTGGCTTTGTGCAGTCTTCAAGGTTTTGTACTGGTGCTGTTGTAGGCGGAGGAGAAGTACAGTAAGGCACAGTAGTAATTTTGGTGGTGGGAGTATTTGGAATTGCAGGTGGAGATACAGGGTTGTCAGACGGAATTTGAGCTGAGCTGGATGATTCAGTCAGCAGTGGGGAAGCAACGGAGCTACAAGTCTGCATCTGTGTAGTGCAAGGTTTATGATTTGGGGAAGTGTGACAGGGAGAGTCTGTTTGTATTTGAGTGGTGCACTGCTCAACATTTAGAGGTAGGGTGGGCCCAGAACTGGTGGTTTGAATTGGAGTTGTGCAGTGTTCGTCACTCGGAGATGGTGACTGACGTTGAGTTTCTGTTTGACTTTGGGCGGTGCAGTATTTTGAACTCGGAGGTGGAAAGGGGCTCTCGGTTTGAACTTGGGTGGTACAGAGATTTGTATTTGAAGGTGGAGGGGATCGACTGGGGCTTTCAGTTTGTGTTGGGGTAGTGCAGTAATGAACTTCCTTTCCAGGATCACTTGCTGTTCTGTTGAGGCGTTTTCTCCTTCTTACCACTGAGGGAGTGCTGCTGCCCTGGCGCTTGGTGCCGTCGCGACAGGATACAGAGGAACAGTGACACGGCTCAGTGCTGGGAAGAACTGAAGGTGGGCAGCTGTGTCTAGAAGATTTTGCGGTAACAGCTGACTTATTATCTGTCCTTGATACTTTAGATCTTCGTTCTACCACAGTTTTATCACCAAGGCCAAGAGCTCTGGACTGACCTTTACATCCAGGCAGCAACACATGGTTGTGCGTAGTGCACTCATCTTGAGAGTCATGTTCATCATCCCCATCCACACCAACTGAGTCCCCAATGCTGTGGCTACTTTTGTGGGTAGATGAGAGAGACTGGGGTTTTTTGAGGCATGGGGATGTCTGGATGGCTGTGCTGGTGCTTGTACTGGGCCTTCGTGTCAATGGCAAAGTCAGAAAATTGGCCTGTGGTGGTGCCCAGCATCGTCTTGTGGCACCAGGTGTCAAAGGATGAGGAGGGGCCCGTGCCAAAAAAGCTGCCACCTTTTCTATTGTACTTGCCATGTCCTCACGTACAGCCCCTACCACGGACGTCTGGCCAAGCAGGCTCTCAGTCTGTAGTCTGTTAGTCCACGGGTTGTGAGACATGCTGCTGTGTTTGCGAAGAGGATGTGGGCTGTTGTAGTTTGTGGCAGGTTTTTGGTGGCCATTATTTTCTCCTATTGCACTGTTGCCACTGCTACTGCTGCCATCCTCCAGGTCTTTGAAGCGAACCTGATGTGTACGGTTGCGGCGTCTCTTAAGGCGGCTCTCGATATCTGGAGAGTCTCGATTGAGGAGCACAGAGCGTACAGTCATTGTTCCTGGAAGCTTTTCCGCTAAGGTGCTCTTCCCATTGCTCTGTCCTGTGAGCAAGTGATTGGGCTCTTTACTGACCATTTTTCTAGTCTCTTTCTGTCCCCCAACATCCACAGGCTCTGGAGGCAGTTTGCAGTAGGAAAAGCCTTGTTTTGCTCATTTGTCAACAAAGAAAGTGGTCCTTCATTACTATATGTTCATTGTAATGAAAGTGTTGCAGATTTATACAGTTGACTGACAGTTTCCAGTTTCATCACATAACTTGTGTTAAGTACTTAGGTTATACTAGTCCCTTTGTAGTATTGTTCATGGCTGCTTGGTTTAATTGTTCAGCTAAGATTGTCCTGAAGAAAATTGCCACATCTACAGGTGCAGGTCAGGACGTATAAACAATGAAGGTGATCCCTTTGACTAATTCTTACCTCTATAGAAACATGGATCCCTACTTTTAGTTGTACAGAAAATATAAAGATTAAAATCATAAAATAAATTAAACAAATCAATCATCATTTACCCTAAAATTGTAAATGTTCATACTTTTTCTTGTCCTCTGAATTTGTGAACTCTTCCCTCTTATTCCCATTTCTTGTTACGTTTCCATGCTGATGAAGTCTTGATGAGGCCGGCGAAGCTAAACACAAAAATGTCCATCTTTTGGCTTGTCTACATGACATTCTCTCCTCCACCTTCTTTGTCCCCTAATTGCACAGAAGATTGAATAACCAAAGTATGGGTTGGTCTTGAGTGGTTTCCCAAATGGGCCTGTTTTTTTTAACATCTTCATTTGACTGCTGCTCATTTCATTTCCCTTTGTAGGTTTCTCATTCTCTCTTAGCTGAAGAAGCGAGTGAGTTCCTAAAGAGAGGAAAAACACACAGAGAAAAGAAAAAGTGTGTTATTGTTTTGTATATTATTGCATTCTTTTTGAAAATTCTTGTATTTGAGATAAAGAGGAAGATATAAGACTGGCAACTGCATTGAAATGCATTAGAACAAAGCCAGCTCGGCAGAGAGAAGAATACATTAGTTAAAAGAAACTAGTGAAAGGTTGGAGGTGGCAAAAGAAAAGCACAGAAGAAATATACACTTAAAACAAGAGAAAATAAATTGTAATTAAGACCTATTCAGACTATCTAAAGGGGATACTTATGTTTTATGTCTGTTTGATTTCCTCTCTATCATTAGCTATTGTTAAAAGTATCGTTATTGCTGCAGCATGGCAGAATTTAGTGTTATTCCAGCTCATAGGAACGCAACGTGACTGATGTCATATTCTCTGTGAGTGTGTGCTTGTCTTACAGACATTTCCTTTCCTCTACGTTTTAACAGTCTGCGGCCCTGTTATCAGTCCCTGATGATCTGCCATGGTGACATTCTCTCTGATTCATCTGGTCACTTTGTGACAGTCTGTCCGCCGTGATGTGTTTAGTAGTATGTTCTCATCACTCTGATTCTGCGGCTTGTTTTTTAATACGTATGTATCACTTCCAGCATGATGCCATCGCCTGAATCACAGGATCTATGGATTTGTTCCTTGTTATCCACTGGTGATAGCCCCTGACACTGACAGGCCCGTGCGCTAATTCTAGGTGCGAGTGTGACTGGACGTACTCTTATCTTCTGTGGGAGGGGTAATTAGTGACTCCTTCACAGCTCCCAGGTTATTTAGGGAGTGAAATACCCGAGGGGCTGCCACTTTTATTTACGTCGACTGTTTTTTTTTTTGTTTTTTTTTTACTTCTTGCTTTCTCTTTTTCGTGGCACTGGGGAGGAGGATTTTTGTCACAACCTCCCATCAACCTCTTTAAAAACACGGTAATTAGGATTAATTATGATTACAGTCACACAGACAGAGCCTCAAGGAGAGTGTTTAACCATGATGGATTAAGATATAAGCCATGGATTTTTTTATTTATTTATTTTACTTTCTTATTATAGTAGTATTTACAAATGAACTGCATAACTCTGAATTACGAAGATGAAATCTTTGTGGGATGTGATGCACATTTTCCCAGGCATGGAAGGTTGAATCTTACACTGCAGAGGCTAGAAACTAAAAAAAGCAAAGGTTTATCTTTAGCTGAATGTGTACTCTCTTTGATCTCAACCCATATGTGATAGTGTTATTCTTTCTCATCTCTCCCCAGATAAAATTGTGTTTCCACTCCTGTTTTCTTTTTTTTCTTTTTTTTTTTTGCCATAAATATCCCATTTCATTCAGGTCGTCACTTTTTCCTGCTCATTTTTATATAAAAAGCACTCTCAACCTTCACCCTGACAGATTTTTCTGAGTTTCATCCATGAGCTGTAGGACCATTACCCTTACTCATTCCACGGGCGGTGTCACCCTCAGCGTACCTTCTTTCTGTCTTTCTCCCATCTGGCCCTACGATTCTCGTTTCACCTCTGTCATTTGTATCTTCCTTTTAACCTTCACCACAACAACACTCGGTCGGCTGAAAAACTCTCCTCCTGCCACACGTCCCCCTCCACTTCCACAGTTCCTCCCCCTTGCTCGGCGAACTACCCTTGGGTCAAAATTTATGCCGACAGTTTAATGAATCCGTACCCTCTTAATGCCGCATGGGCTCACTCCTGGGGGCTGAGGCCAGTCCTTTCCCCACATGTGACATTTCCATGTTGAGCTTTATTGGCAGACAAGAAATAAATCACCAGGCAAGAGGAAGAGGGTGTGCGACAGCATAATGCCAACAAGGGTCATAACTCATTGTGGTTATTATTTAAGATTTACTCTAGCCTGTTTGCTTCCTGCCTACGTCTGTGAAGAAGGCTTTACTATGAATCCTCTTTTTCTTGTGCGTGCTGCTTCATGGTTGTGTGTGTGTGTGATAATAATGCAAAGGTCACATCTGATCCTCCTTTATCTAAGCCACGCAGTCCCTGGGAAACCTATCTCATGCATTCAGGATACAAGAAGTGAAAACTTCACTTGCACAGATCCAATAATATTTGGAGCCTGGATCCTAAAGGGGTGTTGAGAATTGCATCTATGACAATAACGCACCTTTGAGTCTCTCTGCGCCGAGGAAAGGGGGAAGATTCCAGGAATCGGATTGTTGTGCAAAATCACGTCGGATCTGATTGCCCAGGCATGCTTAAATTTGTCATACAGGACTGAGACTAGGAGGAGGCAGTGAGAGAAAGGAGAGGAGATAGACATGCGTGGTTATATTTAGAGATGCTATGAGACGCACGGCGAACTGAGAGGAGTGAATAAGTAAGAGGGAGACGGGGCGGAGGGAGACAGATGAGCAGAGGTATACGGGGACAGAGCGCAAAGCAGGAGGGAACAACCCCTGGCAGAGGAAATGTCATGGTTAGGGTTCAGTGAAGTGGTAAATCGGGAACATCAGCGTGTCAGGGCATTTAAGGGGTACTGGAGAGGAACTAAGAAAAGCTATATGATCAGTGATTGGCCCCTCTGAACATAAGCAGAGCGCGAGGTCTACCTGTACACTGTCAGAGAAAAATGTTTGACAATACAGCCACACCTCACAGCAGATGCATGAGCCACAGTGGGGTTCTGTCTACTCTTGTCAAAAGAGAGCTCCAGTTCCAGAACAGATCCTTGAGAGTTGCCATTAGACGCCTATTTTGTTAGGTAAGCATTGTGTGCAGCAGAGCGCAGTAAAGTCTCACACCGGGGGAAGGAGGGGTTGCTTTATTTGATACAATAAAAGCAGCGAACATATTCAAAAATGCACATGTAGGAGTTTGTGGATGCAAAGGTTTCTCGGTATGCATTTGCATTACGCTACCTCAAATGAGACAGATACATACGTAGTAAAGTTGCTGCATACTCCTGATAAAGTGTTTAATTTGTTCACTCTAAACGGTTAAATAAATCATCCACAGCCACTGTATGAAAGTAAATGTATTATGGCAACATGATTATTATTGTTCTTGTCAGATCCTTCTCTTTTTAATTACCCGTTTGTTTATTAGATGTTTGATTTGACCTTTTAAATTCCCAGTGAGCCATATCCACCTGCTCCAGTGAGTTTAATTGTACAATAGCATACAAAAAAGAGAACTTTGCTTGTTTTCCCCCCATCAAAACACAATCACTATTAAAACACTTGCACCATGAAAGAGCACTGGAGCGTTTGACCTCTTGATGTCAGTGTTTTGTTCTGTTTATATATATTACAAATAAATTTATCCTGTCACCACAGCAGCGTAGCCTTCTGTTGCTTCTTTGTGATGCATTTGTTGTTCCTGCTTATAGTTTGTCTTTGCATTCTCCACAACTGCTTTAACCTGTTATTGGAAAAAGAAAAATAGAAAAAAAAACAGCATTCTAAACTTGTCACGAACATTTCACCTGTTTCTCATTGTATAGAATGGTGATGTACGTCTGTGTCTTGCAAATGAAGGTGTTTAAAAGACTGAGAAGACCTCAGTTATTATGGACTAACTGTAGAAGTGGTGGTAGTCTGCGTAGGACCATTATTGTTGGACAATAGTTAAAGCTTTTTATATTTTAGTCACAGTTTCTTCAGGCTAAGCTGACAAAAACTATTACTCTCAGAAGGTAGTGTTAGAAAGTATGCTGCCTCCTTCTGCAACACACCTCTTCTCCATTGTGTGGGTTACCTTAGCAACCCATCCCAGAAACCATTTGGCTGCGGTTTTAATGAAGCCCCCAAACTAGTTCATATGAAAAAGTTGACATTTGATTCAGTAACCTCTATGTGTTTATTGGATCTTATTGAAGAGCGTAAATGTGTTCGCGAGTTATTGTGTTTTAATCCAAGTTACATTTGCTGTTCCGTTCAGTTTGCGTGTTGTGTGTTTTTGTGGGTTTCTCTCTCATTCCTTTTTTCTTCTTCTGGGGCTTCACAAAACCCAGAGCACTCATCCACTCTCCAACCACTGCAGCTCCTTAACAAGTGAAAATCAAAATTTGACAGCCTCACAACTTCAGCTCAATGCAATTTTGTGCAGGCACAAGTTGTGCACTAAAACTATAAAACCTTTACAGGCTGAGAATTTAGTTTGAAGGGCCATCTGGTCATTTGAAACCAATTAGGACTAGACCAATACTAAAAAAAGATTGTTGGTTTGAATTTCCTTAAAATATGTTCAATCATTTTTGACAGCATTGTGTGGAGGTCTGAAAGTGCCATTATTCATGATAAATGCAATAAAATGGCATAAAAAATTAATTGACCATGTGCCAACAAATGCTACAAAAATTACATCTTATTTTTCACTTAATCATTCTCCCTATCTATTCATATTGTAATTTAACTGTATACACATTCTTTATTTATCCAGTGTTATTGTTTTTTTATTCTAGAAGAATTCTTTCCTTTTCTTCTTCTGACCTTTAGATTGTCTTTTTTATTTTCTCCCTGAATGTGTTTCATACTTTTTTTTAATTGGACTTGTTCTTATTGTCACTTATTCCTTAGATTTATTTTTTCTCCATTTTTTTCTTAATATGTATCTCTAATTTTTTTTATTTTCGAGTGCATTCTTTGTTTGTTTGATTGTAGCAAATCATATTTACTCTACAATGCTGTGCTTGTTGAATCCACTGTAATTTCCATTCTCACTCCCTAGGTGGCACTGTGGATTCCATATGGACACTCATGAGTAGAGATAGGATGAATGGCTCTTTGAAGGAATCTGAACCGTGACAAGCCTTTTGTTTCCTAGAGCTGTTCAATAGAGCTATGCAAAACAAGTTATGTCATCACATAGGGATATACATCATTATGTATGGTGTATGTGATGTAATTCCGTCACGTGGGCGGTACCATGTTTTGTCATGCAGAACCCCTTCCCCCCTTTCCCCCCTGAGCTGTTGCACTTCACCCATTGTTTCTGTGGTTATGGAGGAAATGATAAAGTTATTGCCAACAGTAACAAAACTTTGAATGATTGTTTACTTTCAACAACTTGGTTCTTATTGTTGGTTGTAAGGAGACATTCAAAGGACCTGGATTGTTCGCAAACATCATATCTCAACTCATGAGTGCAGATTTAGTCTTGAGTGTGAAAACAGTTACACCAAAAATAGATAAACACAGAAACCTTTGGACTGAGGATTCAAAAAAGGGGTAGCACAAACAGCACTCTGATGTTGTTCATCTACTCTCACAAGTGCAGAAAAAAATATTGGGCCTCACGCAAGAACCGCTCGTACGCACAGATTTGTTCTTAAATTGTGCGTACGAGTGATTTAGGAGAATTTGTGGCATTCACCAATGTTTTCGTATTCTAAGATTTTTTTTTCAGATTCGAACAAAATTCACGTGTGGTCCAGACCTGTCGTATATTTTATGAGCAGTCAGTCTGTTGTTATCCAGACGGGTTTTCCTCACTAATAACTTTATATTTCGTTAGTTTGAAGATATTTTGAGTTGAAAATAAATCACACTCCATAATTATGTTGACAATAGGCTATTCTGCTTGAATTAGAGTTATAATTTTAAATGTAATAATTTCGACTAACAATATAAATTGTCCGTCCGGCCAGCTTGTCCGCTATCGGGTGCGGGGGCAGCAGCAGAAAGACCCCGCTCTCCCCAGCGACACTTTCCAGCTCATCCTGGGGGACTCTGAGACTTTCCCAGGCCAGAGGGGGTACACAATCCCTCCAGCGAGTCCTGGGTTTTCTCCAAAGTGCCAGACTTATTTTGAAAACATTTTAAAATGGTTATTCCAAACCCGCATCTGAGACCACCTGCAACCGCGCAGCGCGCGGTGGATTACGGTGCGCAGCGCTGTGGCTTCTGAATAAATGAAAATGATTTACCACAGTTGTTCATACTTTTAGCAGCTCTTTTTATTCCACAGCTGAGCTGCTAAAAATTACAGATTTTCTTTTCTGGATCTCTAACAGACGGACTTCAATCTCTGAACTCGTAAAGTTCTTCTTTTTAATTATCGCTGTCATTTTCATGAATGGACACTTGTATCTGAGGCAGGAAACATAGCCTTATATGGTGTTTTTGGGGTGGTAATTATGCTAATCTCCTCTCGCGTGCACGAGCAGGTGATACGAACAGGTGTAATTCATTTACACACTTTTCCTGAAGATAGAAGAGTTTGTTGAATCTGACGTGACATGTTCGTACGAACTCTTCGTACGAACAAAAGTGAGAGAAATTTAGGATAAGAATACGAACATGTTCTTGCATGAGGCCCATTGATTGTAGCCACCTGTAGTGCTTGTATGCAATTTCACACCAATGTCCGTGGTTCCCAAAAAGCTCTATCAAGGTTCAAACCAGGATTTAACAAATGATGGTTTCAGAAATAGTGGGTTTTGTTCTTGTGTATACATAAGCAGTAGATGTGCCAGAATTTCACTTAGCAGCGCAAGGTCTAAAAAATGTAGGTCTGATCTTATGGCCAGCAGAAAACTAGACTTGATTAGCCTTTTCTAAAAAAAAAAAAAAAAAAAGAAATTAACGTCAGTGTTGTGTCAAAAACTTGCTACTGCTGTCTCAACATGGTTTGGTTAAGAATAAGTTGTTCCGTTTGTCACCAGCTTTGGCATTTGTTATTTTTTCTTTGTACCTTCAAAGCCTCGTCCATTATGAATAAATACCCACCTGTCAAATAAGTCTTTGATTTGTTGCTAAATGTATTTGCACAAAAAAGCTCAGGTCAAAAGGAACTGCTCTATCATAAATTATGTCAGTAGTTTGCAGAACTGCAAAATCTCTTCTTTTCACCAAATGCATCATTGTAGTCTTCCTTCGAGGATGTTTTCTAACTTTCAGAGCATGAGCGTCTGCCAGAGGTGATTTGTTCCATCTGTCCTTTTTGACTGAAACTCTCATTCCCAACATGAAATCCTTATTTGTTGGTCAGTGGCTTGTGATAAACGTACTTAAGCAACCGTGTGCAAATTTGTAAGCTCAAACAAACGTTGTTTACTTTCTTCTGCCCTGCTTTCCACCTATTCCTCTGGTTCCACTGATTTATTAGTTTCTGTATGCTCTAGCTTGTGTTTGTTGTTTTCATCCATCCATCCATTTTCTGTACACGCTTCTTCCTTTTCAGGGTCGCGTGAGTCACTGGTGCCCATATCCAGCAGTCACAGTGCGAGGGGCGGGGTGCACCCTGGACAGGTCGCAAGTCCATCACAGGGCCACACATAGAGACAAACGAGACAAACAACCATTCACTCTCTCACTCACACCTAGGGAGATTTTAGAGTTATCAATTAACCTAACAGTCATGTTTTTGGTCTGTGGGAGGAAGCCGGAGTAGCCGGAGAGAACCCACGCATGCATGGAGAGAACATGTAAACTCTACCCAGAAAGGTCCCCGGACCGGGATTTGAACCGGTGACCTTCTTGCTGAGAGGCATCAGCTCTTCCAACTGAGCCACCGTTGTTGTTTTCACTCATTGCCAAAAGTTTCACAGAAGTCAAACCTTTGTCAGTAAGAAAACAAAATAACGTGGGCACTGATGTGTCCGCTGTTTAACAGCATGCTTCTCCCTGCTCTGTTTTGCAGAAAATGTCCTTGTCGTCCCTAATATCCCAAGAGTGTATCGTAGTTTCCTTCCTTTAAAGCCAAATCAATGTCAGCTCAGTGGAAACACCTCGCCAGCAGGCAGACAGAGTGTGGAGACAGGGAGTGACAGAAAACAACAGACTGGTGTTTTGACTACTCTGAGGAATGAAGAGAATATTAAGTGGAGACAAACGGCAGATTTATGAGCAAAGTGTGCTGACTGTGAAGATAGCCGACGCTTTAAAAAATATATAAGCTAATGAGGTAAGATAAAAAAGGGAAAGATGTGGCGGCGTAGAGCAGAGAAAGTGAGAAAAAAGAAGAAAGACTTGGGTTTTATCTGACACGATGACATTACACAGCAAAGGTGTGTTTAAAGAGATACAACATGAGCGACTGCTTGTCCAAAGAGATTTAAGTGAGACAACCCCTCAGAACTCTGCGAAATGATAGTCCCAACAGCTTGTCTTATACACACAGGTGGAATTCCCTCTGTCAGAACCTAATTCTCAAACTTTCCGTGAACACCCACCTCCCACCTCCCACCACACACAAACACACACACAGTGAGAATCAGTCATGACAAATCTGGCGGTGAAAGAACGATGCTGGAATCTGCAAAGCTACATCAACTGCCACAGCAATCTAAGCTCCCACACTCTGTAAATCTTCTCATAAAGCTGCACAAACTCAGGAAATAACTCCCACACCTGCAGTAAAGAAAATCCCAGTGTCCACACACACACACACACACACACACACACACACACACACACACACACACACATACATACACAATCCATTTTTCCAGGATTTCACACACGGAGGCTGAGCTCATCGTGCACTGCCAGCACACGAACACACCTCCAGTGTCAGGATGAATAAGTGCTCGTGCGCTCACCTGTCAAAAACATAAACAAAATGTGAACCATGCACGTGTAGTCTACTCACACACGCAGGGACACACTGTACGCTGTCTCTCTTTCCCAGTGTAATTCACATAAAGAGCTCAAAATCGTTTGATTTGTATGAGACACAATGAAAACAGACTGCTTTCAGATCTGTCCTCGTGTTTGGTTAGTTCTCACTTTGCTATCTCTATGGTGATGCTGAGAGAGGGCTGCTGGGTAGACTGCTGTACTATCTTCCATCAGGACACAGAACTGAGTCACACATACCACAGCTCCCTGTTCTCGCTGCCCTCTGTGCTTCTCTCCTTCTCCCACGAGCGTCTCCTCTGTTATTCCTTCACGTTGCTTCCTCCCATTCTTTCCATCCCTCATGTTTGCTTTCATCCTCACCTCTCTGTCACCGCTGCTCGGCGAGCTTCACGTCGTTCCCTCCTCTGAGTCCATCTGCTCCTCTCCTCCTCCTCCTCCTCCTCAACTCTGCTTTCTCCTTCTCCAGTTGCGTCCTCCTTCTATCTCGCCCTGCTCCTCTTCTCCCGTGGATTCATGCCTTTCACGTGGGAACCTTCCTCTCCATCCCTCGCAGCTCCGCGCTTCGCTGTGCCTACCTAGTTGTCTGTGTGTGTTTTGTGCTGTGAGTGGAAGTGAAAGGG
>NW_013952438.1:1216187-1217225 GCF_001266775.1 Austrofundulus limnaeus
GAGAGGATAAAAAGGGAGAAGGAGATAGGAACAGACAGGTAGAATTATTCTACAGATATCTCCCATATGAGCGGGGGGCAGAGCCGGAGAACCATGACCAGCAGGATAATAGAGACACATGGACAATGGCCCTCTGAAGCAGAGGCAGAAGGTGAA
Organism: Austrofundulus limnaeus; assembly: GCF_001266775.1. Lineage (NCBI taxonomy): Eukaryota > Metazoa > Chordata > Actinopteri > Cyprinodontiformes > Rivulidae > Austrofundulus > Austrofundulus limnaeus. The sequence goes on from NW_013952438.1 coordinate 1,216,344, forward strand.
GCCGCTCCGCTGTTTTCCAGCCTCTGTTGATCAACATGCAGAAGTGTCGTGCACACAAACTAAAGGGCAAAACATCAGAATGCGTTAAATTAATCACCGATTTTTGCACGGTTTCCCTCCTGTCCGAGGTTGTTAGCACGGGTGGAGGAAGAAAAAAAGTGATTTCCTCTTGATATTTTTCTGGTCGCTGTGCATTGACCCCATCATGACTGAACTGACTGTTGTCACCTGAGGCTACAGTAAGTAGTGCAGCCTGCGCTACACAGCAGAGAGAACAAGGGAGGGAGAAAAAAAAAGTCTACACCTACATGCCTCAAGGGCTGAAGCTTCTCTTCCCATTTTATCAACTCCCATCACTTATTTTGTACTGTTTCCTCGCGCTCGATCAGATTTACATTAAAATGAATCGCGTCTTTATCGCTCCTTTTACACCACGAGAGCCAATTTCGAGGAAATGAAAGGATTTCAAATATAATTTTGTTGAAAGAGCCCAACTCCCACCATCGCATTTAGAGTATGAGCTCGGTGGACAGGCTATGTAGTGCATCACTGACTCATAATGGGATTGCCAATTATGTTCAGGATGACGGATCTGAATATTAAGTCAAGTTTCTTTAGTTTTCTTCTCAACTATCCACACTGTGCACTTATGTTTTACTCACAGTCTGTATTTAAAAATGGTCTACAGATGTCTACAAATAACTGAACATTAAAAATATATATATATATAATTTATACATGAAAACTAAGAACAAATAAAAAGTAATTTTGTTTTGGTAGATCAGTTCTTTGTAACATTGGGCCTCATGCAAGAACATGTTCGTATTTTTATCCTAAATTTCTCTTACTTTTGTTCGTACAAAGGGTTCGTACGAACATGTC
>NW_013952438.1:1218145-1223455 GCF_001266775.1 Austrofundulus limnaeus
TAAATCACTCGTACGCACAATTTAAGAACAAATCTGTGCGTACGAACGGTTCTTGCATGAGTCTCATTGTTACAACAAAGAAATAATTTACCAAACACAAATTTTCTTAGCTTTAGTGATAAGTAAATATTAACGGAGCAAGCAGCTGCTCCCCCTTCTTTTTACTGAAAGGTTATCAGTCCCATTTATAAAACAAAAGCAAACAGTGTTGATTTAATCTACTTTCTTGATTGAAAACTGTATATTGATTCAAATTTTAATAAACCCTCCTTCCCCAGCTTTAAGTCTTTAACTTGTTGTTTAATCATCAAAAATCACATTATGCAGTTGCATCAAAATGCTAAATTCAAAATGAACTTTTTTCATAAATCTGAAGTCATTGGTTTGCAAAACTGCAAGATTTCTACTCTTTTTCCAAATGCATCACTGTGGACTCCTGATGTGACCAAGTTTCCTTCTAGGATGGTTTCTAACTTTCTGAGCATGAGCGTGTGCCAGAAGTGATTTGTTCCATCTGTCCTTTTTGACCAGAATTCTCATCCCCAATGTAGAATCCTTATTTGTTGGCCATTGGCTTGTGATAAGCATACTTAAGCAACTGTGTGCAAATTTGAAAGCTTAAACAAACATTGTTTACTTTCTTCTGCTCGGCTTTCCACCCAGTCATCTGGTTTCACTGGCTTATTAGTTTCTGTATGTTTTAGCTTGTGTTTGTTGTTTTTATTATTTTTTTTACAAAATCCTGGCTAACACAGCTGCAGGTATTTTAGCAAACATTTTACGTATATGTGTATTTGTATATTTCTACCTGTCATTAACATATGCTTCATTTTTTTCAGTATTTGTGGGTAAGGTTTTCTTTATAATATTTTTTTTTGTTTTGAAGCTTTTATATAAAACTGTTTTTAAAACCATGCGTCTGACCAGGACCCACTGGAAGAAGAGGTGCTGTACGCCATTTGCACATCATAATTAAATAAAGGGTGAGTACATAAAAATACACACATAATATATGAACATGCACATGTTTAAAATTAAAAATTAAGAAAAAATCAGCTAAAACAACAGGGTCAACTAAAATAAGGATGTTAAATAATAAACAAAAAAGTTACAATAAAATAAACAATTTATTTTTTTGCTTCTTGCATTTTTTTTTTTTTTGGATCATTAATACATTAGTGTTGTATGTTTATAAAACAAGTAACTTAGTCAATTGAAATGCATAATGTTTAGGACACACCATTTTTTTTTACTTGTTTTAACAAATTCTCAAGATTATTCAAAGTTTTGACTCCTATAATTAACTTTGTGTTATGGATTTAATTTGAAGATGAAAAAAAAACCTAATTGTGCATCAGACCCCAGGATTTTCAGCTTCAGCTGGACTGAAGCGGAGTGACACGTGGTCTGAAGGGGGGTGTTCAGGGTCACTTCCTACAAAGAGGGTTTGGCTTTGCACAACTGCAACAACTTTGATGTCTGCAAGAGTTGAAAGAGCAATGATGTGAGCGTTAGCGTCTCTGTGGCTGGTGGAGGCTGACGGCACGGTGATACGGCAGATGGAGCGGTGCAGGATAATTAGAGGAGGACAGACTCCATGAGTCGTCTAAACAGGCAGAGGAGCCTGCTGGCTACAGAGAGGACCTTGACAACAAAGCATGTCCGCTGGCAGCGTATTTTTATTTAATTTTTTTAGCAGATTGACCATTATATTTGGATGTTTGAAGCTCTCTGCCATCTCAGCTGTTCCACTGGGGTTTATACTGGAGTTGTGCGAGAGTCGGTCCATTTTTAGTGACCTAAAAAAGTTTTCAGCAAACTGTTTGTCCAATGAACTAAATGTGAATTATCAACCTCTTAAGTCCTGAGGGGTTTTCTTGAACTTTGTGCTAGAAGTAACATGTCCAAATGTAATTAATTACGTTATAAACCTTTTAAAGACATTACAAATAGGGCTAAAAAAACTTACTGAAACCATAAACCCAGTTGTAGAAAATTAAAAAAAAAAACAAATGTTCTTCCTCCAGTACTATGGATGTGGGGCTGAACAGATTTTAAGTATGTTTATGTAAAATCTAAATTACAAAGTACAAAATGATTTCAGAAAGGCAAAAGGTCCCCAAAAAATAATTGTTTGAATTGTTGCAATTGCTCAGGATTTCAAAGTCAGAGATGACTCAGGGGCTGGACATCCCTGGAGGGGATGGGGTGGTGGCCCATTAATGGTAAGTGAAACATTGCAGTATAATACAGTAGATCAAGCTTTATTATCTTTTAGATTTGTTTATTTTTTATTGAATCATCCATTTCACAATTAATTCACAATCTGTTTTTAGATTAAATTAATCATTGTCAGAAAATAAATTATCCTTGGCGGACCAGACGGAAGTCACCCACAGGCCATATGTGGTCCACGGGCCACCAGTTGAATAGCCCTGGTTTAGATTAAATAAATACCAATATATCATTATTGTAGCTTAATAGATGAGGTTTGGATAAAATAGCTCGAAATGTGTTGTTTGTTTGTTCCTCTGTAAAGCTGTCATACAGAGCTTTGCTTCTTAAAATGAACAGAAATTATGTCCTACCATTAAAATGTGAAAATTAAATGATTGTGTAACGTTTTGTCTGAGTGTGTTTGTGTGTCTGACAGTAACCACAATCTCCCAGGAAACACAGAATGGATTTTAATGAAACTTGCAGCAAGTAATCATTGGACACGGGTCCACAACCAATTGACTTTTTGGAGTCAATCCAGTTCAAGATGGCACAGCTGATCAGCATTCGTCAACACAAAAACAGCTAGAACTCAGTCGGTTTTACAGATATTGAGCTCATATTTGATGTGGTAGTGGCTGAGGGTCATTTACAACAACTGCTCTGAGTGTGATACCACACAAGATGATCTTAGTCTAAAACGTTGGCATATTGTCTGCATTATCAGTCACATTTTGTTGTCACTGTGACTAAAAACTCACAAAAAGACCACTGAAACTTTCCTTTGAATCTCATTTATCAGCCTTGGCAACAAAAAAAGGGACTTTAAAAGCAGATCTTGTAAAGTACGCTCAGATCGAGTCATCGATCATGGCTTTACACCAGGTTGCAGGAAAAAGGAGTACGTGTCTTTTTACGGTGAGCTCTAACTGTGGCCATTACCCGAAAAGGTTTTATTGTTTGGATATCTCCGTTTCGAGCATGATGGATGAACGAGGCCAGCCAATTTTTTTTTTCAGGACCTGACTAAAGGTGGCATCTCCCCTCTTTGATCTGAGCCATGCCCTGGACATTGTCATAGATCTTAGGTTTGCTTTGATGGATGAGGGAGCTTTTCCTGCTTTGTTTCAGGGCCTGAATAATGACTTCTCTGTGCCTGTCCTCTTGTCTCGAGACGAGGCTGGAGGTCAGAAAAGAAGCGCTGCTCGGCAACATAATAAATGGATGAGAGGCTACGCTGCGAAAATAGAAAGGTTTCTGGCTGCTGCTATGTGCAGTGAAGGGCACCGACAATACATTAGACAACTCTTAATCCCCTCTTTTTTTGACTGCCCCACAATAAACCTTTTTTAAATGGAGTTATAAATTGGTTTAGATGCTCTAAACCAGCTATACTCTAATTAATTCATATAAAAGCAGCATGTGGCAGTGCTGCTTGTTCTGCGGGTGGAGGAAATCGCCTCAGATCATGACTTTTAATGGCTCTTTCCACCAGGTGGTGATGTTGTTCACAAAGTCTCATGCTATGTTGCATTACAAAACACTTTAAAATGGCTCAAGAAAAAATATCATTTATTTTCCTCTGATGTGGTTAATCCAGAAGGGTTGTTTGTTTATTGTACTACTAATGATTAGCAACTATAGAACAAAGGGGTAAACACATTGGTGATAATGAGAGCTCTGTCTGCACAGACAGGAGCGTGTCGTTTCCTTTTGCTTTGGGCTACGTAAATGATTTCAAGCACCAAGTCTGTGTCCTGCTGATGTCATGGATGACAAGTTTCTTAAAGAAATGTCACAGAAATAGAATAATGCAGTTCCGCAGGGCACGCAGACACAAATAGAATAATGCAAAGTAGAGTCTTGATCATTTAAATTGAGAGCAGAGTTCTCACAAGTTTCAGGTACATGATGCCAACAAAAGCAGCATGAACATCCTAATCTGCTTTGCTTTAAGGAATACATCAAAGGCTATTCTTCTGCCTGTACAGCTTGTGAAACCTTAAAGAAAACACTACTTTAAAAAGTGCCTCTTTAGGCTATAACCTTAATACTGTATAAGCATCTGAAGCCATGATTTATGATGATGCTGTGGCTAAGTTGTGAGATAATTGTCTCTAGGACCAGGGGTGGAGCCGGGGTGGCCAAGGGTGACCATTATGGAAAAATTGTTGGCCATCCCAACCTCCACTTTTCCAGCAATTTATTTTTTAATTTCTACACACAAAATGTTCAATTCAACGTCACTTCTTACAAAGGTAATTCTCATGATGTAATTTGTGGTAGTCTCTGCCTATGACCATGGAACAGAAATAGATCCTCATCAAAATAAAATTTTTTTTTTTTTCTCTATAAAAAATGTCTTGCTCCATCACTATCCAGGACAGACAAAATTTGATTGTAATCTTTTACGGTTAGGACCTCTTTTTTGTCCTTTTTCTGACCTCATTTGTGTTTAAAATCAGATGACAAAGATTATGTGTGCATTCATCATTTCTGTGAACCCATTCACCAGAGTTTGTTAAAAATGCAAGATCAATGTGTTTAAAGGGATCCCCGATTAGTTGGAACATTAGACATTATTTGATAAACATATATTTTAACTGCAAAATAAAGACTGCAAAAATACTGTAGGCTGTTTAGTTTTTATAATTTTTAAACTAAAAATTTTAAAATATATTACACGGATGGGGCCGTTTTATTTACTTGCAAAGCATTCTGGGTGAATGATGATGAGGATAGGTCCTCGGTGTGAGTGAGCTATATCCACCCTGAAGGTTAATCTTGGACAATATCTGATGATCGACTCTTTTAAATGAAACCAGAGAGCGTTGACAGAGAGGAGAAGGTAGAAATGACTCAGTCTGTAACTGAAAATATGGATGGAGGACAACAGTTTATCTTGTTTGTCGCGCTAGCTCGAAGGCTAACAGGCTAAGCTGAGGCTGTTCTTCCATGAAGCAGCTCTGTTGTCCTCCATCCATATTTTCAGTTACAGACTGAGTCATTTCTACCTTCTCCTCTCTGTCAACGCTCTCTGGTTTCATTTAAAAGAGTTGATCATCAGATATTGTCCAAGATTAACCTTCAGGG
>NW_013952438.1:1224055-1226038 GCF_001266775.1 Austrofundulus limnaeus
TGAATTAACACATGTGGGATTATATACTTAACAAGAAAGTGTGAAACAACTGAAAATATGTCTTATATTCTTCAAAGTAGACACCTTTTGCTTTGATTACTGCTTCACACACTCTTCAAGAGGTGGTCAACTGAAATGGTTTTCACTTCACAGGTGTGCCCCGTCAGGTTTAAGTGTGAGCAAAGTGTGTGTTCAAGAGTGTGTGAAGCAGTAATCGAAGCAAAAGGTGTCTACTTTGAAGAATATAAGATATATTTTCAGTTGTTTAACAATTTTTTGTTTATATAATCCCACATGTGTTAATTCATAGTTTTGATGCCTTCAGTGTGAATCTACAATTTTCATAGTCATGAAAATAAAGAAAAGTCTTTGAGTGAGAAGGTGTGTCCAAACTTGAGGTCTGCACTGTAACGTTAATCTTTTTGGTCTCTACTTGTCAGTCCACTTCTGCATCTGTGGTTCCATTCCACACAAGATACATTCAGAGGTTAAGTGGAGTCTAAACCTTTGATGTACCAGGTCTGTCTAAGCAGCAAATGGAGAATATATTCAGTAAAATAGGAATGGTCATAAAAAAAAATCCTATTTATACCATATATGGTGTGTTCCAGGCAGTAAGGTCATTCTCATTACTTTTATCCTGATTTGTCAATATGAGAACTACTGATGCAAACTTACCAAAGCAAAACAACTCTCTACAGATGCTGAAAATTAACATCTATGCTTCCCCACCCAGGAAAGTTTTATAATTACAATATGCATAAGATGATGTAAATGTAGGGAAAAGCTGATTATTCTTGTGACTGATTGAGGTGGAAATCATTGAGTCTGGCTGCAGTATATAATTATTTTCTTCAGTGACTGAGTCAGTAACTAAATGTGACACTGTACACACTTTCTCATGAGCTGTCTGCTTAAATCTGTTCAGGTTTAGGGGGAGCTGAGAGGTGGGGTACACCAGGGACAGGTCTAGGGTGACCAGCTCCTGACCAAAAGGGACAATGTTGAACACATCACCGATGCATGACTGTTATTTTATTAAAGATCTCGCATTGCTTTAATTATTCTCTGCTTTGGTTGATAGCACACAATGTTTTTTTAGGGTTTGTTAGAAGAAAAATCTAAATTCACTTTTTAATTGAATGTTTTTTCAATTTTCATAAGAAAATTTACCAAAACTTTGGTTAAAAAAATTCTTTAAAGTTTAACATTTTTTTTTATTATTTTATCATAATGAAATATAACACACAAGTCCACACCTGGAAGGAGCAGAACAGACTGAGTTGCATCTAAACACTGCTGATCTCTGCTGCTATCTGACTGTCTGTCCATAGATGGACAGGCAGGTTTCTGAGCTGTGGGTTTCTTGTGTGAATCACTTTTACATTAGTGTCGCTTCACGTTCTGTTCCCGTTCAGGAAAAATAGAATATTAAACCTTTGACAAATTTCTTTCTGAGAATCACCTTTCATTGATCTCACCCATTTCACAGTCTTTGTTTTGCTGCATTTTTTTGTTTCTTTAACATAATTTCCATTAAATTCTATACAAATCAAATCCATTTTCTTGCACTGTGTTTATTTATTTATTTTACTTAAAGGCACAGTGTGTAGGATTTTGTCAAGTCTTTTAGCTGAAATTGAGATAATCACTAATGACAATAATTAAAAATATGTCTAATCATTGCAGACAAAGACCTTGTTTTATTATTTTTACCTTATAAAAAGCTGTTCATGTCTCCATGGTCGCGGGTCGCCACACAGGCAGCCGCCATCTTGTCTACGAAGGCTCATGAAGGACAAACTGCGGTGGCGGCATCAAAAACGGTTTTAGTTGTAATACTATAAATGTAATATTTGTTGTCTGTCATTAGCTACGTTTACATGGACAAAAGTAAATTAAACGGATTAAACAGTTGTTCGGAAGAAAAATGTGTCATGTAAACAGCCCGCTCCAATTATTCTGATCCGATTGAGCTAGATC
>NW_013952438.1:1226048-1234498 GCF_001266775.1 Austrofundulus limnaeus
TTGTAATACTATAAATGTAATATTTGTTGTCTGTCATTGTAGTAGAAGCTGCTGGTAGACATCACGGTTGGAATTATCAAAGGTTTTTGACACCTGAGAGACACCGTAGCAACTCCTTTGCATTTGGAAGCGGGGGGTGGGGGTGGGGGGGGATCAGGGAGGAAGATTCAACCACTCAACCACTAGATGTTGCTGAAAACAACAAAGCCTACACACTGTGCCTTTAGGCACAGTAGCCACGGTGTGGAAGATGGCCACTGTTGCGTGTCGTGATTGACAGCTGACACTGCCTTATGTGTTCCTTCTCTACTCCTCCTTCTGCAAAGGAGACAGAGAGACAGAAATAAGGAGGCAATATATAATGGTTGCAAATTGCAGGTCCTGGATTACATTTATCAATATTTCTTTTTCCCCTTTTTTGTTTTATTTTATTTTATTTTATTTTATTATTTATTTATTTTACTTTTTGTAATTTGACCAGTCAAATACAGAACATTGTTTCAACATGCGGGATCCCGAGGCAAAAGTGAAAAATGTGAGACAGTCCTGCACAAATTAGGACATCTGATCATCCTATACCTGCTTCTTCCTTTCAGGGTCATGGTGGTCACTGTTGCTCATATCCAGCAATCACTGTGCGAGGGGCGAGGTACACCCTGGACACAAGTCCATCACAGGGACACACAGAGACACGCAACCTCTCACTCTCTCATAGGGATGATTTAGAGTTACCAATTAACGTAACATTCATGTTTTTGGTTTGTGGGAGGAAATCACAGTGCCCAGAGAAAACCCACTAATGCATAGAGAGAACATACAAAGTCTACCCTGAAAGGTCCCTGGCTGGGATTCGAACAGGCAACCTCCTTGCTAAGAGGGAACAGCTCCACCAACTAAGCCACTACTGCTAATAGTTTCTTTAGTATACAACACTTCATGTGTTAATACACAACAAGGTGACACAGAGGTTAACTCTTTTTAATCTCAATATCAACATTTTAATCTTGTTAGTCTACAGTTCATACCTCATAGACAAGCCATTACATATTATTTGTTTTTCCATCTTCTGGAAACCACTCATTGTGGAAAAGGTCGTGTCATTCCAACTTCAGATAAGTCTCTAATTTCAGCTGCAGCTGGCACCTCTCCATTGACTCTCAGCTGATAATCACAAAGCAGGCAGGCAGAATAAAGCATCTTTCTTATTTCAGCCTTCTTGCTGTCTGATGATTGCAGAATGTTGCATTATAAGGATTTTCCTGGCACGAATTGGAATTCATAACGGCACATCCTCCAGTCCTTCTCCAGAAAAAGGATTTTTATCATCAACAGTACGAATTTCCACACATCATCCACAGAAATGTTACAGAAGCATGTCTGTTTGTGTTTGTTTTACAGTAGAAATAATGAAATTAAAAATATAATAATGAAATATTTGCAGAAAAAATATACAGTATATATATATATATATAAATTATTTTGGCTTTGCTTGTTTTGAGGTTTTTGCATATTATTTCAAACTGTTGTGGACAAATTTATGCTATTCGTTTTCATGAAATTTTGAAATGATCAAATGCAAGGAGTTTTGCAATTATTCACCTTGATTTCCAAAAAATATATATTTTTAACCTTATCAGATTGTTTTTTTTTACCTCCAGCCTGTTGACATGTGGAAACAAGAGGGGGGAGGGAGGAGATGAGAGGAGAGGGAGGGAGAGGAGGGAGGATTAGTGTTCACATAGGTCCAAACACGGGAATGATTGAAGGAGACCGCTACAGGACAGACACTCATTTTCACCTCTTTGTCCTCTCCGGTCAGTGTCAACATCTCTCCGAGCTCCATCTCCAACTTGTGTTCAGTGTGCAGGGATGTCTCTGTCCGGTTCTGAAACACCAGAGGAGGGACTTTATGGTGAGTCCTCATGGTCCAGGTTGTTGTCTTCCCATTGTGTGTGTGTAAGCATAGATTCCTTCAGATGATTTAAAGATAGCATTTTTTTAATCTGGATAAACAATGTGAATTATAACATTCAGTCAGTGTACTTTGATTTTCAAGTGTTGTTATTATCTGAAACATTAACGTCCTGTCAAACTCAGGCAGAGGAAAAGGCCATGCTGCTTTCACAGTCGTCATTGTTATTGTTGTTGTTGTTGTTGTTGTTGTTGCCACTGTCATTGTGTAAACGGATTCCCTGACTCACCTGTTTGCATCTCTGTAAGCCAGTTAAGATGTGGAGATTTCCTGACACTTATAGCTCCACTGTGCCTGCTGCACATGGTTCGGCACAGAGGATGATGGGTAAAACATATGGCTGAGGAGCTAAACAGTGACAGCTAAAAAGAACCAACATGGGGGAGGGTGTGTTTTCAAAATGTATTACTGTATATGTTGAGAAATTAACTCTATTAATAAGGAATTCTCAGACAGAGTGATAAACATCCTATTGAATGATTTTTCATTTTAATTATTTAATTTAATTTAATTTTTTTATTTTATTATATTTTTTATGATGATTTCCAAGTTACAAACTGAACAGGACATTTTACATTAGAAATAATGGCGATCCTCTCATAGATTATTCTCCTCTTCTACTTCTTAAACTTTCGACCAGAGATTCTCAGTTGCACTGCACATTGGTGTTTTTATTGAGAGATGAGTAAAATGTGTTTCTAACAGTTTCAAAAACCTTTTCGCCTGCAAGTTTGGAAAAACAATGTGTTACAAACTTACAGTGCAATTGTTTTTACTTATTGTTCTTTGCACAAACAGTTTTTTCTTCTTCCTTTTCTTTTCTTTGCAAACCAATATTTCAACAAGCTTTGTCTCACAGCCTCATTATTTCTAAGCAGGTACCCAGAACTGGAGAAAATCGGGGAAAACTCTGTGCTGCTGCAGTTCATTGAGTCTTTTCCCATCCAGATCCTGTCCTCATTACATAAAGCTGATTTGGCAGCGGTGCAGATGAACGCTTACTGGATTGCTCCATAGAAACTGATTTAGTGCTGCAGAATGACTACAGATAAGTCAGGCAGCCACACAGTTATGTCATAACCCCCCTCTGAAGGAAAAAAAAAACTAGGGCAATGGCACAGTTCCTCTCTGCCCTTCCACCCCTCACCCCCCTCCAGCATCACAGAGCCCACTTGTGCTTTCACCCCCAACACTACCACTGTTCTTGTGATCCCAGTGTCTTAAACTTTTGCACAGTAAGGATTACATAGATCAAATGAGAATGACAATGGTTGGCAGATTAGGTGAGGATGTATTTTTTTTTAATGTTGCCCGTGTCACAGAAGGAAACAAGTGGTATAGCAAGACCAGGGAAAAGGGGAGGATGGGAGAGCGTGAATGGCTAATCTGAAACCAAAATAAAATCTTACGTAAGCAGGCATGCTGTCAGCCTGAGTTAGCCGTGCCCTGGTGTTTAGCTCTGGGCCTGTGCACACCACACACATCAGAGTGCATGTTTAAGTCCCTCCTGCTCACTAAGACTCATTCATACAGTCCCCTGTTGGTGCTTTCAACCTCACAGACAGAAATAGACATTATCGTCTTCTGTTTTTGATTCTGTTTGTGTTCTAGAACAGGTTTGGTGCACAAACATCACTAAGCCAAAATACACAGTACATGGTCTCACAAGTCATCTGGGGTCACTTCAGGTCATTTGTGACATCTCTGAGTCACCATATGTTCGTGCACGACAACACACGTGTTCCCTTCCAGTGTGCACTTCCCTCTGATGGGCTGTCGAAGAAAGCAAAGTGCCACTTTATCCACATGTTCCTCTTTGTGACATCCCTGGCAGAAGTAAATTAACATAACATTTCATTTCACAAAAGTGTTAATTGTGAATTAGTAAAATAGAATGAGTTAATTTTGTGGAACAAGAGCTTTTAGTACATTTGACACACTTTGAAAAAGTCAGGATGAAAAAGAAACACCTGCGATTCTTACAAAAAGGCACAAAAATTGGTTAAAGCAACTTTTTTGAGTTTTATATCTTGTTATAATTTTATCCTCTCATCAAAAACATGCCCAGAGTCTTACTTTGACTCTTTCATGCGTGTTTGAGAAACCCTGTGGTGTCCTGGGACAGCCAGGCAGTGGAGCAAGAATGACCGTTTGGGACTAGAACCGCCTTTTGGGACCAGCTCCTCCTCTGGGCTGTGTCTCCAAGCTGAGCTTCCTCATCACAGAGCACACACACCTACCCTGCACCCTGCCCATGACTCCTGCAGGCTCTCGGCTGCAACAAAGCAAACAACTGGTGAAACTGAAAGAGAAACTGAAACTACCCCCCACCCCAAGTGTTGAAATGGGTTGGACAGAACCAGAAGGAGGTTTTCAAAATTACAGAGGCCAATTTCAAGGTGTCTAAAAGCAGAAATGACAAGAAGAAGAGTTTATTTTCTATTTAAACATAAAAACCAGCATTTTAATAACAACTAAAGGTGACATGGATACTGTATTAAGGTATAGAACTTAAATAAATGTCTGAGAAACACAATATTTCTCCTTCAAGATTTATCCAATATGGGGAAAACACATTTTAAAAATGATTCAGCTACATTACATACGTTTTTATGTCATTTTAGAAAGGTAAATGTAAATTGTTACAATATGTAAGTCATTCCATAGATGTCACCACATCTTTCACACTGCTACTTTAAAACTTTATGTCAAATGAATCTGTTTTTATAATTATTTATTTCATTCATTACAAGAAACAAAACAAAAAAATCATAAAAAACAAACACTGAATAGAAAGGGTGCAGAAAGAAGAAAAAATCTTCTCAAGTCTGCCTCTTATTTAAAAAAATATGCACAAACAACTGAATAATCTCTAAACTGAAAACAAAAATATTAGTCATTTTTCACGTCCCATCCTCATCAAACACCACATGGCACCATATGTTCCCAACAAATTAAACTTAATCATCTTTTTAAACATATAAATTGTTTTGTAATATTAAAGCAATTCCACAAACCTATTCATTCAGACTACTTTAAAACGAAGGTTAGAAAGACTCCTTCTTAAAGAATTTTTAATTGAATCTCATATTATTGTATTATTCACATATTGTAAATAACTATACTGGAAACAAAGATTTAAAAAAAAACTTCTAAACGTGAAGTGAAACATTTACCTTCCATAAATCTGTAAAGCTGTTTTTAATCCAATGTTTTAAATTTTTTACAAATTTGAAGCAGCCTTTTGACTTAATCCCACAAACTGTTCACTGAATGAAATATATATTTTTTAATCACAACAGAAGCTCTCTCACTGAGTTTGTACAAATATATACATATATAACAAATCTGCTTTTTTTCAAACTTAAAAACAGGCAAAAGAAAAAGTTAGTTAGCCTTCAATCTGACTATCTACTGTGAAAATGTCCAGGTTTTTAACTGTATGTCATGTTTTTTAGCTAGCATGTTGTCTTTAGGTGTTTAAAGTTAGATGGATGCCCAGATTAAGATGTTTTAATTTGAAGTACCTGTTCCTTTTTTTTTGTTATAAATTTGAAACCATTTTTGGAAAGATAAAATTGTAAAATATTGCAAAAAAAAAAAAAGATACACTGCAGAGATGTATGGTTGTTGAAAGATTTGCATGTGAAGTAACAGGAAGTGTTGTCAAAGGAAAATGTTTGCATGTGAACAGAGCTACAATGGCTGACAACGCAGACTGTGGAGAAGAATCTGATGTTTCTTTAGATTATTTTGAGTCACTATCAGAGAGACGAAGAAGAGTCAGAGCTCAAATAATGTTGTTTCAATAAATAAAGACCAGAGTTCCTTTTTTTAAAGAGTTCCCCTTTGATGTCACTTCCTGTTTTACTTTGGCTGAGCCAATTTTTTTTAAATTGACCAGTTATGTAACAAAATGGGTAAATTCATGTGTATCATGTCAAGTTTCTTAAATATCAAGATGTTTCCTTTGACTTTTTGTGCTTGATACATGTCACAAGCACTTAATAAACATGATAATTCACATGAATAATCATCCAAACACTGCAAAATATACATGAGTTGTATATAGGTGAATTTGACAACTTTTTAATAACAGATTGTTTTTAGTGCCATTATTTGTATTACATCCACATGTTTTTTTTTTCCTCTTCAGGTTCCTGGGTGGAGCTGGAGGAGCTGATCGCGGCCGTGAGCCGCAGGGAGAGTCTGACAGGACCACAGGACAGCATCTCCTCCACCCTGCAGGGGGAGCTGGAGAGGATCCTTCTGGAGGCACAGCTGGAGTGTGAGAGGAGTAGAGACAGGTGATGATGCTGAAAACCCTTTTTAATGTGTGTATTGACATTTTTATTTGTTTTAGATGTATGTACAATAAATGTTCAACGTAAAAACTGCTCTCCGCAATTCCATGTCCACAGTCCTCCACAGGTGTTGACTCCACAGTCAGTTGGTTCCCTCAGACCCACCAGTGAGCAGGACAGTGACTGCATTACCATACAGGTGTGCATTTTTAACCACTTCTTAATGCAGTGGTATTTGTCATAATAGCAATACTTTAAAAATGGTATACAATGCAGTTTACTGATCCATTTGTGGAGAGATATTTACTAAAATGAGCCATTTTACAATAACCCAACTTTTCATGATGTTTAATTGTTTGTGCTTTGTTACTGTGTGAACGCAGGAGGAAGCTGAGAGGCGAGGGGACACTGAGTGGGTGTGGGATTGGTCCAGCAGACCTGAAAATATGCCACCTAAGTAAGTTTGATCTAATTTTTTTACTGTGGTATTAAACAGTTTTCATGGCTCTAAAAGTTTTAACAAATAAAATAAAAACAGCGCAAATATTATGCCCATGTATTTACATATAACAAAATCATTTGCAAAATGTTCACTTCTTTTACTTTCAAACACTGGACATTTACTGTTTGCATAATTGTTTGGTTTAAATTATTTATAAGTTGTGTCTTTTAATAAGTTGAATACCCCTCATTTTTATCTGCACTGCCACACTCGACATTATCTCTTGTTCTAAAACAACATTATTTGATATGCACAATGTCTGACTGCACTCATTGTCAGGGTCTCCCCCCACCTCGCTCAGTTGTCATTATCTCTAGTTTTCCTCTTTCAGTCTTTGATCTTTGTGCATACTTTATCTCTGACTGCATTTCTTTTTTTTCTTTTTTTACAGAGAGTTTGTGTTTCAGCACCCAAAACAGCAGAGTTCCCTCAGCGTTAGGAAGATAGAAGTGATGAAAAGAAGAATCTTTTCATCTGATGTTCTCCTCATCCTTGTTCCCTCCCTGCTGGCTTCACACTTGCTCACACTTGGAATCGGGTGAAACATTTAGCATTTTTGTCATTTAATGTTTAAATAGGAGGTTAACCCTGTCAGAGTCAAACAGTTAAAGACTACACACTAAATATGTGTTGCTGACTTTAATGAAGACACACCCTAAGTCATACAGTACATTAAAATGGGGACATAATTTTATATGCATACACATAGATAAAAAAATGTTCAGGTTAATAAGTTAGGTGATGTACATTTTAGATTGGTGCTGCCTCTTAATTTAAAAAAATAATTTTAAAAATTCCATGTGACATCAGAACTTTTGGGCATTCATAACTTCTTCAGAAATTAGAAATCAGTTTAAAATAAAAAAAATCCTCTAAAAATAATATGAACAAAAATTTCATACATTTAAGAGTGTCATTTTTAAAAATGTTGATTTCAGTTTTTAATTTGTCCAAAATAATGTGAAACACAAAATATTTACTATAAACTTAGCACACAAATTAAGGAAATTTGCATTTGTAAAATATATCTTTGATGTAACAATGCTTCTTTGCAATACATCACTTGCCACTTGGAGGTCTGTTATTTCCCTTTTTACTGGTGTGAAAGTTGTAAGGAACATGAATTTATAGGATGAGCAGTAGAGCTGAGGATTGTTTATATGAAAATTTTACTAAATCTTCTTTGCCAGTCGGCTTATTTTACTGTTGCTATTGACACTTCATTTGAGCTCCTGGTGCCCCCCAGGTGCTGCCAATCTGCCTGCTATAAGTTTCATTGCCAAGAAGCCTTGTTACAACAAAGAAATAATCAGAGGTTTATAGTAACTAAGTACATTTACTTTGTTACGGTACGTAAGTAGTTTCTTTGAGGATTTGTAATTTTACCAATTTTTTTAAATGACTACTTTTACTTTTATTTAGTTACATTTCAAAGCTAAAAATCATACTTTTACTTATTAATTTTAAAATGTAACACCTAGTCACTCGTTACAAAATTAAATATGTTTGATCTCATCATGAAAGATGTTTCTGCACTCTAAAAAATGAAGTATTGAATTTACTCAACAAAGTCATGTCAACTGGCTTCATTAAGCCTTGAGTAAATTGAACAGAGGATACTGTATATATGTGTGTGTGTGTGTGTGTGTGTGTGTGTGTGTGTGTGTGTGTG
>NW_013952438.1:1235183-1238896 GCF_001266775.1 Austrofundulus limnaeus
CACTTGTAAATTGATATTGAATCTGAAAATGTTTCACTTTCTATCCAGGAAGCTTTCTCAATTTAAAAACATCTTCACCTTCAGAATAAAAGTCTAGCTGCTTTTTTATTTTATTTTTGATGATTGATCATGACCTGGATGACTGAGAATCTTTTTCAAGAAATTGAACATTGTATCAATAATGGCTGATGTCAGTCAAAGACAAATAAACATTATTTGTACAAACTCTACAAAACTGTACTGAGCCCCTAAAGGGACATTGGATGAAAAAAAAAAATCTTGTGCACACCAGATACTTTCTCATGCACACCAGATGTGGTGTGCTCCAGATACTTTCTTAGTATAGTCACCCAGTTTCTTCCCCTCTGCCGTCGAACTCTTGAACATTTAGAATCACGTGACTCTATAACTCTGCCAATTGGCCACTTTATCACTGGTTTTTAAATTGCACAACCACGACTATATTCAAAAAGAAAAAAATAAGTAGGTCCTCTGGATGGGTTCTTTTTTAGTGAAACGTTTCGTCTCTCCTCCAAGAGACTTCTTCAGTCTGATGAGTTTCAGGTGAACTCTGCCTTATAAGCACTGCCTCCACATGGTGGACAAGCAGGTTAGTCACATGCAAAAGAGGGCCATCGCCTAATAGGTTTGATTAGCTCTATTTAGTCACATGCAAATTATTTTTTCTTTTTGATTCTACCTGGATTACTGCATCAGGACACGACTGTATTCCTTTTCTGGTCACTTTTATCACTGGATCTAATTGCACTACTCCAAATATATTGTCTGCTCTGATTACTGTATTGAACTGGTGTACATATTTTTTATATATTTTWTTACATTTTTTCTTTATCCTTTGTATTTTCTTTATTTGTTATATTTGATACCTATTGCACCTTTACACCGAAGCAAATTCCTAGTCTGTGAATCCTGTTCATTGACAATGGCAATAAAACTGATTCTGATATTAAGTGCAGACTGCCCCAGACACCAATATGCATTTAGGCGCAGTGGGTTTGGCTTGTCCACTGGGCACAGATCATGATTTTTAATTTTCCTCATACCTTTTTGACACTAAGAATGAAAAACGGTTAGAATTTTCATTTTGATTTCTGAATTTTAAAACAAAAATCAAATAGCTACTTATTTCTTGTTTTTTAACACTTGTTTCTAAAAGGAAAATCCAATGTCCAATGTCCACTGAGCAATTTGACTCAAATTTCTGTCAGCCGTAGCTCCCTGTAAAAGCTTCTTCAAAACAAAGTGGATCAATTCATTTTTATTTTAATGTTTTACAGACAAAGGAGTGCTGCAATGGGGGTGAGCCTCCGTCACCCTCCTGTCCCCCCTTCTGTTGTCCAAGAAAGAGCGTAGACATCTGAGAACCGATGGAGAGGAGCTCCGTGGGGCTTGCTCTCCAATTGTCAACGGGCAGAGTGCTTCTTCTTATTCATGATGATCTGATAGAAAATGTTTAAAACTTTAGTTGGCTGTTCTCTGTGGTGTAACAAACATTTCCTGAAAATTTCATATAAATCAGTTCGGTACTTTTTGAGACAAAAGCCTGAGACGGCAGCTGGCTAGCTTTAGCTGAACTATCCCTTGTCATGGAAACCGTAAACATGTGGGAAACGCGGGAGGAAAGTCTCCAAGAAGCTTGCTACGCAGAGGGCTTCTTCTGTGGCATAATGATCCGATTGGAGCCGTGTGCCCACGCGTGCTATGAAATGTTTCAAACTTTAAACAGCTGTTGTCTGTGCTGCTGATAATGAACTGACAACATTCGAAGCGGGTGCACCGATGTCGGGCAAGCAACACAAGTATCTTTTTATGACAACACTGCTAATTATAATCAGAAATATCATGTGACTTATCTGGTGGCATGATAATAATTATGATAATTTCCTCTTAGGTGCTCATCTAATAACTGCTAAGTGGTGGACACAAGTTAGAATTTTTTTATCCAATGTCCACGTAGGAGCTCAGTAAAATTGTGTTCCTTATATTGTAAAAAAAGTGGAAAAACCCTGCATTACTGAGTTGCCTTGGAATGTCGAGAACACATCTGCATGTTACATGTGGTCACGAATGGAAACCAGGTATTTTGTGTTTGTTGTTGCATCGTCAGCTTGGTGTGCCTTTAAGTGGCTTAACGAGCCCAGCGGGACGTCTCGCATCAAACGCTCTGTTAATGGCTGATAAACTCAATGGGCGTGGCCAGACTGGACAACAAAACTGGCACGTTCAAGAAAGCACAGCAAAAAAATAAATAAAATAAAAAAAACTCAGTGTGCCTCCCAAACCCTCCACTCAATTTCCAATAATTTTCATGAGATGTTTGGAACGATTTTCAGTTTATGGGAAAGTAATAAAATGTCAAATTCATCATGGTTTAAAGCAGCAGAATATGTAAAAAAAGGAGGTTTATGTGAGGTAAAGAATGACAAATGCAGATGGAATGATGTTGGTGTGCTGTCATGCCATTTGTGTACAAGTTCTGTTAAACACAAGCAAGAGTAGAGACTGTAAATAAACAAAACCACATACACACATACACACACACGCACACACAATAAAGGCCATAAGACCAAACCGACAGTCATCACAGTGATTTACCTCACATGGACACACCAACAAAGCCCTAACAGATGTTGTGGTTCATTTACAACTTGTTAACAGCAAAGTTGCTTATAAAAGTCTTTCGGTTTTGTTGCCTATGACTACATGCAAATAATCTCCAGACTACCAAAACCACAAACTAAAAATATATTTTGTGCAGGAGCCAGAGCTTACTTCAGCAAAACTTTGAGCTTTACTGGCTGAAAGATTCTTCACTTTCTCCTCATCCGGTAAACGAGACGAGCATGTCTGCAGCCAATATGAGTGTATGAAAGAAAAAAAGAATAAAAGACCCAGGAGGCCCATTAAGGTTCTGAGGAGTAAAGTTTAATGGGATCATGACTGGCTTTGTCAGAGGTCAAACATTTCATCAGTTTATGGAACAAAAAGTTCAATCAGAACCATTTGTACAGTCCACTCAGCCAAACTAAAAGCATCCACATTGGATCCACCAACTGGGGGTGGTGGTGGAAGGAAAGAAAGCAAAGAACCTCTTTTAGCAGCTTGGACATACAGAGGGTCATTACTTTTGACAAATGACAGACGTCTTGCTTTATCAAAGATCAGGGAAATGGCTACAACATATTATCTGCCTCATTTCATCAGAACACTCAGTTCCCATCGAACCGTTTTCATCTCCCCCTTATCAAAAGGAAGCATTGTTCTCTCTCGCTCCTTTCCCTCGTGTCGGAGCAATCCCTCTCCTCTGATGATTCTGTAGCCTGTTGAGATCAGTGTTACGCTGCAGAAGGATAATAGTGACCTCACTCTGACTTTTTGGTCAGAATCCATCTGCTCCTTGGGCCCTACCACATGTACAGTTAGAAAAAAAAAAAAAGGTTGACAGAAAAGACAGAGTGTAGCTGGACAGACAGAGGTACATACATACAGGCAGGTCTTATGTTCGCCCCGTAAAAAAGGAAGGAGGGAAATTAGTGCTGGAGAGAAAGTGGACTGTGACCACATTGGCCAGACAGGAACACTGGCCTACAGCCATCATCACAGCGTGCTGGTTGTGGAAGCGGCTAAACGCTTTCCTATGTAGATACTGGAGAGAGAGAGAGAGAGACAGAGAGAGAGAGAGAGAGAGAGAG
>NW_013952438.1:1238956-1240285 GCF_001266775.1 Austrofundulus limnaeus
TGATAGCTCCAGATGACTCTTTTATGCCTAACCATTTTTTGTTATAAGCGTATCATTACATGTGGTTAAAAAATAGTTGTGTTTATTACAAGACACACATATCATTTTACACCACCTGTTTTCATAGAAACAGGATTTACAGGAGGCCTTTTATGTTTGTGCCAACCATAATTTATGAATAGGTGAGGTCAATTCAAGTCTACAAAGATGTGCAATTCCTGCCACTAGATGTCCCTAGATGTGTTAAACTGAACAATTAAAGAGAAACAAAACAACTTTGCATATTATTTCCTGTTTAGCAAAAACTTTAAAAAAAAGCTTGTACTATAAGTGACTAAAACCTGTCCGTCTATCCATTTATACAGCATATTTATTAGAGGTTAGGCAGGGCCAGAAGGGGATCTCAGACACCCTTACCCCCCAGCGCCAATCTCCACCTCCAATCCCAAAGGCCTCCTCAGGCTGAAAGGAATATATAATCCATCCAGTGAGTTGGGTCTGCCCCAGGCTCTCCTCCCTACACGATGCACCCAAAATCCTTAAAAGGCGTGTGAACTGGAGGCAGATATCTGAACCCTGGTGATTGGTTTTGACTGAGAAAAGCAAAGGCTTTACTCAAAGCCCTCTCAGATTACATAACTTTTCACCTTAAGGCTCATCTTCAGTACATATCTGTACACAACTTATTTCACTCTTACAAAGGTGATCTGGTTCTTTCAGTCATGATCCGATTCCATATATAATGATCATAGTTAAATGCTGAAACATAGATGGAACAGTTTATCTAAAGCTTTGACTTTTGACTCAACTCCTTCTTTATCACTTCAGAAGGGCACTGCGCCCTCATTGTTGTGGGCAAAGCCCCAATCCATCTGTCCATTTCTTGTTCCATCCTGCTGTCACTCAAGGCACAGTGATGCTAAAATTTATTTACTTAGATACCCATCCCCAACTCAAAGGGAGTAATCCACCTTAGGTTTCCTGTAGATGAGCAGGGATTAATCCAGACCACTTCACACTCACAGGTGAACTACTTCCCTATATGCTGAAAGTCATTTTCTGAAGATACCAAAAAATATATTCTTAAACCTCCATGTAAATCCCCCTAGTCCTTCCCTTTTATTAGCGTGCATGATCCATGGACTGACAAAATCCTCAAAGTGCCTCCTCCACCACTCAAAGTGTTCACCAAAATCAACAGTTTGCCACAATAATCAAGCACAGCAGAGGACTGGCTTTCATTTTCTGAGGTGTCAAATGGTTTACAAGAATTCCCTGAAAGTCATTTATCAGTGGCTTTCCCAGACAACCCCCCCCCCCCCCCCCCCC
>NW_013952438.1:1241574-1254114 GCF_001266775.1 Austrofundulus limnaeus
ATTCTTAATGGTAAAATTTTCTTTAGCTGGTACTTTAGCCAGTAAAACAAGGACAAAACCACAGCAGCTGCCAGTGAAAACAATAACTAAAACAATTGTGAAGGCAGAAGAAAACCAGAATGCAGTCATCTGCTAAAAACACTAATTTAAGGAAAGTGATTTGGGTCCTTGGGCTGCCAGTTTTGACGTGTAGACATTTCCTGCTCCAGTACCTTTTAAACCATCCATCCTTTGCTTAAGAGAAGCCAGAGGCCACAAGTGGAACAGACTGGTGTAAATCATCACGTTCTCACACTGTTATATACTCCTTTTTCTGTGATCTTTGGTGACATTTTCACAGCAGGGACCAGGTTTAGATCTATCAACCCTGTAATATCCTCCCTGAAAAGGGGCACAATTACTACAAAGAGCAACCTTCAACACCAGCTGTTATTTTCCTGTGTGCGAGTGGACTTCAAGATCGACTGGGATGATAAAAGGGAGTTTGACCATTTTGTGTTGTAAAAAAAAAAAAGGAAAAAATTATAATTCTGTCTTTGAAGGGACAGAGATGGAATTCAAAAGAACCCTGTTCATTTCCTAGACTGTGGATACATTTTTCTGGGAAATGCATTATCTTCCCACTTTGATACGGCTAGACAGGGAGGAGAGAGAAAAAAAACTGCAAGTTCAGTTTCAAAGAGTTTGGATGTAACAAAAGAATATCATTGAGCTGGCGCGCCGTCTGTGCCTCCACACTGAAACATGGTCGCTGATTTCATCTCAAGATACTCCACTTTACCACATGTGGCTGCGGCCCATTTCCTCCTGCTGAACCGCTTATTATGAGAAATAGTGGGCTATAATTCTGCATAAGAGACTGACAAACTCCTACTCAAAAATCAGACGTGTAATTGAATGCTCATGACAAGACCAGCCAACTCCAATACGAGCAAAAATAACAGTTTGTTTACATTGTGTGGGCGTAGATTACGTTCATGCAATTTAAATACTAATGTCCCATGTTTGAATTTTCTTTCTCTGATTCCTTTTTTTTTAAATGAAGGCAAGAGGTGATCGCTTTGCCTTTGAATGTGTAATTTTACATTTAGTTTGAACATTAAATATACTACTGGTAAAGTTAACAGCCAATCAATTAGCATTTTCAGTCATCTTGGGAACACTGTAGCATTTTGACTCA
Source organism: Austrofundulus limnaeus (assembly GCF_001266775.1). Lineage (NCBI taxonomy): Eukaryota > Metazoa > Chordata > Actinopteri > Cyprinodontiformes > Rivulidae > Austrofundulus > Austrofundulus limnaeus. The sequence continues at coordinate 1,242,755 of NW_013952438.1, forward strand.
TAAACCTCATGTTTGATGGAGCATGGAGTTTAAATAGGAAGGGTGTGTTTTTATATTTATATATGTGTGTAATGGTTTGATGCACTTTTCATTTCTTCCTGACATCAAACATGTGCTTGTCATCATGCTTGATTACACACCAGGAGAGAACAATAATTGCTTCCACGTGCTGCTTTATGCAAACCGCCCTTTGTTCCTCGCAACAGTCGGTCATGCAGGGTGAGTCTGCTACAAACGTGAGCCGCATTGTGTTTGAGAAAATGACCCATTGTGCTCTTCCCTTGTTTTGTTTTCTTTCTTTCTTTATTATTATTTTTAGTTTTAGTTTTGTGCAGTTTCCAGCTGCAGTGAAGAACTTCAGAACTCAGACACAGTTGGTCTCAGTGTGCCAGGAGTATTAAGAATTAATAAGAGTGTCTGGAATGAGACTCACTGGAGAACAATGCACTGCTGTTCACTCTGCGTACGCAAGTAGCTCAATATTGCGTCGGCGCGTCTTTTCCGACTTCCCTGAAATTATCCTACACATGTTTTGCTTTAAAAAGTCAACATGATGAGTGCTCAGGAATTAAGGAATGTGGGCTTCTTCAGAACTTCTAGACATGGAGCAAACACCCTGTCCACAGTCTTGTGCCTTGGTCTCGTATTCTGAGTTTGAGGCCAGGTTGGGTCAGGAAGGTCATCTGCCGTAAAACAGTTGCAAAACCATCTGAGTGAGTTCACTCACTGTGGTGACCCCTGCAGCAGACTAGTTTACACTAGTCCAGTGAAACGATTGAAATGCCAATGACAAGCCACTAGGTGTCAAGAATGTCCATATTAGTGTTACGTCACACTACAGAAGAACATACTTAGCTTACAGAAGTGTCTCATTAAGCTACAACTGCTGAGACAAATTGGTGAGTCAAATTTTAGGAAAATCGCAAGAAAATATGTTTCAGTTCAGTTTGACTGAATTCAGAAGGTTTGTGACCAAATGCCCAACGAGAAATGTGGCCATGTTTTTGAAAGTCACAGCCTATTTTTCTGTGCACGGCTTGTAAAAATACTATCTTGGCCATTATTTGTGTTGCCCACCTCTGCCCACCTTGTAGGAATCACGCCGTTCAGCCTCCAGAGTGACAGGGTGACTAACAATCACCAGCTGTTCCTGATCCTGGCTGATGAGATCCAGTATTTAAGGCCCTGCATGTCATCTTCTCTCTGCTGGAACATTACATGCCAATTGGTATTGTATCACAGTCTGAGCAAGACTTGCCTAGTCTTTGAGAAAGTAACTGTTGATTTTCCTCGTGCTTATAGTTCTTGGTTTTCCCTTGTTGCGAGCTGATGTCTTGACATCTTTCCCAAGTTCCTCCTCTGAGTAATTCTCCTGTGACACCTGTATGCCCTGCTGACTACCTTCAGTTTTAAGGAGAAACACAACTGGTTCTCCTGGTAGCTCCTGCGCACATCCATGTCTTCTTCAGTCATGTGACAAACAAAGCTAACATCAAAACAAAACATGATAGTCATCAGACTATCTCTGAACCAATACTCTTGTGGATATCACCATCATTGGCTCTCTATATGCCTTCTCGACTTTGAACCACTGCAGCACTTGTGAAAAAAGCACTGATCATACTTCCTACCTGTGTGTGGTCTGATCATTGTCTGTTTGCTTACTCTGGATTTAATTACTGCACTCATGTTTCTCATGTTTTGCAGAATGACGACTGAGGAGTTCTAGTCTTTCTGTAAGAAGTTTGCATGTTCTCATGCTTGCATGTGTTTTTCCCGGGTACGTGTATGTTGCAAAAAAGATCGGTGATCTGATCTCAATGGGATTGCTTGGTTGGATAAAGGGTAACAGTTACCAACCTCAGTAGCTGCCCCCCACATTCATGATTACACTTTTGAAATAAAGATAGGCAGACTTGGAACCACTTTTCAGTAATTATTAGCTTGATTTGTATAGACCTGGATATTATTTTCAAATGTTTGTATTGGAGGTGAGCTCCGATGCTGATGTCATTGCAGTGCTCCTGAGAACTCTTTGTTACCTTTTTGAGAAAATAGCTGTTGCTCCATTTTTATTTTTTATTTATTTGTAGGTGGGAGGCGCAAGTACAGAAAAAAAATCTGTTAAAAACACTAGAGACAGGGCCAAAATACCTATTGGACAATATGTCCCAACGCAAGCAAGTTTTTTTAAAATATGGATTTACAGCAATCCATCTGTAATGATGTCAGAATATTTCCCAGAGAGCTTAATGAAGATATATGAGAAAACATCAATAGGTTTCAACTCCTAGATGTGTCATAGAAAGCAGTCTATTAATTGTTGAAGTTGTTCCTAAAGCAATATTAGTTGTACTGAACCAACTTAAAATATATCTATAACAGGGCAATAAGAAATAAAAAACAGGCTCTGCAGTGGTGTTATTGTAGAAACAGGAGAGATTTACAAAGCTGCAAGACTGACCAGGTGTCATGTATCTAAAGCAGTGATTTACAGCTGTGTCTTTCAATGAGGTGTGTAGGTGAAACTTTTACTGAGGTGGAATGAATCAATGATCCCGAGCAGATGGTGTGTGACTGAAAAAGCAGCTGTATATTCTGAAACCGTCTGAAGGTGAACTCATGGTTCAGCCATGCTGAAGCCATCAATCAGACGGTGGTTTTGTAGGGGCTTTCAGTAAGTAGCCTTGCGCAATACCATGTCATTCTCCAAGACACTGAAACTGTGTTGTTGTTTAAGAAACACTCTGTCCGCTCTAAGGTAATTCTGAGAAACCATCTTCTCACCTTTCATCGGTCCTCTAGCATAATCACTGCACTTTCCCAAAAAGCACAGGTTTATGTTACAATGACCACAAGTGAGACTGTTTAGTTCTGCAGAACATCAGTAAGGTGAAACACAGCAATGAAAACCAGAAAAGTGTCTCTTTCCTCGTATTTTCCACTGAGAGTTCTGAAAAGCCCTGCTGAAAAATTAATCTAAAAAAACCCGTTTGCACCAACTTCAGTCTGAATATCTGAAGGACAAGGACTGAGACGACGATGTGCCTCGCTTCATTAAAAAAGAACACACTGCTGTACGTACGCGCAGAATAAATTTAAAATGTAGACCGGAAACATTTATTTATTTCAAGCTTTCCTGAGCCGCGTTAGATGATTTCAGGAAGCGGTTCATCCACCGTTACGAACCGATTTGGCTCAGTAGTTTGGAGGCTAAATATTGTACAAGATGTGGGTCAAATTATGCATCCTCTGGCGTATAGGTTCAGCATTACACTAATGCAAATAATTCTGCTTGTTTAACTGTGACGTTTCAGATTCAGAGCCAAAGGCTGCAGATTTAATGAGGCTTTCTGTTACATAACTTCATCAGGTAAGACAGTGTGGGGCTCGTAAGGCTCTGAACCCTACAGCATAATGAGCACTTGAGCACTTAGTGCAGGAGCAAGACGTACTTATGGTGACCTCCAGCTGTGACTGTAAACGTGTTTGGCTTGTTCCTGCAAACAGAAGTGACTCTGAGGTTGGTCGTTTTGCATGTGGTGAAAATCACGGTTGTTGTCTTTATTAGGCTAGTGTATTTTGTTTAACATAACCCATAGCACTTATTTTATCACCCTCAGCTGAAAGGCACGTTCAGATGTTAAAGGGGCAATATCATGTAAAATCAACGTTTTTGAGTTTTATATCATGTTATAATGTTATACTCTCATAAAAACATGCCCAAAGCCTTGCTTTGACTCATTCATACACGTTTGAGAAATCCTGCAGTGTTTTTAGGCAGCCATGCTGAGGAGCAAAACGACAGGTGGGGACCAGAAATGCCTTTTGGTGCCAGAAACACCCCTGGGACGTGTCTTTATGCCACACTTCTTCATGGCAGAGCGCCCCCCCATCCCCACACATCCTGCTCATGGCTCCTGCAGGCTCTCGGGTGAAAGTGAAAGTGAAACTTAAACTGTCTGCTGAGTTCCTAACATTAGTTTTCACTCAGTGAAGCTCTTTTCAGATTAAAAATACCTTTGAGGAAATGTATTTTCAGATGCCAAGTAAACTGCATCATGGCAGCCCCCTCCCTCCCGCACCAAAATGGGCGAGACAGAAGCGGAAGGTGGTTCTTAAAGAGATAGAGGCCAATTTCAATGTGTTTAGAAGAGGAAGTGATGAGAAGAAAAGTTTTATTTTCTATTTAAACATAAAAACAGCATTTTAATAACAGCTAAAGGTGACATAGATACTTTATTATGGTATAGTAATTGAATGTATGCCTGAGAAACATATAATATTGCCCCTTTAAGTTTGTGTCTTAGCATAAATATGGGTGTTTGTTTTAAAGTGACTGAGAGGTTATCCCAACTCTTCTTAACATCTTGTGCAAATTGATGTTTCCACTGTTTGACTAATATGACTCTAGCTCCATCATTTCTTACTAAGAGATGATCTTATTCTAAACTTCAGGCATGTAAGGTGGCAGGCAATATGTATTCCTAATGATTACATTCAAATGCTCTTAAAGAAATGTGTGGACAAACTTCAACAGCAATTACTTTTATTAATTCTATTTAAGAAGTGTTTATATCTAAACCTTGTTTTAATGGAAAGCGACAGTTTTAATTGGAAACCACAGATGATCACATAGATGAACAGTTTCTGTGACAAACCATCATAAAAACACAAGGGCCTCGCAAAAGTTACAAAGTCTCTTTGTTTTATAAGAGTAATTCTTGTTGTCCTTCTAAAAATCTGTTCAAGTTGCAGGTAAATCAGTCTGTTAGAAACATACAGTCACATCATTATTTGTCAGAACAGATTTCTGCATCCAGACAATATCAAACTATCTGCTGAGGTAATAATGTTGACATTGAAAATTGACTGTATTTCTAACATTCAAGCTTTTTTTTTTCCTTTTCATTTTTTTCAGACGTTTCCCAAATGACATCTTAAAGTTGATCTTGTCTACTGACTCTGCTCAGTACTGCTGTTCCACCGGAGTTGACTCATTTTGTGGATGTGTGGGAGAGAGTGGAAGAGAGGTTGTTGCATTGTGAGCAACACACAACACAATTTGAATTCTCACTAGACCAGCCACAGCATCTGAACTGAGACACAACTATCACATCATCGCATTTCAAACTTCTCACAGGTTCCGCTGAATACATCTAAAGGATATGAGTGGGGGAAAACAACATCACACCTTTTTTGGGGCTATGGGAAGTGTAAATTAATATTATAACAAATTGTTCATAAATAAGTACTTGTTCGCAAGACCTTAAATTAATGCAGTGAGCTTGAACTTTGCTCCTTAAATGTCAAACCACCAAAATATTTGAAAACTTGTTGAGAGAAAAGAAAGGCAGAGATACAGTGAGTTTAAAGAGTAACAAAATCCCAAATCAACTTTTTTTACAAATAAATTGTCTAAATTGGGCCTGTGGGGTATTATTTTTATATTTCTATGCAAATTTGTGTGTAAATTTGTTGAATTCTTCAATATTGCGTCTAAAAACGTCTTGGTGCTGCCCATGGTTATTTCCTGTTTTGTGATCTTTGCTGCTAGTTCTGTTTTTCTCAAGTCAGTTTCTGTTCCTCATTTCCTGCCCCGCCCACTTACGCCTGTGTTCAGTCAGCATCAGTGTCACCTGTCTTCAGTTTCCTCGTCAGTTTATTTATGCCCTGGTCATTTTTGCACTCAGCATTTTAGTGTGTTGAGTTTCTTTCTTTCTTTTTTCTTTTTCCTTTTTTTTGTTGATATACCAGCATTTTTGTTTTTCCTTTTGCTTTTTTATTTATATACATATATATCATTAAATTTTATTCAAGCTCCTTTGTGTTTAATTGCAATACTGGATCCTGCAACACAAAACCTGAAAAGTAATGTTATTTATTTTTGTTACCTACCTGGATCTGTTTAAAAAATTACATGTAAACGTAGTGGGACAATTTCAGAAATAGGCTCCTCAGCAAAAAATTATAAAGATTTTTAATATCTCATCAACTACAATTCATAATAGGGTGAAGAAAGTTTAAAAAATCTGGGGAAATCTTTGTTCACACAGGGGATGCCCATTATCTTTAAGCCGACATTAAAAACAGGATTCCGACATTTGCATCACTGCATTGTCTGGGATCACTTCTACAAATCATTGTTTGGAAACATAATTGACTGTGCCATCCACAAATGCTTGATAAAGCTCTGTCATGCAGAAAATAGCCCTGTGTGAACACCATCCAGAAACACTCCCATCTTCTCTGGGCCAAAGCTCATTTACAATGAACTAAGATATAGTGGGAAAACAGTTCTGTTGTTAGAATAATCAAAATTTGAAATTCTGTTTGGGAACCACTGTTCCACCAATACTTAAAACATTTCAAAATCCTGATACTCTGATGGTATGGGGGTGCATTAGAACCAGTGATATGGACTGCTTTCACATCTGGAAAGACGCTATCAATGCAGGAAAGTACAACACATGCTCCAATCCAGATGACATCTTTTTCAAGGAAGGCTTTGTATATTTCAGCAAGACATTGCTAAGCCATGTACTGTTCTCATTACAACAGCATGGCTTTCTGGTAAAAAAAAAAAAAATGTCCAGGGTAGGCGCTGAACTGACCTGCATTTAGTCCAGACCTCTTGCCAGTTAAAAACATTTGAGGCCTTATTTTACACCGCATAGCTGTAACATAATGACTCCCGCACGCACAAATGTACCACAACTCAGAAGTCTTTATTCCTAATAAATGTCATGCTACTAGATGCATCCCAAAATTGGAGCGGTTTGGATGGGGGGCTTTTTCTGGGTAGGGGGGGGGGGGGGCGTTGGACCTGATGGATAGCCCCTCATCAGAGCTAAACAACAAAAGAAATCTGAAGCTCCTATGTTTAAGAGTTTTTGAGTTATTACCATTTTTTGTATGTCCAGATACCACTTTTTCAAAAAAAATTGGGGGTCCGGGGTGGTGGGGGACACTGATTGGTGGGCCTGATAGATAGAGCTTCACCAGAGCTAAAGTACAAAAGAAATCTGAAGCTTCTATGTTGAACAGTTTCTGAGTTATGAGCATTTTTGCATGTCCAGACATCCGCTCTTTGAAAGGAGCCCCCTCCTCAAATATGGGGTCTATCGTAAAACCGTTGGCTGGCACAGTGTAGGTCAGACTCAACTACAGTCTTTGACCGGTGCAGCCATTTTTGTGCTACGGTTGACCAAAAATCACTGAAAAAAATATAAAAAAAATAAACAGTACGAAAAAAAACATGACCCCCGTTTACACTTTGCATGCGGGGGTCCTGATAATCCAGCAAAGAAGAACTGAAAGAGATAAAAACTAGAATCCTAAAGCACACAATGGATGAACTTTCCTCTTCATAAATTCCAGTTATTGGTCTAATTTCCTTGGTGTTTACAGACCGTTGTTAAATAAATTGGAAATGCTTCACAGAGGTAAACATGGCCTCATCCCAACTCTTGAGATATGCTGCCATCAAATTAACTTTTTTTTCTTCTCAAAATAATATGAATGTGTTGTGTTCCATTATACATCAAACATGATTTGATGGGATTTGCAAATCATTGCATTCTGTTTTATTTCTATTTTACACAACTTTTTCAGAACTTGAGTTGTACAGAATTGCTCTGAGTCCTCTCTGGAGCACAGAAACAGATGTTAAAAAAAATCATCATATTGGATAAGCTTCATTCATCGGTAACCCAGTTCATATTAGTGTCATTGGGTTACAATTGTGCTATAATCATTTGACTTTTACAACTTTTATGAGACGCTGACATCATGTGTGAGGGGTCTCAGGGTTCGGTTGTATTGGGACTGTGAGTAAAAATAGTCAGGGGATGGTGTCAGACACATTTGGGGTTAGGTTTTTATTTTATAGCCAGATGCTGTGTTCACTGTCTGACCTCATCCACCGCACTGTGATGGCAGCCAAGTGAACTGATGGGGCTTGTTGAGCTCCTGGTTGAGGTGGAGGCTCTCTGTGCTCCAGACTCATTTTTAGTGGTGTCCTGATACTGATTTTGGTATCAATATCGGACCTATTAAGGAGAACCACGTTGTTCTAAATAAAAGAGGTGTTTTTTTTTCATTGTGTAATGTTTAAGTACTAACACAGTAAGTACTCTGTGTTGGCGAATACCAAAACTGACATACTCATACTAATACTCTGAGAAAAACTGGTATTGGGACATTCCTAAAAATAAAATAAAATAATACAATATGATCCCAAGATTTGCTGAAATTTGTAAATTGCTGTCTTTTTTTTAGTCATGGTACATGTGCATCTACTTGATTTAAAAATATATATTTTAAAAGAGAGTATTTATTTTGACCTCAGTGGTATTATACTTCCTACCAGATTTATTGATTCTTGTAAAATAATTTAAAGCAACCACCATTAAGACTTAAGTCGCCTCAACTCTGCCCAAAAACGTGGTGGTGTGTGGAGCCAGACTTGCTGACGACCTGGCCCGTGTGTCAGCCTGCCACCTGTCTGGTTAACTCGGCTTGTAAAGGCATCCGCCCCGGAGCCCTCATTTCCTGCAACTGCCCAGGAGTGGAACCGGGGGAAGCTGAGGTGGGTAAAAGGTGTTACATCTGAAATCTGGACGCAAAGTGAAAACAACAAACAAACTCTAAAATCAACACAATCTGTCAGTCAAAAGTGGAAAACAGTTTTATATGTGACCCCCAAGACTAAAGATGGGAACATGAAGCTGGTCACGAACAAAGAAAATAACATTTCCTTTGGGAATTTGGAGCTGCAAATTGTCCTAGGTCAGCCCTTCACTGCATGGGGCTGTCTTTGGAAAGTTTTAAAGGCAGGTTTAGCCCTAATGCTCCTCCCTGAGTAAAACTCCTACAAATCCCTTTTCACCATCCAGAGACACACAAAAAGAGTCATCAACGTTTAACAGGCTTAAAATTGAAGTTTTGCCTTGCTATTGATTTAAAAAGAACACTTAGAGCATCTCTACACAGAAACTCCAGATCTGAGAGCAGCTGGAGGAACAAAATGGTTGGGTGGACAGCTTTCATTCTGGCCTCACAGCTGCTGTTAAAACTCTGCATACATGTGGAGGCTCAGGCTTTGGGTGAGTGTTATTTAAAGTGTTTTAATTTTTATTTTCATTTTTACATTGTCCATTCTAACAGCTGTGCTTGGTGGTGACTGAAAAAGTTCTGAGATGATGTTGAAGACTTGAACATGGAAAATGAAATACTTTATTTTTTGTATGTTGTATTTTTGTAAAGATTAAACGTATAATCCGTTTTCTTTCTCTTTGTGTCAAATCAATCCGAACAGATTTGATGCCACCGCCACTTAGTACTTTAACACGTGGGTTTAGGTTTAGGGCATAATGGTGAAGCAGAGACACTATGAAAGCAAAAATGTGTTTTCAAACCCAAAGAACACAAAGGATTAGACATGGAGAAGGACACTCGCTGAGGTGTGATTAAAGCACTAAATATTCCTGTCAATTGTTGAGATGAGCTAAATATTGTGTGTGCGTGCGTGCGTGCGTGCGCGTGCTTCTGTAGAATTTTAGAAACTCTACCAGCCATATCAGCTTGATTAGCTCAGCTTTCAGGAGGTTTAGCTTTCTGGCTCACGTTTGTTTAAACTAATTCCCAGCTTGTCACACACACGGGAATAATTAAAGATGATAATACTGAACTTCACACACTCTGTTCTTTCAGTGTCCACCACACACTCACAGCCACACACAGCTGAAAAACGCCAAGCTGCTGACAACACGGGCAAACACTGGTGAAATCGAGCATCCTTCAATCCTTTTTTAATACTAATAGTGCTCAAGTTTTTAAAATAAAACAAATCCAGATTATTGAAAATTTCCATAGATTATTACCATTGAAAATTATCATAACTGGATTTTATAGTAATTTTAAAAAGTGGCATCAAATTAAAGCATTGCTTTGGTTTTCATTCAGAAGCACAAAGCTGAGACACTTTGTAAAAGATATTGAAGATATCAGTCAATATTAACATCCCGAGGATGTCTTCAAACATGGCAGACATCATTAAAATTAATAAAATTCCACTTTTTATTTCAGACACAGAAACTCTATTGAGAAGCTGCTGGAAAATAATTTGTAAATAAATAACGGGGTCATATTTGCAGAGAATTAATTACCTTCTGTATCTGGAGAGTTTCAGTCCATGGTTTAGCCCCCCCCCCCCCCCCCCCCCCCCCCCTCGGTTCTCTTCACGGGGGTTTGGTCACGACTTGGCATTACTTTTTCATGCAGAGCTGCTGCATTTTAGTAGATTTTTTTTTCAATGTTTTCAATAGAAGCCACAAAAGGATAGTAGAAACCTTTATTTATTTACTTGTTGTTTTTTCTTTGCTATGGATTATTTTATGTTAAAGTTTCAGGATGAGTCACTGGCAGAGAATCTTGTTGCAGAAGGCTAACTTGTTATTGTTTCATAAGGGTGTAACCTGAACCATGTTTTCCTCCACCTAACTGGGCTTTAGTGATGCCAGACCAAATTGAGGTTGACAGCATGAAGTCTGAAAAGAAGAATCTAAGATGAGATTTGGTTTGATTCAAGAAACAGATCATCACCACGCAAACAAAGAACAAATAAAGGACATTTATTCTGGCTCGAAGATCTTCTGACTAACTTGAAAAAACTGTTTAGGTGTCTTTTAAAATATGTTTCAGTGGAGTGTTTATGAGTAGTGAATATTTTACCTGCAGCAAACAGAATAATCTCTGTCCGAAGAATCAAAGATAAATTTTAAATTTCTGCCACCTAACACCAGTCAAACATCAAAAGGTTTGTATTTATTGAAGCAATTGTATTATAAAAGAAGCCATTTTTGTGAAGAAAGACCGTCCATCATTAAACAGAGGTGGAGGCCTCCATTTTCAGTTGTCCCCCTCCTACAGCACTGCCATTGGCAGTATCACTCCACCCCCTGTTAACAATAGGTGTTAATTAGGTGTCAACGATAGCCATGTGATGTGAGTATCAGTCACATGGAGGCAGTGCTTAAAAGCCTGAATTTTGCCTGAAACTCTCAGACTGAAGAAGTCTCTTGGAGGAGAGACGAAACGTTTCATTAGAGAAGAACCCGTCCAGAGGACCTATACATTTTTTTTCTTTTTAAAAGTAACTAATTAGAAAATAACAAAAGGCTAGCTAAAAGTTAAAGCAGCAAATTGCTTGCTAAAAAGAAAGAGGCTAGCTAAAAGTAGCAAAAGCTAGGTAAAAGTTAAAAATTGCAAAAAGATGGCTAAAAGTTAAAGCAGCAAATTTCTAGTTAAAAAGAAAAGGCTAGCTAAAAGTAGCAAATGCTAGCTAAAAATATCAAAAA
>NW_013952438.1:1254124-1258202 GCF_001266775.1 Austrofundulus limnaeus
TCATTTAACAGAGGTGGAGGCCTCCATCTTCAGTTGTCCCCCTCCTACAGCGCTGCTAATGCCGGTATCACTCCACCCCCTGTTAACAATAGGTGTTAATTAGGTGTCAACGATAGCCATGTGATGTGAGTATCAGTCACATGGAGGCAGTGCTTAAAAGCCTGAATTTTGCCTGAAACTCTCAGACTGAAGAAGTCTCTTGGAAGAGAGACGAAACGTTTCATTAGAGAAGAACCCGTCCAGAGGACCTATACAATTTTTTTCCTTTCAATTGTATTATAAATTTTTATTAGTTAAGCAGACTTCTCAATGCTTAATTCATTTTGCAACTTACGTTTCACATTGAAAGTGTTTTAAATTAACTCTGGAGTGATGCTAGCTTGACTCATGCAATTTTCTTCGTGTTGTTCAGAACTAAGATCCTTTGACTGCCATCTGCTGCAGGTATTAGATACTCATAATTACGGCACACTAACCTAAATCTGAGCCATTCCTTTGAAATAGCAACAATCATTGGATTTGACAAATATTTATACTTATAAACTTTATACCACACAGTAGATTTGGAATAAAAAGATCAATACAGTCATTTCTGAAATCAACGCAAAACTTAAAAAAACTGATTATTAAGTTGTTGGTTTTTTTGTTTGTTTTGTTTTGTTTTGTTTTTTCTTATGGTCTCATCAACACACAAAAAAAATTTAGGCAGCCATGGAGTCGAAATGAAGATCCTGTCAAACTCTTCCAGCCAACTTTTGCCAATGCATGAAAATAATTAGAGGCGTATCAATACCAGTTTTTCTCAGAGTACAAGTATGAATACTTCAGTTTGGGTACCTGCAGATTTGGAGTACTGATACTGAGAACTTACTGAGTGAGAATGTAAACATTACAGTGACTTTAAAGACAAATTATGAGATGTTGTCTCACCTTCCATACAGCCCCTCTGACTAGATTAAACCATGTGCAACATGATATGTATATACTGTTACAACATTTTTTTTAAATAAAAATAACAAATAGGTTTTTCTTTTAACTTGTATTTTTTTTACATGGAACTGACAAACTTGCACTTGAAAAAGAAATTGTAACATTCAATAAAATATCAATACAAGTATCCTGCAATATTCTGAGCATTGGAGCATTTTATATTAATAGATTTGTAAAAAATACTGGTACTGGTACACCACTAAAAAGTGGCAAACATGCTGGTGTAGTTCCCATAAATTAGGTGTAAGTTAGCCAACTAATATGCGATGTTGTTAGCTGGTGTATGTCTGTGCCATCCAATAATTTGCTCCTGCGCCAAACTTTCAGTGTATGTTAACGAGTTGCTGATAAGGTAGACGTAAGTTACAAGTATGTGTCGGGTAAGCTATACACAAGTTCACACATGTCACATACAATATAAGTTACTCATAAGGTACATGAGAAACCAGCAAGGCAACTGAGAAGTGTAACTTAATATAAAACCTATGAGCAACTTACTTCTAACATATCTGCAACTTTCTTGTGTGTCTGCAAAAATGCATTTCTTTTTTTTTTACTTAGGTATTGTATTGGAAAGCTAAGAGAGATAAATTATTTTGAAAAAAATCATGTTGACATATGAGGTTGGGGGAAAAATTTGTCAGGGCTATCACTCGACAAGAAGCAGATGTAGACAGTCTTGCATCATAAAATATCTTGAATAAAAGATCTTGGCCGTCCATTAGCTTTGACATTAATAACTAAATGAGATTTCACTCTTTATGTTAATTGCATCCCAGTGCTGGTGATATATTTCCCTCATCACTGTGAGAGTTTAACATGATATTTTTAAAACCTTTAATGACAAATCACAACTTTTCTTCACACAAAAAGCTCCGGCGTGGAGCATTTGTCAAGCGGAGAAATGAAAACCATTGCACCATTTGCTTAACAGTAAACTAACCGTGTCAGATTTATGTGCCGGCCTTTAACAGGGACAAGACTCTGGATTACTTAATGGCTTTAAGCTGGAGTAGTTTTATGAAGCTTGAAATTTGAGGTTAATCGGGGGATGACGTGAGACACTTTCTCACAGGGTGTTTTGTGGAAGACATCACTGACCCCCTCCCCGGAGCGCTCTGTCCAGAAGACTTACGAACAAAAGAACCATTTGCAGTCCAGGTGAGGATGTTGAAAGAGCACAGGCGCCCTAAAGGCATGAAACAAACGCTACGGTATGGGTTCTTTTATCTGGTCAGTCTTAAAACCAAATCATCAAAATTTTGATTTTAGTGTTTTTGTCGTCATACTTTAGGTGACTCAGTCATTTCACTGCAGACATCTGTAGCCTCCATGTATTGAAACACATACTGTAAGACCATGAGCAAAAGAGAAAAAAAACCCAGCAGGATGGGGGTGGTGTAGTCTTGGCTAACGACGTCCCGTCTCTGTGACCATTTGGGAGCAATTTTGCTTCCTCAGAACAGAGGGCCTTGCTGACTGCTGTGTTTGTAATGTGTGCAGATGGTGGACGAGCGTTTCACTGCATACCCTTCTGTGGTCAGCCCAGCTCCCAAGTCACTTTATTAAAGAGAAACTCAAACCAGAAGTGATTTCTCTCCTCGGTGTCCAGGGGGCAGATGCTTCAGATTTTGTTAAAGTTTCTGCCAGTGAATAAAAGCTCATCGGCCGTTTTAAGCAGAAAACCAATTAAAAGCAAAAAATAAAAATGGTCATGCCATTAGCTTTGATTTGTTTAAAAAAATACGCCTCTTTGTGGTTTCTCTCTGCTTGCCAAGTTTGTACAGAGGCTTGCAAAAAGCAACAAACACTTGGACGGCATCATCATTTCCTTGTCGACTCAGAACGTGTTTACAGTGACAACAGCCGAGTGTGGCTTCAGGTCGTAAATATTTACATCCCATCATTATTGCTCATGTGATTTAACGTTTCTCTCCTCCGTCTCCCTGTCAACCAGTTTATGATCTGCTCACATCGCCCGACTGCTTGCCAGACCTGCTGCAGGGCGGTCTGGCTGAACAGGGGGTGACCGAGGCTTTCATCCTGACCTCCTTCAAGCTGCAACCCAAAACTGGAACCACCGTGTTCAGCTTGTACAACCCCAGGGACAACAGCAAGTACTTTGAGTTCACCGTGATGGGGAAGCTCAACAGAGGTAGAAAATATATTGTATTCTAAAGCTGAACAAATACGTGTATTTTTTTTTTTTCAGTTCAAAGAAAAACGAGAAAATGACTGCTCAAACGAAATGAATAGGCCATGCAATCTAACAGCATGCTGTAGCTGGCACATTGCTGTAAAGCATGGTGGAGCATTTAGGAACCAAACTGATATGTTTTTCTCAAGAGTTTTGAAAGTAAAAGATAAACATAAAAGTAAAAGAAAAATAAAATAAATCATCATTGTATCAGTGGCTAATTTTCAGTGTAATCAAAAGATATTAAATGAGTAATTCATGTTTTGAAGTGAAGCAAGGTTACAAACTATATCCTATCCCTACGACAATACCTTCAAATTGTTAGTTGATTTTTTTTTTATCTAAGAGACACACAACAATAAAAATCATAGATGTTTGGTTGTCCCACCGTGTGGCGTACAACCACACAGAAATAATTCCTGTACCTGAACCTTGTGTGAATTGCCCTGTTGAAACTAGCTACTACCAGACAATAAAATAATATACTAAGTATACTAAATCTAAGTAAACTTTAGTATACTTGAAGCCGCACTAATCATCAGTATACTTAAAGAGTGCTATTTTGGAACAGCTAATTTAATACTAAATCTGCTTTAGTTGTATTTAAGTTGTACAAAAGCACAATTTTAAGAATATTAAGTATACTTTTAAATACTAAAATGGAACAACTTCAAATATACTTAGTACACTTTAAGTTTATAACTTTGTCTATACACAAAAACATTTTTGAATGCATTTAAAAATAAATACTCACTATTTCACAAAATATTGGAACCTTGAAATATTATTTTGAAAATTATTAAAAAATAAGGTTAAAACAACATGTATTTGAAAATAGTACAACTTCAGAGAAGTACTGGATTTATGGAAATGTGCATTAAAAATATACAC
>NW_013952438.1:1258447-1277699 GCF_001266775.1 Austrofundulus limnaeus
AGTATATTCTATTAACAGTATATTTAAAAAAATTATGTAAAATGAAGTCTATTTAAAATATACTTTAGTATATTTTTTTCACCTAGGTTATTAAGCAATGAGATTTAAACTCTATTTTTCTAAATAAATACCCTTCAAAGAACCATCTACAACAGGTAAGACATTATTTGTTCGTGACTTATCCACAGAACCTGACTTGAACGTCTCTGACCTATCACCATAGAATCAGAGTCTAAAAACATGTTTGTATAAGGCTGTAACAAAATGAAGGAGGTGTGGTAATTTTAATTTAAGCAACTTTAGAAATCTGCGTCAAAAATAGGGCAAATTAATTCTTAAAAAGATGTTATGTTCTAACGATTCTATAGCAAACTTTAAGACAAACCTTCTGGAGTAGATGTTTGCTGTAAGTCGTCTGTTTTCTGCTCTGCCTTGTCCTCTCACAGCCGTGTTACGTTACCTGCGGAGCGACAAGAGAACGAGTTCCATTACCCTCAACAACCTGGTGCTGGCAGACGGCCAGCAGCACCGCCTGTTGTTCCACCTGAAGGGGCTGCAGCAGCCGGGGCCAGGCGGGGTGGAGCTGCATCTGGACTGCAGGCTGGTAGAGACGGTCAGGGAGCTTCCGGTCGCCTTCCAAGGTCTGCCGGCAGGGTACGGCATGGTGGCGCTGAAGACTATGCAAGCCAGGGAGCAGGTGAACTGTCACTTAGAATAACTCTGTACAATAATGGCTGTGCTGCTGTCTGGATGAAGCCTCCGCAGGTTTACAAAAAGATCCCCGTTTTTGTTTCATTCTAACAGGAGAGTTTAGACGAGCTAAAACTGGTGGTTGGGGACTCATTTGAGAATGTTGCATCGTTACAAGACTGTCATTTCCAGCAAAGAGACTCTGTCCAAACTCTGGGTAAGATTCTTTGAATGGAAATAAGCGTCCTTCGAGGCAGCTGAATGTTCCCCAAGATAACACTTGCAGCCATAAAATAGTAGCATCCAATGCTGAGCTGATGAGACACCTTCTGAGAGTCTACCAGCCTCTGATTTAGTTAAGCCAAATTAACCGTCTCTTTCTCTTAGGGGTCAACACAAAGCAGCTGTCTAATCAAATGCAGGAGTTAACAAAGGTGATAAATGAGCTGAAGGAGGTGCTCATTCAGCAGGTAACCACTTCAAACAGTTCCTCTGAGACTGTTTAATCCTGCATCTTCAGCGGTGACCTCCCTGCCTGACAAACCAACTGCAAATGAACGTCTTAATGTTTCCTCCTCCTGCAGGTAAAGGAAACCTCTTTCCTTAGAAACACCATCTCTGAGTGTCAGGCCTGTGGTAAGAACACTCACAGTAATGCTCAGTCAGGGTCACTCAACAAAAAGTATTTTAATGACATGGATAAAGAATATTGTTTTCTTGTTTGGTTGGGTTTTTTTTTTCATATTATTATTATTTTTTTTATTGCAATTCATTGTACTTATGCATGCTTTGTGCTGTTATAGTTTAGCTCATTCAGGACTTAGATTTTGTACATTTTATACTCGTAAATATTTAAATTTTTTACAAATATTTTCCTACAGAAATACATAGAAATCTCTTAATTTCTTTAAGATGTGCTTTTAGAGCGATTGGTTTATTTTTGCTTTTCTACATTACTTTTTGCTTCTGCTTTTTGTTTTAGCTTTTAGCTAATCTTTAGCTGGTGTTAATGTTTTGCTACCTTTTTGCAAGATGTTTGCTACATTTTACTTTTGGGGCTTAGCTATTTTTAGCTTTTGCTACTTTTAGTAAGAGTTTTACTCATTTTGGCTGTTGTTTTGCTTTGCTTATTTTTTAGCTAGCCTTTTGCATTACATTTAGCTAGTGTTTTTTTAGCTTTATCTTTTTTTCTATTTCTATTTTCTATTTCTATGTGCTTTTCTTTTTAGCTAGCCTATTGCCAGTGGTGGACAGTAGTGGAGTACCTTTGCTTGAGTACTGTACTTAAGTACATTCTTTCAGTATCTTTACTTTACTTGAGTAATTATTTTTTGGGGTACTTATGACTTTCACTCGCTACATTTCAAAGACAAATGTACTTTTTTACTACACTACATTTCTAGAAAGCTTGTTAGTTACTGATTACCTTTGGTTCAGCATAGTTTTGTAATCCACCGGCCTTGGAGGATGTTCATTAAGCTGTTTAATTTTGTAGAAAAAAAAGAAGATCACAGACATGACACAAAACTAGAGTCATTTCAAATGACAACTTTATGGCTTTAAGAAACACTAAAAGAAATCAAGACAAAAATGTGGTAGTCAGTAACCGTTAATTTTTTAGACCAAGCAGAGAGAAAAAATATGGAATCTCTCTAAAATTATGGAATCATAAAAAAGAAACAAAAGAACACTCCAACACATCACTGGTATTTTTTGCACCACCTCTGGCTTTTTAACAGCTTGCGGTCTCTGAGGCATGGACTTAATGAGTCTTAATGAGTGACAAACAGTATTCTTCATCAATCTGGCTCCATCTTTCTCCGATTGCTGTTGCCAGATGAGCTTTGCAGGTTGGAGCCTTGTCATGGACCATTTTCTTCAACTTCCACCAAAGATCTTCAATTAGATTGAGATCTGGACTATTTGCAGGTCATGACATTGATCTTATGTGTCTTTTTTCAAGGAAGGTTTTCACAGTTTTTGCTCTATGGCATGATGCATTATCATCATGAAAAATAATTTCATCATCCCCAAACATCCTTTCAATTGATAGGACTTTAACTTGAGTAGATTTTTGACAGAGTAACTTTTACTTGTGGTTGAGCAGATTTGACCCGAGTATCAATAATTTTACTCAAGTACTGGAGATGAGTACTTTGTCCACCACTGCCTTTTGCTCTTTTTTTAGCTTTTAGCCAACAATATGCTACCTTTTGCTTTAAGCTAGTGTTTTGTTCTTTTTAGCTTTTAACCAGTGTTCTCCCTTTTTAAGTTTTAATAACCTAGTTTCAACAAGGCACTCAGCACACACACTGCATTTACACAGAAAATGCCATATCTCTAGTTAAAATTATATTTGTTTTTCTTGGTATTTTAAGGCCTTGGTGGTACTGAGGTGGTGAAACCAAGATGTACCACAGGTGTTTGTTTCCGTGATGACATGTGTGTAGAGACAGCCACCGGTGTTGAGTGTGCATCCTGTCCAGATGGATACACAGGAGATGGTTACAACTGTGACGACGTAGATGAGGTAACTTTAGTATGTTTTCACACTCTTCCCTTGCGAGAATGAATTTTAGCTTTAAACTGCATAAATAATAACTTTACTAAAGTTTTATTAAAACTGATGACATCTTGTTTCATCCATATTTATGACATGCGTAAGGTGTAAAATGATTAAATTGACTACATGTGTTTGTAGCATCTGGTTCAGATTCCACAATTTGAATTTGGATGAAAAAAATGATTCAGTAGAGCATCATCAATTCATTTCAAGGGATGTTCACACATTAAAGTGGACACTTTTATAATGTGGAATACTGGAATTTTTTAATGCATTTATTGGGTTTAGAAATATCTAACAAAATATCTATGAGCAAGATAGAAGAGGCTTATATCCAGACCTTCAGGCTAAATGTTTTCTAAACCACTGAAATCATGAGAAAACTCATGTTTCCTATTTTTTTTAAGGTAAAAAACAAATCTGGTAAAAACATTAAAAAGATCACAAGTTCTCAACACTCTTCTGAATATGAAATATAAGCAAAGGTGTTGGTTAAAAGTTGATGTTTTGACAATATGAAGAAAAAAAACTTCAAATGTAGTATTTGGTCGTCTGTCTCATCCTGTTTGTACTCACCTCCTCCCTGAGGCCCGCAGCCCTTTCAGCAACTTCTTTCTCACAGCAGCAAAAATGTCATCAGACCTAAAAAGCTTTTGGGGAGAAACCCTTTGAGAAACACATTTATTTCTGCTGTTTCAGCACAACTCCTGTCCTCTCTTTCCTGCAGTGCCAGTTTAACCCCTGCTTCCCCGGAGTGAAGTGTGTGAACACCGCACCAGGCTTCCGGTGTGATGCCTGCCCACTGGGCTACATCGGCATGCCAGTCGAGGGCGTGGGCATTGTGTTCGCTCAGACCAACAAACAGGTAAAAAAAAAAAAAACAAGATAATTAGAGAAAGGATTTCACTCAAACAGGGTATTTTATAAACGACTCTTTCAATGTAGGCTTATTGTTATTTTGGGGGCATTAAACTTAAATCTGTGTTGCAACAGTATCTAAGACAAACACTGTGAAGAGAGAAACATTAAAGTATGACCACTAAAATGTGGTTTTAAAATCTAAATTTTGTTTGCTTTCATTCTGGACACGAAATGAAGCAAAACTAAGAAAATGGGAAGAGGTTGCGTCCAGACACCAGACCNCACACACACACACACACACACACATACAAAATCAGTGTCCAATAAAACAACTGATAAAAGAATAAACCAAAGCCGGTTTATTACCTGAATCTAGGTTTGGTGAGCATATTCACTTTTCTTTTCAGACCTGGAGGCCACATCCATTCTTTTCATCCAGTTTTTACAGTTTATTCTTTGTATCAGTATTCTTTATAACCTGAATTACAGACATATTTTACATTTTTTATATATTTCTTCATCAGTGGCACCCCTAGCAGAAAAACCTTACACTTTGAGGAATTTTGTTCCAAGGTTAAACTAATGATTAAACACAGAAAAATCCTGACAACTACATTTTGTTCCAAGGCTAATCTGAAAGAATTCAATGTTTGAAACCTTTGAGTTTTTAATAACACTCTACCCTAACAAAGTAAATATTGAGTAAGACCAGAGACTGAATATGTTGTGTTATGATAAATTTAAAAGCTTCAGCCCGCAAGGGCACATGGGAGATTTTTTTTCTTTTGCGTTCCCACACAATAGTATTGCGTTACCTTGCAATACCTTTTGTGTTCCCTCACAAAAGCAGTTTATCACTGTTGTGCCTGCCGGTTTATTAACAAATTCACATGTTCACCATTAGCGAGTTAGCCTACTGCTTTAATTCAACTTCAAAATGAATATATCACACAGCCAAGCATGGAAGTATGTCATATGCTGATATTTTAACACAGTGCAGCCACGCTACATCAATTCAATTTGGGGCGACACATCCTGTTTTGGTAACCGAATATTTCAAAATAAAAGTCTGATTTAATTCAGTTCATATACAAAACAATCTTTTGCGTGGGAATGTAAAACTATTTTGCGAGGTAACGCAAAAGTATTGCAAGGGAACGCAAAAGAAAAAAATCCCCCCATGTCCCCTCACGGGCTCCGTAGTTTACAAATCATTGTATGTTATTAAAGATTAAAAATATGTGAAATGGACATGAACTCAAAAAAGGTGTGCAACTGCAGTCAGATGAGTTTATAATCAATTTAAACTGAAACTTTTAAGTGGTTACATTTTTTTTCATTTGATGGTATTTTTTATTTTATTTTGTTGTGCTAGATGCCGAAACTTTATATTTCACATTTATTACTAAACATAAGTAGAAAATGTATGTATGTGATGTATTATCACAAAGGAACCAACCAATAAAGAAAAAATCATTAAGAATGATGCACAGATTACAAGACAAAAGGTAATAACATATTTACCATTTTAACAATGAACATGTAGTTAGACTTTTCTTTTCTTTAAAAATGAAGCCAGAAAGCTCAGCAAAAAATCAAAGAACAAAAATTAAGTTCACCATGTTTTTAATCAAATTATGTAGAAAATACTAATGTAACATGTATCAGGGAGGTAAATATGTATAGCCTCTGTATAAATGCTGTAAATGCAATTAAATCAGGAAGTGTGATTGTTATTTGCAGCAAGGGCTTTTATAATTAAAACGATTAAATAAAACTGTCACAAAACATTGTTACATTTAAAAGCATTTATTTCAGGTCTGTGATGATATCGACGAATGCAAAGGACTTGATAATGGAGGCTGTACTCCCAACTCAATCTGTCACAACTCTATGGTAAGTCCAGTCCAGCAGGTACTGAGTGTTCAAGCTGGACATTATACTACAGCTGTATTGCTTTTTTTATTAACTGTTTGAAAGGCACACAAATACAGCTGTCCTAATTTCCCCCCTCAGGGCTCCTTTTACTGTGGCAGCTGTAAGACTGGTTTCACAGGGGACCAAGTGAAGGGCTGCGAGCCAGAGGTCAGCTGTGGAAACAGCTTGACCAACCCCTGCGACATCAATGCCCAGTGTGTTCGAGAAAGAGACGGCTCCATCTCCTGTCAGGTGGGATTTTATGGCCCAATCACACGCTCTTCTGGTCTGTGCAGTCATTTCGCACGTTTGAGGGTGGGAAAAGGGAATTTGTGTGCGCTTTCTGTGAGGTGTTTCATTTGTTGCCAAAGTGTGGAATTGGCTGGGCCGGCAACGGATACTTGTGCGGGAAGGACACTGACATTGATGGGTACCCTGATGAAAAACTCAAATGCAAGGACCCAAGCTGTAAAAAGGTACGGAAAGATCAGATAATGATGCTTCGCTTAAACAGGAAGTACCTTCATTTATCTGTTGCGTCTCTGCAGGATAACTGCATCTTTGTTCCAAACTCCGGTCAAGAAGATGCTGATAGGGATGGTATGGGAGACGCCTGTGACGATGATGCAGATGGGGACAGTATTCCAAATGAGCAGGTTGGTTGTTTACTAATAGCAGTGGTGGGCACAGTTTTACTGATCCACTAATAGCGGAACTAGCTTCTTTTTTAACAGGGTTTTTATTTTGTCTTATTTTTATCTTACTTTTTTTATTCAATTTTTATCTCTTTATTTTATCTTTTATAATGTTCTGATTTAATTGCACTATGGGAGCTGCAAAAATATTTCGTTGTTCATTGTCTGTGGACCGAAGTGTTCTTTTCAGTGCAACAATGACAATAAATCAAAAAGAAAAAAATAAGTAGGTCCTCTGGATGGGTTCTTCTTTAGTGAAAGTTTTCGTCTCTCCTCCAAGAGCTTTCATCAGTCTGATGAAGTCACAAAGAGGGAACACAAACACAAAGACGGAACACAAAGAGGGAAAGAGGGACAAAAACAAGGGGATGTTAAAAAACCCCACTTGCATTCACTACATTCACATAACACGACACGGGTTAGGTGATGGGGCACATGACCCTCTATGAACAATACAGCTAATCAAGCCTATTGTTAGTCGATGGCCCTATTTTGCATGTGACTAGCCTGTTTGTCCAGGTGGAGGCAGTGCTTGTAAGGCCGAGTTTCAACTGAAACTCAGACTGATGAAGTCTCTTGGAGGAGAGACGAAACGTTTCACTAATGAAGAACCCACCCAGAGGACTTTTGTTTTTCTACCTGGATTACTGATATGCATCAGGAAAAGACAATAAAGTTTTATCTTATCTTATCTACTGTATCTATTTTATCTTAGCGTTTTTCCTAACTTTGGAAACCGTTAGTGGACCAAATTTTCTGAAGTGATAAACTTCTATTTTTATGCAGTTTATGCCAAAATAAATCAAAACTATCCACTCTTACAAGCAGTGTATTATAGTGTGTGTAGCATGTAGCATCTTTAGCAGCTAAACTTCAAAGTAAGAGCATCAAAAAGAAATAAAATAGCATTTAACAATATTCATGCAAAAATTGGCTATGTATAAAATATGGTAGAAAAACTATTTGCTATTTGTTGTTTGACTAACTTCAAATAGTATTAATAAAAATACTAGCTCAATCAAAAAGTGCTTTTATTCTGACAGGGTTAAACTGGAAGTATTCTAGGTTAGACAGGGTTATAACTCTGATTTGGATTGGCAGGCCACAGATGATCCCACCCACCTTCAAATTAAACCAACAGAAAACTACCAACATGTTTGTTTTAGTCCCACCAGTTTTCAGTTTTACCGATTTCCTTTCTGATTCTGAAATTGAGTAAAATTCAGACTGGTATCAGCTATACTGATCCAATACAGATACTTTGTGCAAATACACCTAATGTGTCTGGTAAAAAGAAAAAAAGTAGTGTATTTAAATCACTGTTTCATAAAGACTACAAGACATCAGAGTAAGATGAAGACGGTTGTTTTAACGGTTAACGTTAGCATCCCTTAAAATATCTGTTTAGAGGTTAATCTGTTTAGAGGTTAGTGAAGCTAACTTCTTGGTAAGCTGTGCTCACCACTGACTAATAGTTAGTCAAATTTGACAACTTATACTGCCATGAACGGACTAAGACTGATCCTGTGTCTGTCTCAGGATAACTGCCGGTATAAGCCCAACGTGGACCAGAGGAACAGTGATAAAGACAGCCACGGCGATGCTTGTGACAACTGCCGTCTGACAGAGAACGCTGACCAGAGGGACACTGATGACGACGGCAAAGGTGACGCCTGCGATGACGACATGGATGGAGATGGTACGACAAGAAGTTACATCACCGACACTGACGCTCTCGTTATGTAACCACCATCACTGAAGGCTCTCAATGTTCTCCTCCTTTCATGTTCTCGCCATAAATTATGAAAAATAAATAAATCATGCAGGGAGGGTTTATAGTTTGTCTAAATCATGCTGTTTAAAGGTATTTCTGTGTAGAAGTATAAATGGGTTTTTATATGTAAGCCGAAGCAGAAGAGCAGTGCAAAATAATAAGGGGTGGGGAAAAAAATCCAATATCAGGCTGACCCCAGAGCAAACACTCTTTGATCATATACCGGTATGATTACACCTCAAAAATCCCCACAGGACATGAGAGAGCTCCTCATCTACCGCTGCTGTTCGTGCTGCTTGACCTTTGTGCGTTTGTGGTGCAGCTACTGCCTCCCTGTGATGAATGAAAATACCGTTAGTATGCAAACCTGCTCTCAGCTTCACAGAAAATGCAACAGTGCACCCTAACGGTGCAACTCCAAAACAACATCAGCTCAGTCAGACACCGTTTGATGCTTCCTTCACTGGAAACTAAAACAATGTTTTACAGTGTTTTTTTAAGATTGAAACTTTATTTGTTTACAGAATTATTCTATTCTGTCGACCTTTCAGATTAAAAAAAGAAAAAAATAACAGATTCTTGTCATGCAAATGTTGGAAAGATGGTTTTAGGGGATTTAAGTTGTGAAATGATGCTAATTTTTCACTCTGGGGGGGATTGATGGGCAGGTCTGAAGAACTTCCTGGACAATTGCCAATATGTCCAAAACAGAGACCAGCGGGACCGAGACGGAGATGGAGTGGGCGACGCTTGCGACAGCTGTCCTGACATCCCCAACCCAAACCAGGTCACTCAGAGTCGCATGGATAACTAAAAGTTCACCAACACATTACTCTTACTTTGAACCAAAGTTCAGATTTCAGAGTTCAGGTTTTTAAACATTGTTTGTTGTGGAAATGTTCCAAGCATTTATCATCTGATGTGTTGCAAACAGCTCTTCAGCTTGAAGAAATAGGCTAATTCTGATAAGACTGATGAGTTAATGACTAGTTTGAGCCCGTCCAAAAACAATGTGTAACTTTTATGTTTCTGTAAGCTTTACATTGTAGTTATTTATATTGTGCTCTACGGTTATAGTGGCGGCAGCAGCAGCAGCTAGTTGTAGCATTTCTTTTGCTGTCACACGATTTCTGTGTGAATAACAATGTAATTCAAAATTAAAGGGTTATTATTACTAAAGTATTAATACTAATATTTTTATTAAAAGACAGGTTTTTGCAGAAAGCTCAGTCAATACTTAATTACCTTCTTTTTAAAGAATATATTTTCTTCTAAAACTCGTATGTCTTTGTGCAATCAGTCTAAAACCAAATACCATTTTTTTGTTTTACTACCACAGTAAAATTAACCTTTGCTTTTGGGGGACAGAAAAAGCTCTGAATCTAAAATCTGAAGCTGGATTTAATTGGTCACCATCTTTTGAAAGAATCCCTCATCAAAAGATGTGAAATATCCCTTTAAGTATTTATGTATTTGAATTGTATTGACAGCTTGCTGCAGATTTGGTTTACACTATTTTAAATACTAAAAAAGGGCAGTATTTACATGTAATAGTTGATTTAAAATTTGATATTTTGAGCTTAAAGAGAAGATTAAATAACATGTTGTGCCCAAAAGACACAAAATAAACTAATGTTTCATTTTAAAATGTTAGACAGATGCAGTTCATTCATAATTAAATGTTTTTAAGAGACTTAATCAGTTAAAGTTTCTCATTTACTGCAAAACACAGACGTTTTCAGAAAGATGTCCATTGAGTGCTAAGATTTACCATGCTGACCTTTAACCTTTCATTTTGCGGCACTATAACTTTCTGCTTCCTTTCAGTCCGATATAGATAACGACCTGGTTGGAGACTCCTGCGACACAAACCAGGACAGGTAATAAACATTGTCACACCTGCACTGATGGTACTTTCTGTTTATTTTTCATCATTGCGTCAATTTTTCCCCTGTAGTGATGGTGATGGTCACCAGGACACCAAGGACAACTGTCCTCTGGTGATCAACAGCTCCCAGCTGGACAGTGACAAAGACGGGCTGGGAGACGAATGTGATGATGACGACGACAACGATGGGATTCCGGATATTTTACCGCCAGGACCAGATAACTGCAGGCTGGTGCCGAACCCTGAACAGGTTGATGACAACAGTGAGTTTCTGGCTAAAAGTAACATCAAACAGTGAAAGCAACTTATTGTTTTGGCAATGAGACAAGTGACTGTTGACTGTGCCCACACAGATCAGGCACTTTGAGTAAAAGCACAATTTTTTGTGCTCGAGTTCTTTGGCACTTTTTTAAAGTCACTGTGTCATTGCTCAGTTTAAATGGTCTTCAAGGGAAGCTGGCTCTCAGTTGAAATGAAGTGGGTCGGAAGTGTTTTTGTTTGGTAAATAACTGTGAGTTTGATTGTGTCTCAAAGATGGATGTAAAGCTGTACACTCTAATGAATCGTATAAATTATTGCTCATTTTTACAAATTAAAACCAAAGGATGCTGTTGTACAAAGTAAACAGCTCCACATCAATGCATTTATAAATTTATCAATTTTATTTTAAACACAAATTTGTAAAAATCTGGGATTGAAGCACATAAAAAACATGAAACAGAATGTCTCACAAATCAATACCATTGTGCTTTGTATTTTATTGTCATATGAAATGCTGCACTTTCCTTGGAGGTTGCGTTCTGTAAAATTATTTTGTGTTCTGAACCTTTGGGTCACCTTAGCTGCTTATCAGTTCCGGCCCACCCTTAAAATAGTTGTGTAGAAACTCTGTCCTTTTCACACTTCAGGAATAAATTATTATTATTGTCAGATTCAGAACAGCATCAGAGTGCAGACAGCAGAAACTTTAATAAACAAAAGAATTGTGAATGATTAATAATGAAAGGTTTGAAAAAACATGAGCTCAAATTAGCTTATTAATGCAGAATTAAAAACAGCTAAAAATTAGCTAAAAACACTGAAAGCTGCATAAATCAGCAAAAAGCAGCTTTAAAAGGCATGAAAAGCTTTAATTAGCAAGAAATAGAAAAACGTAGAAATTAACAAAAGAATTGTAGAAGATATTAAAATTGTAACTAAAAAAAAGCAGAAAAGAGCTAAATTCAGCAAAATAGAACCTGAGGGAGGCACAAATCAGCACAAGGAAGTTAAGAAGAGCAAAGAGAACAAAAGGTAAAATGTACAGTAAAGATTTATAAACATTTTAAATGGTTTTAAACATGTTGACAACAGCTCCATTAATTTTCAATGAGGAAAAAAATGTCAGAATAAGCTAAATATCTCAAAAAGTATAAGTTGCTGAAGTACCAAAAGTCATAGCCTGGATGTTCTGAAGGAGCTGAATGTTTTGATACAAAAATTGTTGTAGTAGCATAAAAATTGCAGTGGGAGAATTATGCCAAAAAACGTAGGGATGAAAAAAATGATCTAAATAGTCCGAATGTTTTAAAAGCATTCATACAATTAAATTCTGCTCTCACTGTCGCTCATCAGATGACGGTGTTGGAGATATATGTGAGTCGGACTTTGACCAGGACAAAGTGATTGACAGGATCGACAACTGTCCAGAGAACGCAGAGGTTACCCTTACAGACTTCAGGGCCTATCAGACGGTAGTCCTGGACCCTGAGGGGGACGCTCAGATTGACCCCAACTGGGTTGTTCTGAACCAGGTGAGACTTTAGATTTAGAATATGTGTGCATATGTTTGGATGCTGTATTGAAATAAAATTGCACAAAAAAAAAACTACTGAGTGAATTAATAAAATTTCACATCATGCATGCTTAAAATCTGATTAAATTCTGTTTATTTTCATGCAATCAGAAGAACACTGAACTACAGTTAGAACTGCATTTCAATTTCAAATATCTTCTTACATCCATCCATCAAGTCTTAATTAATAACACAATGCAGTATTGATAAGTATCAGGAAATGAAATATAGTGATATGTCAGTGTATCAGTATTTTACCCCTATCATGTATTCTAAATGCACCAAGATTATCATCTCTCTCACTTTCAAACAGGGAATGGAAATTGTTCAGACCATGAATAGTGACCCAGGACTTGCTGTTGGTAAGAGACACAAACCTTCAGCATTAATGAAATCCATCTTCTTTGTAAAACCCAGCCATTTATGTGATTTGATTTCAGGTTACACTGCTTTCAGTGGCGTTGACTTTGAGGGGACGTTCCACGTAAACACAGTCACCGATGATGACTACGCCGGCTTCATCTTCGGCTACCAGGACTCATCCTCCTTCTACGTGGTGATGTGGAAACAGACGGAACAAACCTACTGGCAGGCAACACCTTTCAGAGCTGTGGCTGAGCCCGGCATCCAGCTTAAGGTGAAATACGTGAATCGTGATAAAGAAGGTAATAACGCAAATTCGACTGAATTGCTTGTTTTTATTTATTTTCTGCCTTTTTTTTTTTTACTTTTCAGGCAGTGAAATCTAAGTCAGGTCCAGGTGAGCATTTAAGGAACTCGCTGTGGCACACGGGAGACACCAACAACCAGGTGCGTCTGCTGTGGAAGGACCCGAGGAACGTCGGCTGGAAGGATAAAGTGTCCTACCGCTGGTACCTGCAGCACCGTCCACAAATCGGATACATCAGGTACCAGAAATACTTCCTGTTTTTCTGATGGTTGCTCCTAATCTCTCCAGTTTTTGGCGTGGCAGAAAAGAAAATGAAAGCTATTCTCTTATCTGGCAACCAGTAATCTAAAAGATGTGTGTACAATTGTTTTGTTTTGCGTGTCCTGTTCAGAGTACGATTCTATGAAGGAACAGGACTGGTTGCAGACTCTGGCGTGACCATTGACACAACCATGAGAGGAGGACGACTTGGCGTGTTCTGTTTCTCGCAGGAAAACATCATCTGGTCTAATCTGAAATATCGCTGCAACGGTACAGAAACAAGGTTTTACAGTTTTTATTGCCTGGCATTAGGAAAGGCAGGCGTTAACGAAATTAGCTGTGTGTGTTCATTTGTCTGTTAACAGAGTATCTCATGAACCACTGTACGGATTTGAATCAAACTCAAAAAATAACCACTGAATGCATCGACAACAGACTCCATTTCAAAGTTCACCTGTTCAAGATGGCAGTCATAGCCAACTGAACTTAGCGCAAAAACTGCTAGAAGTCAACCACTTTTACAGATATCAAGGCAAAAATTTGGTGCGACAGTAGCTGACATTTCAAGCTAAATCTTAGCTTCAAATTTTAGCATTACTGAATCAACCCTGCTCGTCTGTTAGCAGAATATCTCAAAAACCTTTATGAAACCTTCAGGGAGGAAAAAAATCATTCGAACCACTGTCTACAACTGATTACATTTTGGAGCCAACCCACTTCAAGATAGCCACTTCAGCAATCTGACCTCAGGAAACACAAAAATTGGTTATTATATAGTTGATTTTACATACATGGAGATAAAATTTGGTTTGGTAGCCGAGGTGCTTCCTTGACACATAACGAGCACTCAAAAATTGCATGTGATGTTTGTTTAAAACTCTGGCATGCAAGTCGTGGGCAATAACCATTTCTTCAAGTAATGCTACTTTTAATATTTTTCTATATTTTCAGTGTTATAAAACACAACAAACTAAGCTGAACTAGTTGGATTTTTTTTTTGTCCCAAACATCCACTGAATGCAGAGATGCAACTCTTTCTCCATAACCTGTGCTCTTTTTTTAAGCTAAGAAAGAATTGTGTTTCATCCTGTTTCATGAAGACTAAAGCTGGGAGGTGAAGAAGTTGGACCTTTCTGAGTTTACAGTTTTCTTCATACCTTCTACTTTGTCTTTTATTTTTCAGATACCATCCCGGATGACTTTCAAGAGTTCAGCAACCAGCACTCCATTGACTCAATCTAAAGTCAGAGCTGATGCATGACATCAGCTTTACAAACAATGCATCTGTGTGTGTGTGTGTGTGTGTGTGTGTGTGTGTGTGTGTGTGTGTGTGTGTGTGTGTGTGTGTGTGTGTGTGTGTGTGTGTGTGTGGGGGGGGGGGGGTATTTTTGTGTGTGTTTGTGTATTGTCTGTGCAGTTAAAGTAACACATACGAACACAGACATACTGTGTGTGCATCAATGTTGTTTTTCTTCTACCAAAATGTGTTTTTTCTGTAATTATTGCTGAAACTACCCAGCTGAGATGGGTTTTTTAAGTTATAATGATTTTTTTACTAAGCACAATGTAACAAAAAGAGCACAGTGCCTGAAAAAATACAAGAAAATTCAAAACACAGCTTGCAAATATCACTTTATCCATGAAATATTAAAAGAAAATTGTCGTACTTAGCCTGGAATTTCAAAAAAAATACTGGTGCAATAAAGCTGATTTAGAAAACATGCAGTGAAATAAAACAAAACTAAAAAATTCAACGGTTTTTATTGAACTCGAGTTCAGTGACACCCACATTTAAATGAGTTTATCTTTGTCTCCCACAGATATCAAAAGAAGTCATTTGTTGTTGCAAAGAGAACAAAAGCACATTTGTTTCCTTCTCCCATGTACTTGCAGTAATTTACAACATTATGGACTTGTTTTTCTCCTCCCAGTCTCTTTGTTCAGAATCTGCCAAAACAAGTTGAAAATCTAATCAAACCCTGCTGGTGCCCCTGAACTCCTCTTGGTTTTATTGTGCTGCCTACACACTGCAGAAGCATTTATTTTAATGGACAATAATCAGTTTGTGGTCTGTTTTTTAATGAAGAAAAATGTTGTTTTTTTTCTCAAAATTTGATGTCCCAATAAAATATATTGTATTAAGAAACTTCAAGTGACTTTTTTCTGCTTTTTGCCAAAAGCTGCTCAGATGCTGCTGCTTGTTTGCTTTGTAATATAGTTTAAATTTTGTTATGGGTTTTGTCTTGTAGTTCTACATTAATTCCCTTTATATAAAAATATACATTTGTCATTCAGCATGATCACTATGTGTGGTTTTATTCTTAATTTTTAGTTGTTTTTTTAAATAATTTTTTATGTTTTAAAATGTTTTTGAGTTAAAGTGAAGGAAACATTAAAGTGGACTGCATACTTGCAGTTTGCAGAAAGGCTTTGGCATGGTTCTATGTCCCTCATAGGTTTTGACCAAAAAATGTTTTTTATTGTTTATTTTCTGCAGATAATGGTGAGTTGATGGTTAAAAAAATCGTATTTGGTCTGTGTTGACAGCAATTGAACACAAGCGTAAAACCAAGGTGTCAATAATGACATTGGTAACAAAATCCTTGGTGCCCCCACAACCCGACCCCGGATAAGCAGAAGAAAACGGACAGATGTCATTATTGACATTTTTGTCCTAAATCATACAAGTGTAGTTCTGATAAAGTTGTTATATTGTCTCCATCTCCATATTCTACCATTTATCCATAGTCGGGTTGCCGAGGAAACAGGTCTAGGAGAGAAACCCAGACATCCCTGTTCTCAGTGACACTTTCCAGGAACACCTCTAAAGGGAGGTGTCCAGGAGGCATCCTAATCAGATACTGAGTCTGACAACTTTCCATGCAGAGAAGCAGAGACTCTACTTCGATCTCTCTCTGATGACAGAGCTTCTCACCCCAGCTCTGAGGCTGAACCAGACCACCCTACAAAGGAAGCTCATCGGTTGCTTGTATTCAGGATTGTGTTCTTTCAGTCGTGATACATGTCTCATGACCATAGGTGAAGGCTGGAATGTAGACAGACAAGCAAATCAAGGGCTTTGCCTTTAGACTCAGCTTTGTCTTCACCACAACTGGCTGAAGCAACACCCTCATTACTGAGGACGAGGCCCCAATCGGTCAATCTTCTCCTGCTCCATCCTACCGTCACTCACCCAAATACTTCAACTCATCCACTTGATGCATTTGAGGGTTTCCAGGGCATTCCACCGTCATCCGGTTGAGAAACATGACCTCAAGCTTAGAGGAATTGACTCCCATCCCAGCGGCTTCCCACTTGAATTGCCTCAGTGCACGCTGAAGGTCTTGGCCTGAAGACGCCAACAGAACCACATCATCCGCAAAAAGTAGAGATGAGACCCTGTTGTTCCCAAACCAGACGCCCTCCACAAACAGGATCAGAGACGAGGGACAGCCCTGGCAGAGTCCAACCCACACTAATAAGCTCCACTTTGTGCCAAGAATGCATACACAGCTCCTGCTGTCTTTCTACAGGGACTGGATCGCTCTTAATAGCAACCCATACTCCATTCTCCCGCAGCACCCCACAAAAATCCTTCAAGGAACACGACCATAAGTCTTCTCCAAGTCTACAAAACACATGTAGACTGAAGAGGTTATATTACAGGTTGTGTAAAATGTAAATAATAACACAAAGAGGAAATCTCATAAAGGCATATTTTTATTCAGAATGGTAAACAGCAAACATAAGTTACTTAAAGAACTGAGTCAGGTAGTCTCTCTTTTACGGACGAAGTGGTGTCGTGATTTTATTCATCTGACCACAGAACAGTTTTCCCTCCTTCGTCTCTATTTCTTTTAAATGAGTTTTAGCCCAGAGAATACAGCAGCATTTTATGGATGGTGTTCACACACATGGCAGCTTATTTGCGTGATAGAGCTTTAACCTGGTACTGTATTTACAGTCATTGATTTATGGAAGTGTTCCTGAGTTCATGCAGTGATGGCCATGACAAAATCAGACCTGTTTTTTTAAAGCAGCTCCACCTGAGAAGCTGAAGCTCACAAACATGCTGCCCAAATCAAATTCTGGAAGTGGTCATTCAACTAGATCTGTTACAAAAGGACAASTGATATTACCAACTTTTAAAAACTGTTACGCCAGAGGTCTTTCTTCTATGTTTATACTAAAGCATGGAATGACATTCCTCAAAACATAAAGTCCATTTCAAAACTACAGCCCTTTAAGAAGAATCTTGTCTGCCATCTGCTGGACACTTTYTGTTSTGCTCATATTTAGATGTCCTATTTTGCAAATGCTGCCTTCCTGAAATTTGGTATGCTTGTTTGTCTTTGTGTCTATGGTGTATAATGATGTGATTGTGATGCTGTATTTCTGAGTGTTTTATGAGCTGCAGAACAGGAACCTGCTGTAAAACAGCAATTATGCTGAGTCTGGCTTGATTTTTAATAATCTTTTCCTGTTAAATAAATAAATCAAATCAACATCCAATATTAATTTTCAGTCTTTTAAACAGATTTTTCTCCAGATTCTTGAAATCTTTTAATTGTGTGAATTGTAGATGCTGGGATATTTCAAGTTTTTCTAATATTGAGGAACATGGTTTTTGAAATAATTCCACTATTTTTTGGACAAACGTTTTGCAGACCAGTGAACCTCTGCCCTTCTTTACTTCTGAGACATTCAGTTGATGATTGAAATAGAAAAAAATCTGATTGAATATCAACAGATCTTAAAACCTTATAACAATTTGCTGCATCAAGTTATTGTTTGGTTTTTATTTGGAATCAGTAGACAAATGTCTCTACTTTGTTCTATGGTGTATTTTTAAAAAAGCTCAAAGTGCAAATAATCATGTCATATTTAAAGAGTTTATGGGTTTTTGTTTCTGGATCTTTTGTCCCTCAGAACAAAAGCAGCTGCCTGCAGAGCTGAAAGATCAAGAGGATCACTGATCTCTGAACAACACAAACACATCCAAGCTTTCACACAGAGAACTGTGGCTCAGGATAGAATGACAGGAAGCTTCCTGAGACATCTGCTTTGATCACGCCTCCCATTACAAAAAATAAGATAAACAAAGACCAAACATTCAACCCTCCCATAAAATGAATGCAGCATTCTTGTGCAGAGATTTAGATTTCAGGTCACACTTCTCTGCAGGACTCATTTCCACCTCAAGGAGCAAAATAAGGGGAATCGTGTTCCCCACTGATGCTGCAGGGAGGCGTTGACTTGTCTGCAAGTTGTAAAATAGGATGATTCAGAGTCTCATAAGTTGAACGCAGAAGCTGTATTTATTACAAATGTGGCAAATGTTATACATATACGATGATTAGTAGCTTTCATTCCTTTTAATAGAGAAGAGAACAAAACATTTTAGATAAAAAGGAATCAGGAGGCGACAGACATAGCAGCTGGTTTTTCCAACATAAAAGAACTCTACATACACGTGTATTCTGATGTAGTTCTCATGCTTGCAATGTCTCCATATGTTGATTATGATATAAAGCATTAATAAGGTTTGTAACTGTACAGGAATGTTCACATTACAAAGAATCAATCTTCCAATGGGAATGATTTATAAAACCTCAGTCATCAGTGACTCGTTCTTTTAAAAGCGGAGTGAGAATTCTGGCTCACAGGAAGAATCTTTTATCAACAGAAAAGTGTGAATAATGTAAAAACTACTAGAGTTAACTAAAGGCTTTGAAGGAATGAACATCACCTGCCACCTTTTACGCCATGACTTTACGACTAAGATCATTTTAACTTGAGTTGACTCCAAAAGTACTCATACTGTGGCAGAACATTTGTTTAAGAACTGAATTCCAGAGAGAGCAGCAGGAACCTAACCTAAAGCCTCAAAAGACTAGCTATAGAACAGGAAGTGCCACATTTTGAAATAATCAAATCAAATCCCTGACCTCAGTCTTAATTTCACTTCTGCAGAGAGAGGTGAGGTGGGCTCAGAAGTAAAACCTAAAGTGATCCTTGGGATCTACTGAAAACCTGTTTTTGAATTATTTCCTGTTTAGTATAAAGAAAAAACCGTGGATAAAAAATACAGTATAATAA
>NW_013952438.1:1278289-1284964 GCF_001266775.1 Austrofundulus limnaeus
ATATATAAACTGGATGCATGATTACAATATCAGGAAAACTAGCAATGTGTGATAATGGAGCTTAATATTACAATGATGATATGATTTGCGATAAATTGAAAAATACTTAAGTGCCGTGTTGATGTCTTTTTGCTCTAAAATAAGACAACTTGTTTCTTAATGATTTTAAAACATTGCCCCACTTAAACATTTTCTGATGCTCTAAATATATTGAAAAACACCTCTTACTGTCAGTTTTTATACAAATAATAAAACGTCTGAAAGTGAATTAAAAAACTTAACAAAGGTTAAAAAATCCAACCATAAATTCTCTCGTTGCAACATGTTCTCCGCTGTATGATTTGATGTGCTATCTCAGGTCCATTTTGTTTATCAGACCGATACTGACAAAACACATAAAGCAAACATTACTGTCAACCATTTATTGCAGTTTATGCAGTTTTTTTTTTCAATATGCCTATTGCACAGGCTGTTATCGCAATGACAATACATTTACGATATATTGTGCAGCCTTATTACATAGACATATACTTTAATTGCTTTGGTACAAACCAAAGAAGTTATTTCTACTTATGTACATATTCTAATATAAGCTCGTGCACAGAAGAAACATGGAGGAACCCAAGTTTCTAGCTTTATATCCTCCTTCCTGATCTTTGTTAAGCCTGTGTCTTATAAGATATGATAATGGAACAATTTTGATTATGTAAATGTAGTCAGATTATTTAAACACAAAAAAATTCTGACAAAAGCTACCAAAGCTTTCAGTGCATTTCTCAGTGATTTTGGTGGATGTTTTAAAACGATCACAAATTACATCACTTACGTTACTTGGTTTTAAAATACTGTAATACATAGTTTTGCTCTGTAGATGGCGCTAAACCTTAACGAGGAAACCGGAAGTTGCACAGTAGCTTTGTGAGCGACATTTTAAATACACACGAAGCTAATCGCTAACAGCTAAGACAACTGGCGAAGCTGTGAGCAGACTGCGTCAAAAACACATTAAAAATTCTTCACTTCGTCAAACGAACAACGTGAATAAAACCAAGTGCTGTTCGTGCAAGTTAGGTTAGAGAGTCTGGGAAATACAGGAGATGTTAATAAGTCTGACATTGTGACAGGAATCCCAAACTAACGCTGTGGTAAGTTCAAACCTAACCGACTCGAGCGCTGCGTGTGTGTGTGTGTGTGTGTGTGTGCGGGGTGCTAGCGCCTTTAGCTGTTAGCTACTGACTTGATTCCGCCTGGCCGCACTCTCTGTCTGGATAGACACTGCTGCCATTTATAGTCTTGCATTGCAGCTGTCTTGCTACCTGATTTTTCCCCCCGCGACTTGTATTCCTATCGCCAGGTTTACGAAGGGTATGACTATGACTGACCGAGATTAGCTTCACTACGCAGCAAAAGATTGTGTTCGCCTCAGCTAGCCTCAGACTCAACTATTGAAAAATTAAGTCCATGAATATTTAGACATGTATTTTAGAGTGGCTGAATTTCAAGTAATTATATACTTATCAGTATTGAGTGCAAAATTACATGATTGTTTCACAGTATAATCAAGCAAATTAGATGTATTTGTACTTACGTAAACGCATAGAAACAGCTGGTAAACTTGACATTTTATGTCGTTAACAGGTATATAAAGTATGTAACAGTTCGTTCAATAATTAACTGTGAGTTTATTGTTAAAGAAGCTATTTAATATTCAAAGGCGACATTTAAACATTTCATTTTTCTTTTTATTAACTTGTAATACCTGCTTATGTGATAGCTCACCGGCAGAACCAAACTAGAACGTGGTGGTTCTGACAAATCAGTGCTTTTCTCTACATAAATAAAACAAGAAATCTAATTCATGATATTTAAAGCATGCTATATTTTATTTGATCACTGTCATAAATCAAACTGTACTTTGGAATACAGACATGGTTTAGACTCATTACTATTTACTTTTTTAGAAATATTATTTTGAGCCTTTGCAATACATACAACAGTAGATATTGACCTTCTAACATAGTTTAGTGACTTTTATTTTCTTTCCTCCAGCAGGTGAGTTCCCGTCCAGGCACATTGGTCCATATTTGCTGGACCATTGGGCTCTGGGCTTAACTAGCTGGGGAAAATGGCTGATTTAGAGAAGACAGAGGAATTTCTGGATGCCGAATCTCTCCCAGAGTGCCTTGATGAAGCTCAATCAGCCACAGCTTCTGTTCAAGGAGAACAAGACGAGCATCTGAAAACAGAGACTACCACCAGTACCAGTTCTCCTCCAAGGGAAAAGGAAGGTGACAGTCCCCTGAATACTGAGGGTGAACAAAGTCTTCTCTCCATGCCATGTCTGATGAAGGAGCTTCGCCGTGACTCCCCAGAGTCCCAGCAATCATCTGCAGGGAGTGACAAACCTGTGTCACGTCACATTTATGAGAGTGACTCCTCAAACCCCTGCATGCTCTCTCCTTCTTCCAGTGGCCACCTGGCTGACTCAGACACACTTTCCTCAGGGGAAGAAGGTGCTAAACCTCCTGTAAAGGAAGGGAAGGAGGGCAGTGTGGAAGCTGCAAATGATCCTGGTCTAAAAGCAAAAGGACAAACATCTGCCACTGCTTCAGGAGGAAGGAAGTCTCGACGGTCGCATTCAGAAAGTGAGATGCCTCCAAATGCAATGGCTGCAAAGAAGAACCGTTGCCAGCTGACAGAGGCAGCAGCAGGGCCGGAGAAACAAACCAATGGCAAGCTGGCTAAAGTGAAAGGTCACCGGAGCCAGAAACACAAGGAGCGTATGCGCCTGCTGAGGCAGAAACGAGAGGCAGCAGCACGGAAGAAGTATAACCTGCTGCAGGACAGCAGTACCAGTGACAGTGAGCTCACCTGTGACTCCAGCACCAGCTCATCAGATGACGACGACACTTCCGGAGGTAGCAAGACAATCAAGACCGATATTCCAGGTAACCTTCAATGATCCGGTTAAATTCTTATTGCACAGTACAACACATGATTACCAGTAAAATAGACAGTAAAATACACACTGTGATTGAATACAAGCAGTATATAAGTGACATTTGGGCAATAGTCAGGCACAGTTGCTCCCTGTTTAATTGTAAAGTTTAAAACGGACAGAATCTAAATTTCAACTAGACATAAAATTAAGGTGTACCATGTGCTATTACATCAATTCAAGGCTTGCTTTGTTTGTGCTTGTTTTACCAATCACTTCTAGTTTCTTTGTTCTTGTTAATTTCTCATTCGTCATCTATAGTCATTCCCATTGTCTTCAAGTTCAATTGCATAAATGTTTAGAGGTTTAATGTCTAGTCATTTGTCAATCTTGTCACAGACATGTTCTGTCTGAGCTTCGTCTCATAGTTTGCATGCTGTGGAAATGTAGTTGGTGTCGTTCAGTTCATGAAGTGGTAGTAACCTAACATTCAGTGTGATCTCTGCAGTTTTAACACGTGAGTCATGGATTTCCTCCACTGTTACTCCAAACTGATATGAGCAAAGATCTATAAATGCAAAAGGAGTTTTGCCAAATCTACATCACCTCAAAGCCTGATAGAAATTTAGCATAACTGTTTTTGTTTTTCTTAATCAGTCTAGCTTTTATTTTCCTAAGTCTGAATTGATGGCACACTTTGTTTCTGCCCACACAAGGCTTGTTTCTTATTTTCTTAGATTTATTTACATGGCTTTCAGTAGCATTTCAAAGAGTTATGCAGCTCTTGTGTCTGTCACTTAACTGCATGAAGACGCCATCATTGAGAAATAGAAATGTCCAACGCTTACAAGTGGGGAAAACTCTGATCATAGTGTCTGTACATACGTTGGCACTCCGTTTTTTTCCCAGTTTATTAATATCTTAGTGACTTGATGTGTCAAATATTACTTAATATTTAATAGTTAATCTTTGCCAATAGAAGAGCTGTTTTGTTTATTTAGGCTCAGTCTTTTCAATTCAACTTTTTTTGTTTTTCACCATATAGAGAACCTTAAGGGTGGTACATAATGATTTATTTTACTGTTTAACTCTTTTACATTAGATTAAGTATGACCAGGTTATTACATTTGGAAACTTACAGAAGGGTTTTTTCTTAGATGGATTTGTGTTGAAAAACTCGCCCGAAACTTTTTTTCCAAACCATGGCCACTGAATCAGTCACTCAGAATATTCAGTTTGGTTTTAGGGACCTTTTAGTACATGGGATTTTTTAGTCCATTTTTACATCTTGGACACAGTCTTAAGTGCTACAACTGCATGATGTAGTTCATCAGCATGAAAAGAGTCGATCTGCATGTAACCAAAAACAAAAGTTCATTTTCTATTTAACACACAAGTCCACCTCCGAAGCATGAAAGTGCTACTGTATTTTCTTATGGCTTGGCCTCAATGTCTTTAAAGCTGGCTTCAGACGTGCATCGGAGAGTTCCAGAGTGGGAGCCCACATTCAGGGGCTGCTGGACACCAGTTCGTGGGACAGGAACGGCATCGGCAGCGTTCTGGAGGAGGCTATGACGCGCTTTGCCGTCATGCAGCGTCAGACCGAGGAGCGCTTTCGCATCTGGATGGAAAAGCTTGCCCACCTCGACTCGGACAACGATTCGTCCAAACGCTCAAGCGATGCCCCCGAGGGCCAGCAGGGAGCCCGGCCATCCCCCCCAAGTTCCTTTTTACCATCATCGGAGTCTGCGGAGACCATGGCTGCCTACATGCTGGCACGAGAGAACAACAGTCTCACCCCCACCCCTATAAACAACAATAACATCCTGCCTGAAGTTGTTGCTCAGAATGGGAATCTAGGTGTTCCAGATCCTGGTCTCTTGAATGTTTAGATTGCCCACTTTGCTTCACGTCTTGCTGTGTCATACAAGACATGTAGAACTAGCTGATTCTGAAAGCATGGCAGTGGAATATAATACTAAAAAGATGTGAGGATGTCAGTTCCTTGAGCAGATACAATATAACCAGCAGATGGGCCTGAGCTGGTCGTTTGAACTGGACTCTGCTGACCTGAGGCTCCACGTTCTTGCTGGCACTGAATCACTGTGAGATTTGACATTCAGACATTTTCATCTCATTTGTGACGTGGACGCAGAACATATCTCACTACACTGATGAATCAGGGCTCTTATTGTACTACATATTGTTTGGCTTGTTTGTTTTTTCTTTAACCTCTGTACAAACACACAGTAATTCATTTAAAGTGTGTATTACAGCACCTATTAACCGTGATCATCACAGTGCTGGGGTAGGTGCTGCTGTGTAATAGCATGTGCCTTGTCTTTCTAAAGTCATGGTGTGATCGATGAAGCATTTTCAGTGCTATTTCTGTAGCAATCAAATTTAACACTACACATTGTTTTTTTTCTCGACCCATTTGCACTTTGCAAATGCTTCAGGAAAAGTCTTGTGACGTTTCATTTTGGTGACATAGCTTTACTAACATCGAAACATTTATCATAAACTTACCGATAAATATAAATGCAACATGCTTGCCTTTTTAAGTTTTTAAGATAGAATCTCAGATTTACATTAGAAGTTTTAACACTGGCTTTGCTGTTACATTTTGCTGCCTTTTTGCAGTGTGAAGAAGCTAGTGGGAGAGAAAAGGCAAAACTTTGTTTATTTTTTTTTTTGTAGTATACAGATAATAGCATCAAACAGAACACGGGTTTCTTTGTTTTTGCCATTAGTTGCGGTGCCAAGAGTATCAAAGCTTCCCTAATATGTTTGCCTAGTTGGGTTTTGTTTGTACTGGTTTTGTCTGCCAGCTTGGCCTTTTTCTCCTCGGGGCACCAAGTGCAGCTTGAAGTTCATCCTAGAACTCAAGCAGCAAATTTACACGTCGGCAACACTGTTGCGTGGAGCATGACACTGTTTAAGAAGACAGGGAAGGTGGGATGGATCTGAGTTATAAAGTGGCCTTCTCTGGTTCATCCTGGTTAATCCTTTAAACTTTAAACCCCCTCCCTAAACTATACTAACGTAATCTGACCATTATTAAAACTGCTCTCATCACTACTGTTAAACGAGATGTGCATGAAGGAATCCACAGCCCATCATTATTTTTTATAACAAGGGATGTTAAATGTTTTTGTATGTAAATAGCCATCATTTTATCAGAACCTAAGGCAGAACACATTGTTGCTCCTCTTGTTTGCATGCTATTATATCAATATGTAGAATGTGCAAAGCCAAAATAATTTCATCAGCAGCATGTGTGCAAGGTATAACTGTTTATGCGGATAAGTGGTGACAGTCAGGATGATTGATCTAATTTCCCTTTTTGCCCCCATGTTTTTCTTTTTATTCTTCCTTTTATTGGTGTTGATTTTTGTTTGCCATTCGGACTTATATGAATCTGGCGTTAGCCTCTGTAGATTTGTTCAAACTTAAAGGTACCTTTTATAATAACATTTTTGCCAACACAATAAAGAGAACTCGGTGCAAACAACACATGCGCTGAAAAACAAGATAAAGAAATCAGGGACAGTCCAATGTTTACCAAAGAGACTATCCTTGTTTACATTTGTCCTTTTTCATTTGTTTATACCCAACCTTTACACTGGCAAGTGTTTTGTTTCTCTTGTACCTCTGGTACCTGTGTGTTTCAGCCCAATCAGCTGGTGTGCGCTCATATCTCTTAATGTACATGCTGTCCAGACACCTCCCCCCCC
>NW_013952438.1:1285029-1294630 GCF_001266775.1 Austrofundulus limnaeus
CCCACACATGTCTGGTTCACAGAGCTTGCAACTCTCCAAGAGATTTCTTTTTACAGGGTAGAACAAATATACACATTTCTGCTTGTCCACTCTGTTGTATTCGATTACATTTAATTCACTGAACAAAAGTTATTTTAGGTGGTTTGTAATAACTGTAATCTAGTGTAGTTTTTATGTGAATGGCTGTTATTTTAAAACCAATAAACAGTAAGGAAAAAAATGCGTTGTGCTGCAGAAGATTTATTAATGAAGTAAAAACCACTGTAAAAAGAAACAACCCCAATTCCAAAAATATTGGAGTGTTGTATAAAGTGTAAATAAAAACAGATTGCTGTGATTTGCACATCTCATAAACTCATAATATATTCTGCAATCCCCACAGTTGATAAATCGTCAACTGTGGGAACTGCAGAATATATTTGGTGATGTAAATTCTAGATGCTGCAAGACCAGCTACTGTGTCCAGTCTCTGCTCCGAACAGAGTCCCTCTAATCCCAGGCGTGATTTAAATAATAAAGTGTTTTCTTTGTTTCCTGCAGACGGGCCTCCAGTAGTGGGTCACTATGATATTTCAGACACTGATTCTAACCAGGAGAGTGTGAGTGTGGCGACAGTTCGGCCTACGGTGATAAGGCATGAGCTAAAAACACACAGAGGCCAGGATATGGCAGCACACTCTGTGTGTATAAGAGCTCTGAGCTCTATCTCAGGTCAGTTACGAACCCGGTATTTATCCTCGTTTTCTCTCAGTGAAGGCAGAGGGTGGGCTTTAAAGGGCATAGGTGTCACCTGTAGTGCGGGGAAACTGGCTTTTTTATGTCAACAAGATGCCTTTGAAGTACACTTGAACTCACACACTCATGGTTTTCATTGAGTGCTTTTGAAATTGAACTGACATGGTGATGTAAACACAAATCACAAGTATTAAATCAATCATCTTTCAATTCATTCTATGAAGTCATTTATTTAATGCAAGCGTCCATTCATTGCTGGTTTGTTTTTGTCTGTGAAAGCAGCTGCAGTCTTCATGCGTCAGCGAGGCCTGAGGCTCTCCACTGCTTTGATCCTCCTCCCAATGTGTGACTATTGGTTTTATTTATTTCAGGCCGTGTGGAGGCAGAGCTGTCGCACAAGGAGAGCTCTCAGCACAAAGGCCAGATTAATGTTGCTTCCTCTGACAGTGAGGTGGAAATAGTTGGAGTGCAAGAAAAAGCACGGTAAAGACACTTAATATGTGGCTAATTGTATTTTTTTTTTCTATTACTACCGCACACTTGTAAGATTAACTCATTCTTTCTCTTTTTATCAACTAGGTGTGCCCATCCATGTGGAGGGGTGATAAAGAGTTTGTCTTCCTGGAAGGAGAGCTCAGTGGAGCAGTTAAACAGCACAAATCAGTCTCAGCTCTGGACTGCCGTTTCACCTCGACCTAACTGGGTGTCCCCTCCCGAAGTGGTGGACCTCACCCTGGATGAGGACGCCGCGCAAAAATATCTACTTTAAACAGCTCAAACACCGAAAACTCGTAGTTTTCCTCCTTGTATCCAAGTTTAGGCTGAAATCCTTTAAAATTTGCAGCCACCTGCAGCTGCTCGTGGCCTCCTCCCGCTCCAGA
The DNA here is from genome assembly GCF_001266775.1 of Austrofundulus limnaeus. Lineage (NCBI taxonomy): Eukaryota > Metazoa > Chordata > Actinopteri > Cyprinodontiformes > Rivulidae > Austrofundulus > Austrofundulus limnaeus. The sequence goes on from NW_013952438.1 coordinate 1,286,646, forward strand.
GCACTTTTTGTTTTTAACTTTGTGTTCAACAGTCGTGTATCAAAGCCATTCTACTGATGTGATTCCCTATTTTTAGCTTGTTTGCTCCAAGTTCAGCAGGAATGAAACGGCACAGCACTGTAAGTGCAAGTGGAAATGTACAAGAGTGATTTATCTGTTAATTATAGCAATACCTCTATCACACCTCACTAATGTACGTAGTCATCCCATGTGCTCTTAAGCTGTAAAGTGAGAACTTCACGCTGCTTAACAGCAGGTTATTGTCACAACCTGGCTATTGGCCTGCTTCACTACAGACTATAGGTGTTTTCAAACCAGATTTAGCATTTTTACCTGCAGTAAAAAAAAAAAAAAGGCTGCAGCTGATATGTTTCCATTGTACAGTTCAGTAGATTATGAATAGATTTTGTTTAGGGGCAATTTTGGGTTCAACACTGGATGAGCACAGAAATCGGTCTGCATTCATAGCTTGCTTTGCACAGTGTCTAAAATAGGCACAGCTATTTCTAATGCTGACAGAACATGTTTGGATTTATCTTAATAGAGCCAATAAATATTAAGAGAAAAAAATATATATATATATAATCACTGAAAGTTAATTGAGTTGAACAAAATTCACCTATTTTCAGGGTTCTAAGTGTTTTTTTTTTTTTCAATGCAAACTTTTAATGAATAATTTGATGACAAGTTGAATAGGTTTTAATCTGATTGGCTGATGAGTTTCTATTTGACAAATACACGCGAGTGTTGGTCTTATTTGTTGAATAATCTTCACAAGTGTGCAAATAAACATTTCCTACATTTTGTTTAGTTACATTTGTAGGCTTTGTTTCTGCTGTTACAGGAAACCACTGTTTAAACTCCCGTTTTGTATGAATCTGTATATCATTCACACACTTCAGACACTAAAAAACTGGTTCATTTTCGCCACATTCTCACGAAATCCTAGTAGTGTAATTGCAAAAGTAAATTTCAGTTTAAAATGTATCGAAGCACATTTTTGTCTAGTTTTGGTGAATGTATGACCTTGCAGTGCTGGATGGGTGGTTTTACTCTTGTGTTTATTTTGAATAGCTGGAAACTCTTAAAAACTCTGGGGAACCCTTTTTAATAACCGAGGAAATGTATCTTCCTTTGAGTACTGCAAAGCAAGATGGCTTGAATGCCTTTGAACTGTGCACTATTTTTTTCTTTTAGAATGGTAAAAAGCTTATTTTAAATGACAAAGTAGAGCATTTTTTTCAGTCTCACATGTGTGTATTTTAATATTTGCAAAACAAGCATAAATATCTATATATATAAAGTATAAGTAGTGTTGAGTTTGTGCTCGTGTGTGGGGAGCTGTGAGACATTTAGTGTGTGTGTGTGTTTGTGTGTGTGTGCTGTTTTTACCCTGTTCCTCGGGGCCTTCCTCGTTCCCTATTTTGTCCTCGAACAGCACTGCGGCCATGCTGGTCAGTTTTTACGAATATGCAAAATTTACAAACTCTTTCTAATTGCTTCTATTAGACACGGGAAAACAAGTTTCTTTTCACTGATGCTTCAGGATGAAAGAAATGCATTAATTTCTGCAGGTCACAGAAAGGGAAAACTATAAAAATCTAAACCAAAGTCCAAGTGGAGGATGTGTTTTTCATTTTACTGTAAACTCCCTTTATCTAATTTAATTAGAAAAAAATCTGTACTTTTGTTTAAAGATGTTTTAAATTCAATTTTTTTTTTTTTTTTTTTTATCATTTTTGGCCAGTTTTTTCTACCTGCCTCTATATTAACTCTGTTAGATCGGTTCTGCTTCACAAAATCTACTACTGCTACACGGGATTACTTTTGGTAAAACATCACTTATTATTAATGATATGAGTGAACAAATCTGGGCAAGGATGTATGATTACTGTTGCACATTGCTTGTTAAAATGCATATTTTAGCCTCAGTTGAGACATTTTATTCGCTACCTGCAATTCAGCCTTTGCTCTTTTGTTTTTGATTCTGTTTGACTGTCAGTATTTTATTCTAACAAAAGAAAAAGTTTATTTTGTTGCTTCTGCAGGACCCTGACTTCCTTGAAATCAAATCTGTAGAACAAAAAGAAACTATTTTAAGAGTAAATAAATAGTGTTATTTAATGATTTCTTGTACAAGCGTTTTGTTGTCGCTGTAGAAACGGATGCCAGGTGATACAAATACCCACACATTCAAATGAGACAAGATGCTGTGTTCGGCTGAGAGTATTCTCCACTATAAGCTCTAAAAAACTAAGATGTTTTCTTTTGTTCGGTGTTCAGTCTAGACAACTGCAAAGTTGTAAATAATCCTTCACCCTCACAAAGCAATCTGGCGTGTGAGGTCAGAGGTCATACGGTGACACCTGCCACTAGAGGGACATCCAGAGTTCATGTGAAGTAGACAATGAAGGAGTGGAGCAACGCAGTCTGCAGGGCCCTTTTGCTGCCTCCTTTCACCCTACAGCCAGAACATCAGCTGTATGCTAATTTACTTTTCATACTAGAGTGTGGTGGCCTCTCAGTGAATGGTCCTGAGTCGGAGCTAGAAATCATGTTCCTTCCTTTTGCAGATGTCTGAACCATATTTCTATTCAAGTTACACACGTGCTTCCAGTTTATTTCTACGACTTTATTAAAATTTTGTATGTAGATGAAGTGAGTTTGTGTCGCAGTGATAGTGAGGTGTTATGAAAGGCTCTTTGTGTGCATTTTTTTTTTACCCCGGCCTTAAAGCATTAGTTTGTGGGAAGTGGAAATGAGGACATAAGGTTTTGTGACCTTTTCAGTGTCTCTACTCTCTACACCCATCTGTTCCTCCATCCTTTGGGGTTAACTCTTGAGGCGGAGAATTTTTCTCTTTTTTTTCCTTCCACCCCTTCTGCTGTACAGAGAAAAGGCATGCAGCTTTTGTTTCATGTTAAAGACAATAAAACAAGGCAAAACTTATGCATTTTCAAGGAGAAGATGTCGATGATAATGCTTTTCCCTGTCTGTGTGTGTCTTTGCTAATTGCATTAACAAAATATCATTACCCAGTGGATAGATTTTATTTGTTGGCCATGCATCTACCTCATTAATCTTAACCAGTGCAAAAAATGTTTTTAACCTCCTCAGTTCAATCAGTATCAAGCATAAATTTGGTGTGGTAGCTGTGTCATCACCAACACATCTGTGCGACACATTGTGATATATTTCTGCATAAAACCTTAACATTAATAATGCTGGCCCTTCCTTTCTGTTAGCAAAATATCTCGAGTTGGGCAAAATCATATTGTGTGCAATTAATTGTCAGAAAAACTTCAGTCGATTATTTTTTGTCACTTAATACGGTTAATGCCACCAGGCAGACTGACTGGAGATTTCCCTGGTCAGTCCGCTCAGTTCGGCCCTCTGCTTCAAATAAGATGAACATTTTTAAAAAAGGTTCTGTAATTTATCATGACTCCAGTTTTACTTGGTCTATCAACACAATTTACAAATTGATGCATAGTCTGAAATCTGTACTTTTGACACAATTTGGAACAGATTTTTGCAGTGAGCAAATCTTTCCCACTAGAGTGGTTTAAATTGGTCATGTGACTAGGATATCAGGAAGTCCAGGGACTCCGGGGAATTCACTTCCTGTTAATTTAAAGTCTGTAACCAGTTTTAGAATGTTCAAAAACCAAACAAAACTCTAGTTACGTCAAAAACAGACCTGTACTCACTTTTGATGTTTTACATTTCACTGTTTGTATATAGTATGTTGTGCTATTTTAACTGATTATCATTTCAATTTTTAGAGTTATTTTTTTAAAAGCCCATCTAGGGACAAGTGCTGCGAATTAGCTGTTGCTATTGCACCATGATGCAAACATGGGACTGCTGTTTTATTCAGTTTGTCTATGTCRATGTGTGTCTGTCCCTATTAAATAAATTATTATTATTAAATTATTATTATTAATTGTCACATTAATCGTTATTGGCTAATTAATCATGATTATTTTTTGACCAATATTGCCCAAACCTAGTCACTTGCCATATTTTAATGAAACTGTCAAAAAGGATGTAAATTGGATGTAAATTTACAAATGAGTAACTTTTTTTTTTCAGTTCAAGATGGCCACCACATTTAATCCAAAAACGATTTACTACATTTTACAGCTATTGAGCTGAAATTGTATATAGTGGAAGCTGAGAGTCCTCTACCTATACTTCAGGCCCTAACAGACAATACTGCATGAGATTTTGCATGATAATATATTAAAGCTTTAACTAAAATGCCCATCATTTCTGGGGGTGAGATGGAATGCAAGGCCTCTAATTTTTATATTTTCTTCATTCAAAGTCCAGTCCCATGAGAAACGTTTCTCAATATGATAATAATAGAGGTCAGAATATAACTTGCCAGTGTAGCAGACTGTATAAAATCTGAGGTTAGTGACCCATGTTTGGGAATGAAGAATCAAGTCATAAAGAGGGCGGCCTGTCCAAAAACACACAGTTAGCTCCGCCCCTGCCCTGATCCCATTGGTTGATCCGGGTGCAAAAGCCGGAGGGTCTTGTTCGGAAGGGTCCAGTGATTGGTCGCAGGCCTCCCTGAAAGCAGGCATAGCAGACTGTCGGTTTGAACATGCAGGGGGGGTGACTGGAGGGGATCATTTCCATGGACCATCTGTCTCTCTGGCTGCATTCACAACAAAGAAGGACCCAGGATGGTGTTAGTCCATGTCGGATATCTGGTTCTCCCCGTCTTCGGCTCAGTTAGAAACAGAGGTATGACTACCATTTTGTCCCGACTCTAACAGCGTTCCTCGGCGTCTCTTTCTTTCGAAACATCCGCAGATGATGTAAACAAAGCTGACACCTGCTAGTTAAAAAAAAAAGACCGAGGCAGCGTAAAGGAGCGATGGAGACAGCGTTAGCCGTGTGGCTAGCTCAGCTGCAGCGTCGGACCGAAACCGTAAAAACACGCTCACCGGTGACTAGAGACATTATTGACTGTCTGTTTGGTCACAGATGTGTTATTTTAGGTTGTTTCGAGGCCTGTTTTGGGCACCAAATGGACCCGTCTGTCAAATGACAGCCTTTTTGTTTTATTCAGTCATTAACGCGGCGCTGTCTCGTTTAATATCTGCGTTGTGTTAACGTCCGTTTGCAGTATTTTATTTTTTATTTTTTTCGTCGTCGCTCTTAATGCTATTATAACAGGCAATGACAATAAAAAAAATTAAATGTAATGCGTTTGTATCTTTAAAAAATCGTGACAATTTTAATTTGCATTCATGAAATAAGATTTATTTTATATTCGTTTTTATTTTCATTTACAGTATTGGTTTCCAGTCAAACCAATAAACAAAGCTTCAAAGTGGAAAAAATGAATTTGACATAAAAAACTACTACTGCTTTCAAATGCTGCGGGCTATCTGTGTTGATTCTGTAATAATAATCATAATAATAATAATAGTAGTAGAACTTTGATGCAGTAGCACCAATGATTTCATTGTGCTTTTATTTGTGTTCTTTTTTCCTGTTCCATAGTATCGAGGCTGGCTCTACATTCCGCATTTCTCAGACCTTTGTCCCCCTCCATTGTGTAGCTAACGATCATCTGCTGCTGTCTGCCGTATAGCCTCTGCCTGTTCTCTGCATCTAGCTGTTATTGTGAACCCCTTCTTCCTCATTTCCTCTTTCCATCTGAAGAAGACATTGGCATTAAAAAACAAACAAACAAACAAACCGAGTTCCCCCCACTCATACCGTATCCTTCTATGTAACAGACTAAAGAATAACACTTTCTGTAGAAAACAGTTTGTCTTTATTTAAACTGTCATGTTGCTCTTTAGTGAATAACCCATTATTGTAGACTTTACTACAGGCTGTCATTGTGATTCTTCCCATTCAGTGTGGATAGACTACATTCTGCTGTAAATTTCTGTAAAGTGGATACATTTTGATCCTCCTGGATTCGATTACAGCCAGGCTTGATCGAACTGTATGGTTACTGTCTCCATCCTGTATTTGGATAAAGGTGCATTGTACCAGCATATTTTTTTCTTTAACTCATTTTATAATTTATGCATTTACTAATTGGTCAAAAACATTCGTAGAGCTGGGGAAAATCACGCCAGTTTCTAACGTATTATTTTCACCTCTGATGGTCCACTGCACCTGTTAAAGTGATGTCCAAACAGCCGGTCATAACCCTTATCCATGTGTCAAAGCCTGTGTTCCTGCTGGCCGAATTGATTTCACAATAAACCGGCGAGACACATTTTCTAGCTCGTCTTGGGGGAGAAAAAAAAATAACCCACTGTCATGCACAACGCCCCTCCTCCTTCTCGAGTCTTTCCTCCAGAATGCTATCCATTTTACAGAGATGTGTATATCCTGCACTGCTGTAGAACTCCTTTTTTTAGAGTCAAAATGTCTTTTTTTATTCTTTGGTTGTGGTTTTTTCTACCTTATGTTTTTGATTTGAGTTCTTTATTTTGTATTAGAACCTAATGCATGGTCATTTTTATACCTTTGTTTTTTCCACATTGAACAGCAGATTCTAATGTACTCTTTGTGTAGAGATGTCCCTGCTGTACTGAAATGTGCTGTAAGCATTACACATCTACTCATTGGATGCTGCTTCTGTTTTGTTAACCCTATACAGAAAGCATGGTCAGGCCTCACTTTTTGTCAAATTTGCATGTTATTATTATTATTATTATTATTATTATGGCTATGTAGGACATATATAATACTCTTATTATTACTATTATCACACAGTGCCACACGTACTAATATTTTCCAATAAAGACTGTAGTTCTCTTCCTAACCTTCAGTGTGCTTTTTGCTGATTTCCATGTGTTCCTCCCTCCCGCCTCACCACTGTGCTGTCACTGAGACAGTCCCCCCCCACCTCACTCTGTATGTGCTCTCATGTTTCAGCCGTCTTTGCAGAGTCCCTTCAAGTTGCTGCTCTGCTTCTTTTGGAATGTGTGGGGGACGGGGACTAAATTTTATGTCCATTAAAACAAACCAATTAACAAAAAAACAAAACAAGACACTGATAATTGCTTTTCTGTGCTGTAATCCATTCCCTAGAAAACAAAGCATTTGCCCCTCGTTAGTGTTAACATATGAATCTCTGTAAATGTACTTGTCAGTATACATTTATACTGTATGTAATTACAGTGTATGTGTAGAGTCCATTTTTTGTAAAGTAAAAGACTAGCTGCAAATAATACATAGCTGCAAAAAATTATTTAATTAGAAAAATGTGCATCTAAACATATTGATATGTACTAATAGTTCATTAGTTGGTAAATTTCCAGCTGTGAAATCAGTTAGAGAATGGTGTATGATGAAAGGGACAAAAGTCTTTGTCTAGGCAAGCTAAAGAAGGGCTTGTTTTTGTTAATTGTTTTTTTTTTCCAGCTTATAAAACCACTCTTATTGCAAAACAGCAAAACACTATATTAGGTACCATAATACTTTTCCACAACAGTTTGTTTAATTTCTCACAGTTTCTCTACCAAACATTGTCTGTTACTACACAAATGCTGGGTATAGACCAAGGGTGAGCAATCCTGGTCCTCAATGGCTATTCTGCATGTCCTGATGCATCTCAGTAATCCAGGTAGGAAAAAATCAAAAAGAAAAAATAAGTGGGTCCTCTGTATGGGTTCTTCTTTACGACAAAGATTAGTTCACCCCAAAGATCCAGTTCCCTGGCAAAAACAGAGTAATATAGTATATGCTGTTAAGTGTCAGGAGGACTGTTATCAGTCATACATCGGGGAAACAAAACAGCCACTGTTCAAAAGAATGAGCCAGCACAGACGAGCTACATTGTCAGGCCAGGAATCTGCAGTTTACACTCATCTACAGGCCAGGACTCTGCAGTCTACACTCATCTACAGGCCAGGACTCTGAAGTTTACACTCATCTACAGGCCAGGACTCTGAAGTTTACACTCATCTACAGGCCAAGACCCTGAAGTTTACACTTAT
>NW_013952438.1:1295813-1301390 GCF_001266775.1 Austrofundulus limnaeus
TATATATATCTTGCTTTCTTTCCAGCATACTTGGCATTTAATATCAAGACAACTATTTGTGAACTTTCACAAAATCACATTCTTCTGCGTGTTGTTTATTTCAGCACAATCAGAATTAAAATCAAAAATTGAATATCTAACAGTGAAACAACAGATCTCTGGTCCTGAGATTAAGTTTAACAAACTGAGTTAATAAGTTCTGATTGTTTATTGTAAGCTAATCACACTCAAAAGGAAATTAAAGGAAAAAGGTGAACACTATTGTTCACCATGGCAACTGATAAAGACCAGACACTACATTTTAATTTCAGCTGAGATTAATATAATATAAATCTGTGCCAACGAAACAAGAATTGGAAGAAGCATCTAACAAGTTAAAAAATAGGCTTCAGTTTATTTAATTTGATTTCATTAAAGATCAATGATTCTGAAGTCATAGTCTGATTTAATCTGATTAATTTGAGTCTTGATTCAAATGCGCATTTTTGGGGGCTTTTCAGCATCTGAAAATCTGTCTTGACAGGGTTTAATCAGTTCATTTCAACTTGTGTCATTATTGCAGTATGAAATTAATTTCTTCATATGTTTGAATTAATCACAGCTGCCCCAATGTCAACAAAACAAAGACCATGTAAATAATTTGAGTTCTGGTTGTTTAGAGGAATGAAACAAAGTCGTTCTTCTTGACTCTGATGGAAGACATTAAATGGCATCAGACAGCTGCTTCTTGGATCAGCCGGAGGGAAGGAACCAGGAAAAACTTGGTTTATTGGGAAAAAATAAACACCTTGAGCAGGTTAGTGGGAGAGTTTAGTTGCTGTAGTAACATTTTTTGGTACAGAAACCCCTGTTTCATCTCAAGATTCATCCGCAGGTGAATGAATTGTTCCTTCAAAACCTCGTTGAGACTTCAGCTCTGTTTCAAATTAGCACATTTTGAAAAAAAAAATTATCCTGAACTATATCAAATGGGGCAGTTTGGGGAAAAAAGTTACTTTGATAGTTTTCCATATTTACTGACATGCAGTTCTGAAATGCAGGTACGCACTTGATGTAAACAAAGCACTTTTTCCTGCGTATTTTACTGAGCATAAATACATATCAATACATACATTTGTCAGGTTACTTGATTCTATAGCTCTTCAATGGACGCTGCTAGATACTGGTTATAAGTAAACAAAGTTGGCAGCTGTTAAAAATGTCGCTATAAGTTTTTAATTGAAAGACATATTAACGAACAATATAAGACAGAGATTATGCACATATTTGTTTGTGGTTTCAGTGTTTTTTACCAGTCTTTTTTTACATTGCAATGAGAACCTTTTAAACCTTTAAAGTACCTGTAAAAAAATGTTTTACTTAATGTCTTTTGGTTGAGAAGCGTTTGACAAATAGGTGAAAGGATCAATATCAGATCTATAAAAAATGTTACAATATAAGTTTGTTTAATGCAGCAATGGACAAACAGACCTTTATCTCATTATGACAAAATAAATCTGAAGAGCGTTTCTAAATTTCAGCAACTATCAGATGAACCAAAGTGTAAAATTCTCCAGACTTTGTAAAGCAGAGAAAGTATTTTCATGTCTGTGAAAGTGCCGAATCACACTGTTACACTTCAGCGTTTGTGTTACAAGCGACAGATCGCTCCCATCAAGCTCGTTTGGTAATTAGCAGAACAGACTTTGACACATTTATAAATAAACGCTTCAGTCTCCAACCAGCAGGTTGCTGCTTCCAGTTTCCACCCTCTGCTGCATATTTGGAACAACTAAACCAAAGTTACTTAAATTAAAAGTATAAGGCCTATTTCAGTCATTAGAAATTAAAGTTTAGCAAATTAAAAAAGGAGGGTGGGGGTATATTTCCAGGCACAAAGTTCAGTTCGATATTACAATCAAGTAATTATGTTACCTTCAGTTGTTTTGAAAATACTGTGTATCAAAAATAAATTTGACTTTGCATCATAAATGCCTTGACATTGCTCTTGGTCTCTTCAAGAACCTCCTACTCTTTCAGACACTCCCACTTCAACAAATCTTCACAACAATGTTTCAGGGGACTGGTGCTCAGTGAGCCACCATGCAGGGAGGAGTTTTGTGTAAATAGGTGGTGCTTTGTACCAGTAAGCAATTAGACTGCTCCACATGGCTACCACTAGCCTGGTCAAAAGCAGCCCCTTGTCCTTCACTTTCCTTCATACAAGAGTCTGGACTCTCGGCTATAGAGAAGTGATCCTTGCTGGAGGCGTGGTCTCTGCTGAAGTTTAAAACAATTGGATCGGTTGGCCGTGACGTATGTGTATGCCAGCTCCACTGAGAAGGAAGCTAAGAAGCTAACTGGAAATTGCGTGCGCTGTAAACAACCCTACTGAGAGGAGAGAAGTACCACGCCAAAGGAGACGGCTGTAAATGAGAGCTGCTGGCATTTTCAGACAAATCTAATTTAATGTAGAAGCCTTAACACAGACTGGCTTCATTCATTTCCTCCTCCATTGCCATTGCTAAACGCATAATCTACGGAGCCCGCGAGGGGACATGGGAGATTTTTTTTCTTTTGCGTTCCCACGCAATAATATTGCGTTACCTTGCAATACCTTTTGCATTCCCTCGCAAAAGTCATTTATCACTGTTGTGCCTGCCAGTTTATTAACAAATTCACGTTTACCATTAGCAAGTTAGCCTACTACTTTAATTCAGCTTCAGAATGAATATATCACACAGCCACGCATGGAAGTATGTCATGCCGATATTTTAACACAGTGCAGCCACGCAACATCAATGTCAGTTTCACAAACTTGTGGCAATACATCCTGTTTTGGTAACCGGATATTTCAAAATAAAAGTCTGATATAATTCAGTTTATATACAAAACAAACTTTTGCATGGGAACGCAAAACAATTTTGCGAGGGAATGCAAACGTTAGCGAAGTAACGCAAAAGGTTTTGCGTGGGAACGCAAAAGAAAAAAAATCCCCCCATGTCTCCTCGAGGGCTCCATAACAAGCAGACACTGCACAGAAAATGGATGTCGTTCAAAACTTCTCCTTCTGTTTGCTGATTGGCTCAGGTAAAATTCTACTGAAGAAATTATTGTGGAGCGGTGAAGGGAAACTAGAACTGAGGGGAACTGCATGGGAAGGCAAGGGCCAGGCTAGGCTACCACAGGAGAGTCAAGGATTGAATGAAGCATGAATGAGTCAAAGCAACACTCTGGTATGATTTTGCTGAGAGAATAACATTATAACATGATATAAAACAATAAAGATTTTGCATAATGCAACCCCCTCCCCCGTTTAATTGTATAATGTCTGCTATTTATCTATATTTACTAGCTTTTTGTTTTTTAGTCAAATATTTTAAAAGACTTTGCTTCTCACAAAAGGTTTGGACATGGACAAAGTAGAGAAATGTATGGGTGCTGTGGGTGCTGCTTCTTCTAAGTACAGAAGAGGATTAGGGCCACAGAATAAAAATTGTATGTTCTGACTTTAATTTCAGAATTCTGATTTAAAAAAAAACGCAGAATTCTGTCAGAAGTTTTTTTTTTTTTTTTAGCAGTGCCTTATGTTGAAATTCCAGTCTGAATAATAAAGAGTTTGGCAGCCCTGTAAATCAGCACTTTTATTGTAAGTGTGCAATATTTTACTGCTACCTAACACCCACAAAAAAAGTGGACAAATTATTTAGGTCATGATTTATGGGACGTGCAGCACAAGATGTTTCCCAAATGTACTTTTGTATTTTAAATGTATACTCTAGTATGTAACGCTTTAACTCCTGTCTAATCTCCAACACTTAGGCCTCACATTTGTTCCCAACGTCTGAGTTATTTATGGGCCTGAGATGCAGCAGAGTGTCCTCAGCTCGTTTCTTCTCAAACTACAGCAACAGACCTTTAAATAACTCAGCAGCTGTAAGACATATGTTCCTCTGCAGTGGAACTACTATGTCTTCACTGAACCGATGAGCACCAGCAGGCTTTGGGGGAATGAAGCCCTTTCTACTGCCGTTCATGCAGGGGTTTCAGAATCGCAGTGTCAGCCTGTGAGCATGTTGATCAGTGAGAGCAGCAGGTGAGGTGATGATAATGTGCCACAGGGTGGATGGAGGAGTGCTGGATGTGGTGCAGGAGAGGATTAGGTTAGGAAGGAGGTGGGATTTCTGAAGCTGCAGGGATGGAGGTTGAAGATGGGGGGTGGGGGAGGCAGGTTTTATGTCAGACTGCTGCAGTCGCAGGAGGGCGGGGCTTAAAGCCCATCACTGGGAAACCATGCAGCAGTCATATTCTATGGGGGAGGGGCTGACTGTACATCAGTGATCATGTATGTAATAATTGGTGGGATTTGGGTTGAATGGTCTGTTCTCCACCACTCAGGAGTTTTATCATCTGTAAGCAGAAATGTCACAGCATCAGAGCGGGCTTAGGTGCTGGCAGCTCTGCGTTCTGTCCGATAGGGTTAGGGTTAGGGTTAATTAAAAAAAGGGTTAGGGTTCAGCTGTTTTTGCCCAGAGACAAATGATTTGATATTTACCACCAGGTCACAGGTTTTGGACAAAACCATCGTGCAACGGCCATCAAAGCGATCCAAACCACCAGTGTGCCATTTCTGCTCTACTTCCCTCAACCAAATGTTCTCAGTCTGCTCGCATCTCTCTGGGTTCAGTGGATTCTTGTGTCCCGAGGCTAAACGCAATGAAGCAAAACCAGGAAAATATGTCAGCAGTGATGAAAAAGAAAGAATAACAATTAGATTTTTTTAATTGTCTACTTTTCTTTCAGTCTTCAACCCAAACAAATATGTTATCATCTTCCTATCATCTCAGGGGAGGTTTAGCTCTATTACCCATCTACTGGTAATTTAATTTACAACAGATTTAAAATAAATCAAACACATTACCTTATTGGATAACCCTCCCTCTTAGCCGCATTAAGCATACAGTATTACTGCTTAGCAGATGATTCTGCCTGATTGAGTTTGAAATGGTGTAAATCACTTCAGTGGACTCCGAAGACACGATAATCAGCACACTCTCATGATCAAACCATCCTTCAGACCCAAAACGCTAAGGAAAAGCTGAAATGTCAACTTTTTAAATCTCCACTTCATGTTCCCTCCAGCCTCAATTTATTTGTTCTGGGAGTATTTTGCATTGATTGGTTGTCACACAATCTCATGCCTTTTCCATCTCTGAAGGGGAGGTTTGAGACACAGAGGTATGTCATTTTCGAAGTGTGCCGTATCTGCTGTGGGGCAGAATTCTAATGAGAAATATAAACTCTTTTTTTTAAAACAAAGCACACAAAATAGTGTCTAAATCCATTTGGTTAATGAAACTAAAATTTCTTGAGGAAATGCTAGCCATACCAGAGTTTTAAAAATATAACAATTATTGAGTTGTCAAATCTTGAAAACATCATGTAGAACAGACCTTGACACATTTATTGATAAATACCTCTACAGAGACAAAGATCTGTTTGACCTCTACAGTGGTTTGCAAAAGTATTCATACCCCTTGAACTTTTCCATATTTTGTCACATTACAACCACAAACATAAATATATTTCACTGGAATT
>NW_013952438.1:1302820-1325069 GCF_001266775.1 Austrofundulus limnaeus
TGTGTGTGTGTGTGTGTGTGTGTGTGTGTGTGTGTGTGTGTGTGTGTGTGTGAGAAAGCACGAGAGAGCACAATCCTTACTCAAACTCTAAAAGCTTCAGCCCACGCTCACCTCCACCTTTTTAAACTCCCCCACATCTGAACCATGAACCTCGAAGCTCTCCAGAGAGCCAGCCTGAAAGCCCTTCCTCCTGTCCGGCAGGTCCAGCCACAGCCGCTCAGTCTGAGTGTGACTGGACCCAATGATGATCACGTAGGCCCTGCTGGTGGTGCTCGCATCGCGCTCCACTCCAGTGCAGATGGTAATGTGGTACGGTATGACTGTACAGAAAGAAAAAAAACACTCAAATTATTCCCTCATTTTGAGGATTTAATTGTTCAATTAAACTTTCACAGAGATGTGGACAGGGAAAAAATGTGATGATGGTGTGAATGTTTCTTACTTGGGAGTTCAATTTCTTCCTCTTTCTTCTTTTTGTTCTTTTTGTTCATATTGCTGTCAAGACTCTTTAGTGTCAGAGCCGTGTTCTTTTTGCTGTTTAGGCTCTCTCGAACTCCTTCATAATCCTAAAACACAGGAGAAAAACACAATGAGGCAGACAAACATGACGTGATACACAAAAACAGACAATTGTTTATAATGTCAGGAGCTTGTATTTGCAGCTGACAGATGTAGATTGTAAGAGGTGTCTGACATCATTACAGACAGAAAGCCAGCTCAAGTCTTGGTGTGCCGTAATCTTATTCAAGGTGACTTTACTCATTAGTGTACTGAAAGATGGGGCAAATGAAAAGCCTTTTTCTAAAAGTGGTTTTAGGTAGCCATTAAACTACAATTTTTTAAACTGTTTTAAACTCATCTTTGCATAAAGAAGTGGGAGATTTCTGAATTTCAAAGAAGCATATTGATTGAGTACAAAGGACTGCTGCCTTGGCCACAAAAACTGATGAGTTCATTTCAGAAAAAAAGTGTCCAACTATATGCTGTTTTAATGAAAACACATACACAAAAAAAATCTTGCACTTGAAAGCACTTTACCACAGAAAGGCAAAATTTAGAAAACGAAAAGAAAATGAAGTTGAAAAAAAATCACTTAACCTCGTCTGTCGAAGCAACTTTATAACTAAAACAACATTGTGATGATGACAAATGTTTTCTTCAACTTTCATGATGTCAACAAATTTAGAGAAAAACATGATAAAGTACACCCATCACTATATTGTCAGAGTTATCAAACTCCAAAGCATCCCTCACACAACAATGTGTGCCTGTTAGGTATACACAAAATAACGTTGTCCGTGGTGTAAATCAACAAAAAGTTCAATTAACACACAAGAACATAAAGCTGCAGTCATCAGTTGTAATGTGATTAAATTATTTGTTGATGACTGCAAACCGACATAAACCATCTTATGATAGGATTGGTAGACTTGTGATGATAACTAGTGGTGTCCCAATACTGATACCAGCATTTTTACAAGCACTCGCACAAAATGCTGCGATGCTCGGAAATGATACCAATATTGATACTGTGATACTGGTATCAATATTTCACTGCATGTGTTACAGTGTATATAGTTCCATGTTTAAGAAAGTTACACGAGTTGAAAGAAAATCATGTTTTTTATTAATTTTAAAATGTTGCAACCGTATATATCATGCTGAATATTTGATTTGATCCAGTCAGAGGGGCTGTAGGCCTATAAGGAGGGAAACCTTGTTCTGAAGAAGATCTTTGCTGCCCACAGCCATCACCATCTACAATAACTCTTTAGTTCAATTAGTTACTACAACACTTGATTTCCCTTTGGGAGCAATGAAGTACTTTTGAATTGCATTGAATTGAAATAAAAGAAATGTGTTTGCAGAGACATTGTGTAATGTTTTACTTCTAAATCCTACTTGGTATCGGTGAGCAACCAAACTGAAATACTTGTACTCGGTTTGAGAAAAACTGGTATTGGGACACTCCTAGTACTAACCCTGAATAAAAATAAGATCCAGTCGGCAGGCATTTTATATCCTAAACATCTGTGGAGAAAAACCATGGACAACTTAAATAGACAGATGGCCACATAGGGAACAGTTACAATTTAGAGCTTGGACAAGAAAAGATTTGTCAACTTAACACTGTAAAAAATGAAATGTTGGATTTACTTAACCATGTTATTTGACCTGGTTCCACTTAACTGAGTTGAGTAAAATCAAAGCAATATACCAGTTTTTTAACCAGAGAACATGAGTATGTTGCTTTGAATTTACTCAACTCAGTTAAGTGGAACCAGGTCACATAACATGGTTAAGTAAATCCAACATTTCATTTTTAGAGTGTTTTTGTATGTAACTGTTTACCAGTTTACCATTCTATTATGATAAATTCAACAGCTCATAAGTCCTGTACAACACTTGAATCACCAGCTTTTATACTATATAAACTTTGTCGCTTACTGTCAACGTGTGTGTGCATGCGTTGTATTTTCTTGTTCAATATCTCGTTAAACCAACAAGGGCAATATCATATAAAATCAACTTTTTTGAGTTTTATATCATGTTATAATGTTATACTCTCATAAAAAACATGCCCAAAGCCTTGCTCTGACTCATTCATGCATGTTTGAGAAATCCTGCAGCGTTTTTAGGCAGCCATGCTGAGGAGCAAAACGACAGGTGGGGACCAGAAATGCCTCTGGGATGTGTCTTTAAGCCAAACTTCCTCATGGCAAAGTGCCTCCCCCGTGCACACTGAAATGGATGGGACAGAAGTGGGAGGTGGTTTTTTTGGAAGGTGGTTCCTAAAGAGACAGAGGCCAATTTCAATGCATTTAGAAGAGAAAGTGATGAGAAGATACGTTTATTTTCTATTTAAACATAAAACAGCATTTTAATAACAACTAAAGGCAACATAGATACTTTATTATGGTATAGTATTTAAATGTGTGCCTGAGAAACAAATAATATTGCCCTTTTAGCAAAATTCCTATAGAATTACCTCACCTTGACATAGAAGACTCTTTCGATGCGCCTGTCCTCCCTCTTCTTGGAGAGCCAACGCTCACATAAGAAAAGGTAGACCTCTTCTGTGTCCTCATCAAAAACCTCCACCTGGTCCAAGTACCAGTCAGCACTCACCATGCTGTTATCATGGCGGATTTTTATCCTGAAAACTTGTCCAAGGTCAACAGCTTCTATTGTAAACTTATCAACCTAAAAGAAAAAGCAGTGGATGAATAATCTAACAAATATCTCCTTGTATTTCAAAGAATTTGTTTATAAAATACACAAAAAAATTCCATCTTCATGTAAAAATCTGTAAAACATAAAAGAGAAACTCATCAAAAGTTTTCTTACAGAGCCCCGCTCAAACTTGTTTTTGTTTGTCTCTGACTTGCTCAGTTTTCTCTCCCCGGTGTCCCCCTGGTCTCCGTAAATTGTGAGGAAGACGTTAGCGTCCGTGCCGGCTCCGCTCACGTCCCCTGTTATCACTGACACTTTGTATGTGTGAGCTGTGGGGGGGGATCACAAACAGGCACATGCTGATTGGACTGAGGCAATTTCCAGAAATCACAGTGAAAAAGCAATTTTCTGGAGCTGTCATCACAGAGACTCATTCAGTTTTACAGCGAGAGGCAGAGGAAAATACAGGACACATACTCTCCAGGGCGTCCTCCACCTCCAGCTCAGTCACTTTCAGGCTGCCATCTCTGGAAAGTTTCTCAGTGATAATGTCAGAGGGCACCAGCTCCCTCACCGTTTCTCCATCGTCCTCTGACTTGGCGAGCCAGCGCTCACATGGTAAGATGACCGTTTCTGAACCCTACAAATCAAGAGAAACATTAGTTTATGATTCAGTTTTGGTGTTTTATGAATTTGGAGAAAAAAATGTGGTGAGCAAAACTTCTTGCAACTGGTTTGTGGTCTGGACTCAGTATTTGGGTTCTTACAAAACATCCCCACCTACTGACCAAAAAGAGAGGTGGATGTGAGTGAGGTGATGTTGACAAAGTCTCTTTTCGGGAATCAAAATATGATTTATTGTTGTTTTTTTTTCTATAGCAGTGTCAAACTGATCTATCTATCAGATGAGAGCTTTAATTTAAAGTATTTTTGATCTAAATTAAACCAACTGCCTATACTGTGTCAGTCCCCTGCAGTTTATACCTTTCCCTTCCTGAGCAGACGTCTGATCTCCACTCTGTCCAGGTGCCAGCCTGGATTGACCCCACGGTTGTCATGGCCAATGCGGATTTTCTCAATTGCATCCCCCACATCTTCTAACTACAAAAAATAAAAGAGTGGAACGCAAACTTTTTCAGCAAAGCCCAGAATGCACCTGCCTACCTTAATTCCAGTTCTTCAAAGACCTGCTTTTCAAAAACACCATTTCTATTGTACCTCAACAATGAACATGTCCTCTGCTCCTCTTTCAAAGTACATTCTCCGCTCCCTTTTGTTGACACACAAAGCTTTCTGCTGGGTACAAATTGCATTTCTTCCATACAGGACAATGAAAACATCTGCATCTGTTCCAGCTCCAAACACATCACTCGTAAAGGTTTTAATCTCATATGGAACAACTAGAAAAAAAAAAAGAACAGTTACGTGCAGCAGTAATAGTAACAACTAAAATGGAAGCATTTGAAAGAACTCTGAGGATTACACGGTGTGTAAAACTCTGTCTGGAGAGGATTCGGGAAAATATCCCTGATGATGGCTCCATCGTCCTCCCCTCTGTCCAACCAACGGCCGCAGGGGAACCGTAACTTCTGTCCCATGGACTGAGCGTCGATCTCCACCCAGTCAAGAAACCAACCTGCAGATCCTCCTCCTTAAACAACATTATGAATGATTTTGAACAAACTGAAGATGAACGTCAGATCATTTATATTTTTTGTTTTACACAAAATGAGTTTGTAGATTTCATGTACCGCAGTTGTCGTGTCCGATGCGCAGTTTTTTCAAGGGTCCAAGGTCCACAGCTTCTACGGTAAACTCATCGATCATACCACGTTCAAACTTGTTTCTGTGAGTCTTTGAAGCCTTCAGGGTGATTATCCCTGCACACAACACAAAACAGAGTATTTTTTTAAATGTGAAAAAAAACAAACTACAAAATAATGAGCTGGTGTATTACCTGTGTCATCTTTGGTGCCATAAAGGGTCATGAAGACGTTGGCATCTGTCCCTGCATATTTCTTGTCACCTGTTTTTATCCTCACTGTGTACGTTGTAGACATAGCTGCAACATAAACAGTACAGATTTATGTAGAAAAACCATAGTATCAGAGGTTAGTTTACAGTATCACAGCTTTTATTGTTTTGTTTTGTTTTACTGGCCCGCCATAATGCTTCTCTTACCTTTCTGTTCCAAACCGAGCGTAGCTTCAGAATCATCTTCATCTTCGTCCCCCTTCTTCATGAAGGCTTCATCCACAGGGACCAGCTCCCTGGCAAGCTGTCTGTCATCTTCATCAACGGCAAGCCAGCGCTTACATGGGAAAAAGTACCTGTATAACAAAACAGACAGTATGAAATAAACTGTAAAATATAAATATCTGAGGATGGTGGAGAAGTTTAAGCATCTGGGTGTCTCGTTCAGGAGTGATGGAGTGGGTGCATTTACACATCAAGGCCTCATCCTCAGTAATGACAGCAATGCTTTAGTCGGTCATGAAGAAAGCTGAGTCAAAAGCTCTCAACGTACTGCTCTGTCTACTTTCCAACCCTCACCTGTGATCGTGAGGAGTGGATCATGACCAAAAGAACAAGAGCCTGAACACAAGTGGCTGAAGATAGGATGAGGAGTTCAGAGAACATTGAGAAAACAGGTAAAGCTTTTTTTACAAATCCCAAATTTAGTACCATCCTGCACCACACAGAGGAGCTCTAACATATTCTGTCCTACCCACTGATTGAGCTGATTCTTTTTGTTTAAAGTCTGTGCACCTAAATAGATGCTGTTTGACAAAATCATAATAACTTCGACATAACATCGATGTTTGGAATTATTCCTATTTAAATTTGCTGCTGCACGTCTGAATCACTGCTGTCTTTCTAACGTCTTCTTCACTCACGTTGTGTCGTCTTTGTTGTCTACGATTTCCACTCTGTCCAAAAACCAGCCAGCACCGACCTGGCTGTTATCATGTCGGATCCTCAGCTTCTTCAGGACTCCAAGATCCACTGCCGTGATGCTGAAAACATCCTCCTAAGTCACACACAAACAAACAGTGAAGATGGATTTAAATATTGCAAGAAACTGCCTAAAACAAGCAATGAATGTCAAACACGTCTATTTAAACCTCAAAACTCTTGAAATGCATCTTTTTTATTTTTGAGAAATTAGGTAAGAAAAACAAAAATAGCAATTTGGATAACAAAAACAGGTTTAAAAAGCAGATCTGATTAAAATAAACAGGTAAAATTTAACAATTGTAGTATTTCTCTATGGGATAAATCTTGTGCCAGCAGGAATTGAATTTGAATTTCTGAATTAGAAATTGAATGCATTGATTTGAAAATGAATTTTACTAAATTGAAACTGAATTTAATGGTTTGAAACTGAATTTAAAGCTTTGAATTGGAACTAATTTGCTTTGAAACTGTTTTTGGTCAATTAAAAATTCAGTTTGTCTACTTTCACTTTCAGTTCCATGATTCAGTTTCAGTTCTAAAATTCAGATTTTTGTGCCGCATCCGGGTTCTTGAGAAAGCCAGCCAGGGTAATCATATTTCTCAGTTAATACTTTATAAATTGCTTGTTGAAGATTAGTTAGAAGGACAAAAATATATTCATTTATAAGTTATGTGCATAAATGTGCTAGCAGAGAGTTATAATTTTACCACCTTTTTAATGGTTCTGAATAGTAAAACATACCACAACAAGCATTGGTCACTGCTGTTTTTCTTTCAATATGTACCTGGCCTTTTTCAAATTTATTCAGGTTGTTGGACTTCCTGAGCCACCGTTCCCCCGTGTCACCAGTCTCTCCATAGATGTTAATGTAGACGTTAGCATCGGTCCCAGCGCCCCACATGGTCCCAGTGTACACATACACATCATATGACTTTACTGGAAGGAGAACTCAGTGAATCAGATGCACATGATCACTCTGGCCTAATTTATCACCCTCTCATAATTAAAACATAGTGCAGAACATTCATGCTCTACTTACACTCCAAGTCTTCATTGTCCTCCGTTAGCAACTCAACCACAATCTCCCCATCCTCCTCATCCCTGGCCAGCCAGCGGCTACAAGGAAAAACAAACGTCTCCACCACTTCCTGGAGTTCCTCGATTATCTCTACCTCCTCCTCTTCTTTCTTCTTCTTTTTCTTATCCTTCTTCTTGTCCTTCTTGGTCGGCTCTTCTTTTTTGACCTCAACCTGCACCATTGCCATTGTCAGCCGCTTGATGTCTACTATCTCCAGAAACCACCCGTCTCCAATGCCTTTCCCATCGTGAAAGATACGTATCTTATAGATCTTTCCAACATCCAAAGCTTCAATCTAGGTTATAGGGAAGAGGCAAAGTCAAAGATTTATTTATTTTTTATATAGATGTTGGAATACTATGAAGCCCAAAACAGACCTTGAAGATTTCAGTGGTGCCACGTTCAAAATTGTTGGAGCGATTTTTCAATGCGAGGACTTCAGTTTTCCCTTCTTCTCCGTAGATCTGACAGAAGACGTTAGCATTGGTTCCGGCTGCTCGCACATCACCTGTGACCACTGTTATTTCATAGTTGATCACTGTTGTAGGGAAGATATGCGATAACTGTGGTGAAAAGTAAAAATGCTTCGAAAAAGCGAAATGTACGTCTGTTTTTTTATTTACATTTTTCAATGTCCAAGACCTCACTGGGATAGATTTCTACCTCCACTTTTCCATCAGCCTCATCTTTGCAAAGCCAGCGGTGGCTAGGGAACATGTACTGCATCCCATGAACGGGTACTGAAATCTGCACGCTGTCCAGAAACCATCCGGCCCGTAAGCCCTCGTTTGTGTGACCAATCAGAAGACGGTTGATCTACGAGTACAGAGAACACAGATTTTATGTGATTAAAATACTCAGTTATTTGTCTGAACCTGAGTTATCTGACAGGTACGTGGACGTCCAAATAGCTTACCTTTCCGATATCAAATGTTTCCATGATGAAGACATCAGTGCGTCCCGTCTCAAAGTAGTTCCTGAGGTCATTGTCGGAGACGGCCAGTATCACCTTATCAGTGTCCCCCTTCTCCCCGTACAGCTTGACAAACACTCTGGAGTCGGAACTGGCACCGTTCACGCTGCCTGTCTTGATCGCAATGTGGTAGTTGACATCTGATGACAGGTAAAATGATTATTTCTCGTTCCCTGCTTGCCCACAAGTGACATGAATGGCCTCTTGAGATAGCATGAACGTGTCACGCGTGGGTCTTACTGAAGAGTCGCAGGCCATCTCCAGCTGGAACTAACTCACGAACAATCTGTCCGTCATCCTCATTCCGATCCAACCACCTGGATCAGCAAACTGTGATCAAATTATTTCTTACAAGAAAAACCGTCAACTCTAAATTTTCACCATCTAAATTAAAACATTCCTGAAAATGTTGCTATAAAATTCTTTAATAAAAGTGGTGTTTTCTTTTGAATCTTTTAAACTTAAGAAACTGGAGCAAATCAAGACAAAAACAAACATGACTGTAGCTTAATGTCAATAGGAAATCACAAGAAAATAAAAATAAATGTAGAACGATAGCCCTCAACATAAACCAGAGTGTTATAAATGTTGTTATTTAGAATAAAGCAGCAGTCCCTTTGGCCTTGTTTCTTCGTTTTAAGCTCTCCAAGCCTCTCTAATATCAAAGCAGATTGACAGGAAGGAGGTTTTCTTCTCCAGTAGTAACACTGCACCCAGCCTTGCGGTTTGACTCCAGTTACCAAACCAAAGATCTGGTTGGCCGCATTCATTTAGAGTCCATTTGTAATGGCAAAACCATCCTTCAGCTATTTAACTGCTTGAACACATGCCACTGTAAACCTAGTGAACCCAGGCATGGACAGTTTACATCACTTAGGAGAGTTTAAAAAATGTTGGATTGGTTTTAACTTTCCTTGCTAGGGCTGGATGGATTTCTCACCAGGGAATTAATTAGTAAATAATAGGGGTTTTTATTAATTCATTGGAAGACAAATAGCTTTTTATACTAATGATGTGATCAGAAAATGATTAATACTCTTAAATTGGTTTCCTAATTATGAAATATAAATTAACGCCAAAGCAATGACAAACAATGAAGCTATATCAGGTTGTAAAGGATTTAAACAAGACTTTTTCCATTTACTTACCTTCAAAAGCACAAATCTGAATCAATTTCAGCTTGGCTCATGCTGCTAAACTGCAATTTATCATTTTTCTACATTTACAAATGTTGCATAACTTGAATAGGGATATTCAGAGGTGCTGATAAGTGCATCATTTTCCTTTTTAAGCAGGATTTTCCCACACACTTTTCAGCTGTGGCTCAGTGGTTAGAGCAGTTGTCCTCCAACGAGGGTCAGAGGTTAAATTTCATCAGTATGCAGTCACATGTTGAACACTGAAGCACTCATTTCCTCCAATGTGCCCCATCAATATATGAATGTGATCTAAAGCACTGATTAGATTCTATATACTGATTTGTTCAGATTTGCTATGTAGTGATGTAATAGAGGGATTGTACGGAGCTTTGAGTAGTCTGATTGGGTAGAAAGGCACAAAGTACAGGTCATTTACCAGTTACCATCATCTCACCAGCATGTCAAGTCATGTGTACTTGCCTGGAACAGGGAAACTCAATGGCAGCGGACTCTGGCTGTCCCTCCTCCCTGACTAACACCTTATCCAGGAACCAACCGCAGCCACCACCACGGCCATCATGACCCACCCGGACCCTGCGCACCTGGCCCAAGAAGACAGATTCGATGAGGAACTCATCGTGCTGTGGGCAGGGCAGAAAGAGCATTTATGCCTAAACTGCATTTCACCAACAGTGTGTATTCATTGTTTGCGTTTATGTCAGATAATAAATCACCCACGTTTCCCTTTTCGAATTTGTTGACGTTGTTTTTGCTCGTGATCATGGGGCGCTCGCCCGTGTCGCCCAGGTCACCGAATATGCTGAGAAATACAGTGGCATCGGTGCCACTGCCACTCACATCACCAGTGCAGATTGTGACACGATACTTTATCACTGAGGAGAGAAACAGAGACTCCATGCGATGCTAAGCAACTCTATTCACTCATCTGGTGATGTTACAGCACATGTCTTATTAGTACAAGTCTGAATGGGTTTTTCTTACAGGGTAGTGGCTCATCAATAAGTGCTCCTGTGGCTGGAAGCTCTCTGACAATCTCATTGTCATCTTCATTAATATCCAGCCAACGGCCACATTCAAAAGAATATTTATCCATGGTTAGAGTCTTGAGCAAAGTGGCCTGCAGAAAATCATAGACTTAGCTGTCATCATTTTGCACTCTAGTTCCTTGTTTTCTTATTAATATATTGGAGACTCCCGCAGTAGGCTTGTACTTTTAAGTGCAGCTAGAATCTGCTGCCAAACTAACACAAAATATAAAGTATTTATTTATGCTCTTTAAATAGGTTATTCACAAGTTTATAAAGCATAAAACATGCATAACAGACATAAAACCTGTTTGTGCATTGAATTGGGCTCATTATTTCAACTTTCATCTACTTAAATCAACTAAAAACACATTTTTTCACTCAAGCATTTAGCTGAAGGTATCCAGCCATCCACAACATAAACCTGAACCTAAACTTCCCTGACTGCCAAACACGAATTTTACTTCTGACTGGAATCCATTCATGTACATTTTAAATGCCACGACCATCGACTCAAATTAGCTACATCCAAGCCTATCTATTGTATATACCTGAATTACTCTTTTCTTCATCATTGTTATTCCCTGCCCCCTACTATTTCAAAGATTAAATGTATTAAATCAGATAAACAACTTACAGCCAGTCGTTCAGCTTTTCTGTTTTAACTGTATAGTTGTAAATGCCATGTAACTTACTAAAAGATGTTTGATATTTAAAATTTAAATGATGAAAAAATGAATAAAAGTATAGAACCTGCATATAGGTTCCACGATCCAATAGCATTGGATCATGCTATGTAATAAGCCTGCTTCAAATTAACTATACTTTGTGGTGACAGTGTAGAACAGTGCTACTGGCTTATATTGACACATTAGACGGACAGTGCAGAGTTTCACCTTGGCTAAATGCCAGCCAGCAAATGGATTTCTCTTTTCATGCCAGATCCGCAGTTTCAGCGGTCTTCCTATGTCCGGCAGTTCAACCTGCAGTAATGAAGAAAACACATGATATAAACTGAAGAGATAAAAAAAATTACTTTTTTAAATAATGTAACAAACAACGGATTAAACTTTCCTGCTATCAGGTGATTCAGATCTTACCATGAATTTATCAAGCTGCCCCTGTTCAAAACTGTCCGAGTTGTTTTCCAGTTTGATCTCGTCCGATTTGCCCTTTTCTCCGTAGATCTGCAGAAACACTTGAGCATCTGTGCCTGCACCTTTCACATCAGAAGTCCAAATCCACAGAGACCATGGGTACTCTGGAGTAAATAAAAACATTTCAAATAATTTTTAATGCATGGAGTAAAATCTGTTTTACAGTTCTGTAACTGTGCAATGCACTGAGGTGAGTTAAATGGCCCACTTTTGTGTTTTTTCTGCCTGAGAGAGACCATCTCATACAGTTCCCTCTCGATTAATCCATCCCCCTCATCCTCATCCAGCCACATCCCACATGGAAATGTCTGCTCGATGCCCGTGAATGGACAGTAAATTACAACCTGGAAGGGAAATGAGCGCTTGATGGATGAATGACATTTTTAGAACAACTGTAACAAAAAAAATAATGAAAGTCCACTGTACCTTTTCACAGTACCATCCAGCACCCACAGCACCATTATCATGTCCAATGGTGATCCTGCTAAGAGGACTGATCAGTTCACAAATCTCCACGTTGAAAATGTCAATCAGGCCGCGCTCAAAAGCGCCGCCCTCGAGGAAAATTTTCCCGCTGTTTTTCATGCCCTTGGATCCGTGCATGACCATGTGGATCTTAGAGTTGGTTCCTGCCCCTCTGACGTCTCCAGTCATCACTTGCACATTGTACACAATTCCTACAAAAATATAAATGTTACTAAATTATTGCTGATTAAAAAATACAGTTTTTTAACAGTAACCAGCACTTTGAGGTGAATTAAACACATCATAAGAATCGAGCGTAAGATTTTAGATCATATCTGTAATTTCAGTTTGTTTTCAAATGTGCTGGAACTGACAGTTCATGCGTTCTCACCCATTGGCTGCAGCGATCCAACCAACACATCTCTTTGTATTTTACCATCATCTTCATCCATGGCAAACCAGCGATTAACAGGAAACTCGTAGACTTCCTTGTTGCCCATGTCATCTATCACCACCTGTAGGGAACAGAAGTATTATGAACACGAAGGAGTCTTAAAGGTCATGCATGCATGTTTCAACTGTATGTGCCTTATCTAGAAACCACCCAGCCGACGAGCCTCTATTGTTGTGGCCAATAGTAATTTTTCTCAGCCTTCCGAGGTTTGGAGCCTCTATGGTAAACTTGTCCTCTGACCCACGCTCAAAGTTGTCCTTGTCACTGTCCAGTCTTCTTTCTCCTTACAAAGGAATGAATCATAAACTGAACATTTAGCGTGGATTAAAGTAAACACAACTGCAATTTTCTGTTTATGTTGCATTATTTTTTTTGTGTGAAACAATTAGCTTTTGAAACTTTGATAATCAAATCACTTTTGCACAACCTGTGTCACCATATTCTCCGAAGATATTCAGGAAGACATCTGCATCAGTTCCGCTTCCCTTCATATCTGCAGTGAACACGCTTACAAGATATTTGTTCACTGCAAGACATGAAATGCAAAAAGATTAGATAAAAATAACATAAAAATTGTAAGGGACTGTAGGTTATTCTTAAACATTGCAAAGACAAGAAACCTAATTACAATCAGTAACCATTTGCAGCCATTAGTTCTACTCTTACTCCAAAGGTTCATTGCAATTCATCTCTAAAATGCTTTCTAGATTAATTATTCACAACACTCGGTGCATTGCTCTGACCACTCCCTTATAGCGCAGCATCTTCACAATGCTTTACTTGATTGACTACAGGTGCTAAAATGTTAGATCTTATTACAACGGAGGTCACAAGGACTGGTTTTACCTGAGGATTACACTCAGGTGGCGTTCAATTACAAGCTGAAACTGGAGGAAGATCTGCAGACTTTCAGGCACCTCTATGTGCAACAGACATGTGGTTGTCACTGTTGATTTGTTTTTTCAAATGCATTCATCTTCTCATTTCTGGTGGCAATATTTCAAATACATTCTTTTTTTACTTGAACTAATTTGTTAATTTGTCTGAGTGCCTTTTAGAAAACTACATCCCCTAATCCAGGGGCCGGCCCATGGCGTATAGGCAAATGCAAAGGGAACCATCCATAGAGGCGGTGCTACAAAGTAACATTTGATGCAGACAAGACTAACTACTGGTGCTCAGTGTGTAAAAATAAAACAAAATAGGGATAATGGAAGTTTCAGTTATGATCTCTGATAAAGTTGTGGTTAAAGCCAGGTTTTCAATGTTCTACCTTCATAAAATGCTGATTTTATTAATCTCAAGAATTTAGTCAACTGCTCATCAAATAGCTGAAGAATGCATTGTTTTGAGTAGATCTTTTATATCTTTTTAGTGATGATGTGTCCAGGATGATGGTCTATTAAGGAAGAAGAGAAGATCTCTTACAAAATTGTCCGGGGGAGTATATCCCTGGACCCCCATAGAACTGTTTCACTCCACTGCTGTTCGTTAACATGAACAGGTGTTCCTCATTGCTGTCAGCAAATGTTGGCAGGTATGAGGTGGACTTCTGGTTTTCTGTTTTAAAGGGGCAATATCCTGTAAAAATCAACCTTTTTAGTTTTATATCATGTTACAATGTTATACTCTAATACAAAACATGCCCAAAGCCTTGCTTTGACTCATTCATGCATGTTTGAGAAATCCTGCAGCGTTTTTAGGAAGCCATGCTGAGGAGCAAAACGACAGGTGGGGACCAGAAACACCTCATCGCGGCGCACACCTCCCCACCCCCCACCCCACACACCCCGTCCATGACTCCTGCAGGCTCTCGGCAGTAACAGAGCAAAGTGAAAGTGAAACTTAACCGTCTGTTGCTCTTAACACTACTTCTCACTCAGTGAAGCTGACCCCCACCCCCGCTCTGAAGTGGTTGGATTTTCTTAAAGAGACAGAGACCTATTTCAAGGCGTTTAGAAACTGTCAAGATGAAAAGCAAATTGTTTTGGGTATTTTTACAAATATATTGCTCTTTCATAAGCTGAAAATGTGACATAGTTATTTTATTTTAGTATCAAATTGAAATATAAGCTTGGAAAGAACATAATATCACCCCTTTAAATAAATTTTAACTATTTTATTGAACAACCTGGTTTCTAAAGATGAAAAATAATACAAACAAAACGACTGAATTCGGTATGTGAATGTATGTAAATTGGAAGTGAGATTTTAAAAACTTAACAAGGGGTGCCACCTGAAATCTTGCCTTGGGTACCAAATTGACTAGGACTGCCCCTTCCTAATCCATCCCAGGAGTATTTAATTCATTAATCAGCTGTTATATTGCTTTTATCTTGTGAATCTGCTTTGGATGTGTTTGAGTGACCAACATTTTGGGACGTCCATGGGGTTCAGGCTGCCCAGTAGGTCCCTGACAAACAAGTTGTCGCCCTCCTCCCGGCTCAGCCAGTTGCTGCAGGCGAAATAATAGCGCATATTGGGCCGGATCACATCCGTCACCACCATCCTGTCCAAGAACCAGCTGGCGCTCATTCCCGTGTTGTCGTGCTCGATCCTGGAAAATGTAACAGTCAGAGCTTGACATGATTTGCAAACTGCAAGTAATCTCCAATGAGCTTGTCACATTCAGTAAACCTTTATTTGTAATTTGTTGGACTATCTTCAGGACTCATGAAGGAACATAACTGTTCTCCCTCAGTGCAGCCCAGAAAAGTCTAGGAGACTAAGTGAGATGTGATGGAATATCCGTATAAATAATGCACTCAGTTTATGAGATGCTGTCGGGTTTAATGAAGACAGATATGTTTCAGCAGGCTCCTGTAAACGGAGTTGGAGTCATTCTTCAGTGTAACATCATGAGCTGAAAGGTTGGTGATCTAGACTGCAGTTTGGGAATGAGAAATCAGATTCAGTCATGTCAGAATTCATATTGCATGCATTTCTGAGAAAATATGTTGTCACACTCCAGTATGTAAAAGCTTTAGTATTATTTACAGCTGGTTGGAGAAAAGAACTTCCTCCCACAATCCCCTTAGAACACCGTTTCAAGTTATTTTTGGCAGCATGACTCAAGTTTCCTCTCCTGGTGTTATTTTTAACAGTCAGGAATGACAGATCATTGCGTGTGATTGTCGGCAGAGCTCTCTCCATGACAACAGTGATGATGACTCTGAGACTACAAGCAGCGATTGCTCTTGAAGCTGAACACCTGCTCGTTTCCCATCCACAGGACAGTTTCTCTGTGTTTAGAAACTCGGGGCTACTAATTCTGATTTTGGCGTTCGTGTTTTCTGACTGTGACGCAGTGTTGTATAAAGTACCTCAAAGTGATACTTGAGTAAAAGTACAAGTATCTTATCATAAAAATACTTTGGTAAAAGTTAAAGTCTTCTCTAAAAATATTACTTSAGTAAAAGTACAAGTATCTTATCATAAAAATACTTTGGTAAAAGTTAAAGTCTTCTCTAAAAATATTACTTGGGTAAAAGTCTTAAAGTATCTGATATTTTTTGTACTTAAGTATCAAAAGTAAATGTCTAACACAAAATCTACTTAAGTATTAAAAGTAAAAGTACTGAGTAAAAGTGAGCAGTTAGATTTTCCAAAATGACATTTATTGGGAGGTGACTTCTCCAAAAAACATTTTTTTCTAACAGCGTGCAGCTGTGATGGGTTGTGTACAAGCTAATAGGGTGTCAGAATGGTATGTATTTGTACTTCTCATCCAACCACAGTTAAACTCACTCTACCCCGGAGACACACTTTATCAGGATAGTATTTGTTTTAAGTAATTACAACTCTGAATAAAATAGGAGTAATGACTTTCTACTTCTTACCTTTTAAAAAAATGTAGTGAGTAGAAAGTACAGATAATTGTGTAAAAATGTAATAAGTAAAAGTAAAAAGTATGCTGAAAAACAATTAATCAAGTAAAGTACAGATACCCAAAAATTCTACTTAAGTACAGTAACAAGGTATTTGTACTTAGTTACATTACAACCCTGCTGTGACGTAACTCTGCCTCCTGTGCAGTCAGACACAAATGCACGACAACAGATGGGACTTAACCTTTTGTGACTAGACAAAATCCCACGAAGGCCAGCACTGCAAAGCCACTGATGTCCTATGTGAGACGTACTTAACCACAGAGCTGAAACTGTGATGTAGTGAGTGACTTGTAACTGTGTCCTGCAATACCTTAGCTTTTTCAGAGGTCCCACATTGTGCGTTTTAATACGAAAAACATCCGTCTTGTTCTTCTCAAATGCGGTCCGGCTTCTGTAAATTGAAGGGACACACATGGTGCTTTAAACCTTCCTCTTTTTGATTCAAGGAGATTATTGCAGACAGATAAAGGAGTGGAATTATGAAACAGCAAATGGCATCTCTTGTGCCTGATCCGACTTAAGCTGCCCTGCGCCCTTGTGGCAGTGGTGTAGGAAACCTTCCTGCCCACTCTGCCACTTCAATGCTCCCTCCTCCCCTTTTCTCACTCATGTCTGTATGTCCACCCCTCACAGAGATTAAATTTCAAGGCCATGTCAAGACATCCTACTCCTTTTTGTCAAAAACTGACAAATGTTTAAGGACAACCTTTTATTTCAGAATCTAAAGGGAAATTTAAATATCTGAATACCCCAGCAATAATGGGTGAAGGGACCTACTGTATCTTTGAGGCTTTGTCAGGGACATGGCCACCATCTTGAAAGCCGCTATATAGGATCAATGTGAAATTTTTCCAATGGGATGGAGGGTCATGTAGTATATCAAAGAAGAGAAAAATTTGTCTCAGAAATGGATTGCTGGAATCAGATGTGCAATATCTCTTGTGATTCATAAGTTATCAACACAGAAAGTTCAAACCTACTGTTGTTTGTAAAGATAACTGAAGATGGAATTAACAAAAAAAAGATGACTGAGGTGATTCTGACACTGACATCCAGAAAGATCACCAATTTCAGAACAGTTGCACCTACATCTCTGTGTTCAGCACCAGGGACAGCACAATGAACATGTCAAATAGCTGTGCACCACAGGCAGCTTTAACAGTTGTTGCAAATTCCTGTGTTGATAACGTTTGAACCACAAGAGATATTGTAAATCTGATTGTGCCAATTGATTTCTGTAACTATTCTGATCTTCTTTGAAATGCTACATGGCCACCTTCTCATCGAAAAAACTTCCCCTTGATTCAATACGGCTGCTTTCAAGATGGCGGCCATATTCTGGAATACAGCCTAAAATAGGCCCCCTCGCCCATTACTTGCTGGGGTAATCAGATATTTCATTTTCCCTTTTGTTTCTGAAATAAAAAGGTGTCTTTAGTCTTTTGACTCACCCTGTATTTAGCTTTATTCTAACTTGTGGATTGCATAACTAGGGTGCAAATTGTCATGAAACAATGTCCAACACACATCAATTCCTGCTCCTCTTTTTAGTCACCTGCAGAAAAATAATAATAAAAAAAATTCTCCAAACTTCAGAATTCATGCAATTTAAATGTTGGCATTGCATTGAATTTCCAAAGCATTTTTAATCTTCCTTCATTTTTTTTTCCAATTTGGCAAATAGGGTTGGAGAGATCAAAATCTCCCTTACCTGTATCGTGTCAGGAAGTGTAAATCCATGGTGACACAATACAGGCAGGACCTAATGTATATCGGAGTAAGGTGAAACTTCTAACTTATGCAGTGGGTTTCTTCAAATAGTCTCATTACCATATTGTTAGTGTATGAGATGTCGTTGAGGTGCGCAGCAGTCACACAGCATGGAAGTACTGAATACAGGACATGCTGGTGTGGACTGGGGTGAATGAATGGGACCACTGGGAGGTGTGGGTGACATGGTCCTGAGTGGGTGACAATGAGTCCGTATATCCTTTACGCTGCATAGGTAACTCTATCTGTCAATCAATGTGTGCAGAGATAAAAGGAGCCTGCTGCAGATAAGATCCCTTGAGAGTCATTTGATCATCTGCATAAATGACATCGTGGTCTTCTTTCATTGCTTTCTGAATGGAAAAAAGACCGGCCATGTCAAATAGTTCCTCCTTACTCCGGATATTCTGAGTCCAAAACTTTCTACAGCTGTATGGAAGAGAGATTCCAGCTTCAAATGCCAACCTTTGTTTTATAAACTGCTGATTTTTGATGCTGAAATTCATTTTGTCTGGACTCACCAGCCTTGCAGTAATCAGGCTAATGAAAAACAGGAATTCTCTCCTATACAGCTTTTATGTCCACAATACAAACAAACACAAGGGCAGAATCATAACCACGTTTTGGCAGACTGATTTCCAAATACCTCTTCTCTGTGCTGAAGGATTAAAGAAGAATGGAAAACATTAAAGGTTTATTACTGACTTTGTCAAGGTGCTAAATCTGTAAAGCTCACAAAACAACATGAAAATAAAAGTTAAATAGTAATCAGTCCACTTTTTTGTTATTAAGAAATATATATTTAAAGAAAAATGACAACGATAATTAAAATGCTTTTAAACTTACTTGCTCGCCAGGTGAACCTTAGGCGAGACGCCAAAATCTCCAAAAAGGGTAACAAAGACATTAGCATCGGTCCCAGCTCCTTTTACATCACCTGTAATAGTGACCACCTCGTAGACTGAAAGAAGAGCAGGAGGGTGATAATAAATAATATGACAAAAAAATTTAAGCAAGGTTTAAGTTTTTTTATTAACATTTAAGTTTAAGAGCAATGTGAGCAAGAATAGAATCCTATTCTAACAGTCTAATAATCTCTAATAGTCCAACATCATTTGTTTCTCTTGTTTCATTTGTGCTATTTCATTGGATAAGTTCTTATGGAAAATCTAAACCCCAACAGATATTACACATCATACTGTGGCAATCCATTCCTGAGACAAATCTGTCCATCCCATTGGAAAAAAGTGACTTTGATCCAGAATGGCAGCTTTCAATTTGGCAGCTATGTTTCAGACATAGACTA
Source organism: Austrofundulus limnaeus (assembly GCF_001266775.1). Classification (NCBI taxonomy): domain Eukaryota; kingdom Metazoa; phylum Chordata; class Actinopteri; order Cyprinodontiformes; family Rivulidae; genus Austrofundulus; species Austrofundulus limnaeus. Next base: position 1,322,232 of record NW_013952438.1, read on the forward strand.
AGAGATGGGTCCTCTCACCTATTACTTGCTGGGGTTTTCAAATATGTCATTAACCCTTTCGTTTCTGAAATAAAAGAGTGTCCTGAGACTTTTGGCTCACGCTGTATAAGAAAATAGAGTGGATGCTAAGTTTAACAATGACAGGAACACAGAGGAGAAAAGAAAAAGGCTGAGCTCAATCCAAAAGAAAAAACAAGGATGTCTAATTAACAGAAAGCAGAGCTTTTAAAACTCACTTGAAGAGGAAAGAGAGACGCCTGATAAAATCTGAAAGTGAGTGGCCTGGTAAAACTGGGCTTTTTGTTAGACTCCTTCTGGTGTCAGAGAACTGAGTGAGCCAGTAAAAGAACAAAGACGTGAACACAGAAGTGTTTTAATGCTCCTGATCTGACGGGAGACTGCTCACTGCTCCTCTGAAAGCAGCATGATGGCTGAACGGAAAAAAGGTCATCATAAAAGCAACCATATTGATTCTTGAGAGTGCTCTGCCAGCATGGGCGAGACATGTGGTGGGTAGATGTTTGAGTTCGTTTTTTAAATATATTTCTTTAGTTGAGTGCTGCATTTCCAGCAGGCTCTTTCATGCTGTTTCTCTTGTGATTCTGAATAGTGAGTGAGTTCAAGAGTAGGAGCACTTGGTTTAAGCTCCTTGTGTCAAAATGGCCCATGAGGCCTCATTTCAGCCTCATGGGTCATTTTGACCTGGCAGAAAAGTTAAGATTAGAAATCAATCCACTTTCATTTTAAGAAAGATGCAATGTCAAAACACACTGAATTTTACAAATATTTCATTAGCGCTTACGTAGGTCATTCATTCCAACTGCAGTTAGACTGTATAACACATCATGATGTCATCAGTCACTTGGACAATTCACTTACACTGGCATCAGTAATATGCACCCGCATATACTGTATATGCATCTATGTACTGTACTAGGTATATGTACATTGTTATATATCATGAGTATAGTGTCTTTTTTTGTTTTTCTTTTACTTATCTTTCTTTATTCTATCTCACCCTGTCCTGTTTTGAGCTGCTGTGATGTGCAAATTTCCCCACTGTGGGATCAATAAAGTTTTATCTTATCTTATCTTATCTTATCTTATCTTATCTTATCTTATCTTATCTTATCTTATCTTATCTTATCTTAAACACATAAAGCCTCAGAGTAACAAACTTCCAGCTACAGGTTTGTTGATCACGTGCAAAAAAATAGCATTAACCTAACTTTTATCATTTTTAAATATAGTTAATATACTTAAGAAACATTTTCAGTGCAGGTTTTGTACATTTTGCAAAGAACTTTTTTTTAGATGGACGTTTTATACTAAGGCTACAGTACATGTGGTGTATTTGTATTTGCTGTGAGAATGACCTTCGTGACTCCTGCCAGTGGCCTTAACATTTCTCCTACTTGAGTCTGGGACAGCACCCAGCACCTGTCTGCCCTCGGGCCTCTGTTTGGCTTCATTCATGTGGAACATAACTGAGCTTTCACGCAGAACAATCACAGAGGGGTTCCCCCGGTTGGCCCCTGGTCAAAGCCGGAGGTAGCTGAGGGAAACCTGTGTCCTGACTGTTAGACCTGCATGTCAAGGAAGAGATTTATTTCCTTTAAGAGGAACGCATTTAGGTTCTTGTTCTCTGTTCCTTACCTTTCTTTTTGTAGTACTCATCTTCATAGCCATCAGAGGAGTCAGTGTGGTAGTTCAGCAGCTCATTCTGGTAGATAGCAGCATAGTCCACCTGTTTATTTTTGGACTTTTTTCCCTTTTTCTTTTTATCGTCATCACTGCCTGCAGAGCTCTTCTTTCCCTTTTTCTTTTTCTTCTTTTTTGGGTCCTCCTCTTCTTCCTGCTCCTCGACTAAGGAGTCATCATCATCATCATGAGACTTTTTCTTCTTCTTGGCATCTTTGGACTTTTTATCCTTGGAACCCATCTCCTCCTCTTCTTCTGGATTTTCTAAAGGTGGCTTCTTCTTCTGCTTTTTCTTTTCCTCCTTGACTCTATCTGTCACTTCCTCTTTAAGTCTCTCAGATTTCTCCTTTTTACGTTTGGTTGTAGCCTCATTGTTGTTCTGCTCACTCTCAGCATCTTTACTTGAAACCACAGCATCAGCTTCAGCAGCATCATCGTCTGGTTTCTTTTTCCTCTTTTTCACCTTATCGCCCTCCTTTACCTTCTTCCCTTTTTCCGTGAGCTCCTGCACCTCAGAGCACTCCGGACTCTTATGTTTCTTCCGACTCTTTTTCCTTTTTGTGGTGTCCCCGTGGGTCAAACCGTTGACCCTTTCCTCTAAACTTGGCTCAGCGTCCTCCACTTCGTCATCAACCTCTTCGGTTTCCTCCGAAGCCGAGGATTTTTTCTGTTTCGACGGCATCTTTTATTCATCCACTTCCCTGGCTTTTAGTTTCGTAAATGTTGCCTTAAGTTTCTAATGGTGTAAGACAACTCATTTGACCCTTGGCTGCAGGGAGGTTCTGGGCTTGTGGGACTCAGAGGAGCCTGGGTTTGCACCACTGGAGATCTACAGATCCAGGCCACTCTGAGGGGGGGAATCACCACCGGATGGTTTCTTACCTGGGCAGTATATGAACATGCAACCCACAAACACAACTCATGAAAAATTTGTGACACCTCTGTGGTCACGTGGGCCACAGGAGAAAGCCCTGTGAAAAAGGAGCCTTGCTCAAAGGACTTATCTTCTCTGCCACGACATTCTCTATTATTCATGGTGTTAGGATCGCTTTACGGGCCGGGGGCGTCTCGCTTTTACCTGCACACACACACACACACACACACACACACACACACACACACACACACACACACACA
>NW_013952438.1:1325246-1327872 GCF_001266775.1 Austrofundulus limnaeus
CACACACACACACACACACACACACACACACATTGACAGAGACACACAAACAAACAAACAAACACATTCATGCATCTTACTACAACATATCTACATGTGGAGCAATGATTTACAGACAAAATAGATCAATTATTTCAGAGCTCTGTAACCACTATTAACACTTTTTTTTGACAACAGAATGTACAAATATTATACATCATGTATAAATTATTTATTCTGAGGATGTCAAAACGAAATTCTTAAAATTACTAAATAATCTGTTGAAAAAAGTAAAACAAATTATTTGTAGCAAAGATGAAGACAGCATGCAACAATATTATGTTCTATTCTTTCATCTAGAACAATAAGATTTAACATAACAAAATAAGCTAAGTGTTATTTTTTAACTTAAAACTGATTGCTAAGAAAAATTACTACTTAAAAATGTATTTTAATTTGACCTCAGTGTTACAGAATTCTGGGTTCAATAATAAATTGTATGTATTTACTTCTTTCGTACTCTTTCCTCATGGTTCTTGCTTGTACACCTGACAATGAGCCAAATCATCCCATTAGTCTTATTGCTGCCATCTGACACCTGATAAGGTGTTGCATCAAGGGAAAGGGCAACGTTTGGTCATATTGATCTTTCACCATCAGATTATTCAGGCTCAGCAGTGTCAAACCTCCTTTACCTCTACAAAGAAGGCTGCCACAAATTAAAGGAGACATGTCATGCTTTTCTGAGGTGTGTCTCAAGTGCCTGTGGCGTGCCTATTCTTCAAATACAAAAACTCAAAGAAAGCATCTTTATACTTAATAAAACTGGCATAGTACACAGGATTTTATACATTTGGTCACATAATTGGCCTATTTTCTTTTAAATTTGGCTCAGCCAAAGTGAAACAGGAAGTTACATCAAAGAACTCAATAAAACATACTCGCTGGTCTCTGTTTATTAATACAAAATCATTTAAACTTAAACTCTTCTTTGTCTCTCTCTGATAGCGACTAAAATAATCTAAAGAAACATCAGATTCTCAACGCTCTTTTCACATTCAGACATTCCCCTTGGATGTCACTTCCTGTTTCTTCACATGCAAATATCTCAACAACCGTTCATCTCAGTGACGTGAAATTTGTTTTGCAACACATTCCCAATGTTATCTTTCCAAAAATGTGTTCATATTTATTACAAATATTTTATATCACAGGCACTTTAAATCCAAATGTGGTGCTTCACACCCTGCCTCCCACCAGCTTTTAGACCAGTCCATTGTAAATTGAGAAAAACGTTTAAGACTATAGCAGCCCAAAAACATTTCCTTTACAAATTGATTAAAAGAGATCAACAATGAAAGACTTGTCCACCCAGCCTCACATGTTGGAGCCAGAGTCTGACCCGGAACCCGAGGAGAATGAAGACGACCAAATTGTAGATGGTAAGCCCAGACCTAATTACATTGCAAATTTTGTGATGTAATAGCTCAGAAAACAGAGAGATAATTGAACTGGTTGGAAAATATGACCCAAAACAAAATTAAAGAGATATATACACAGCACCAGGGAAACAAAATTCAACTTTATTACACTCTTAGAGACTCCAAGTACACAACAAAATTTATTTAATGGCTAAAAATGTACTTCACCTTTAACCATAAAAAAACTTATTGTAAATGTTTTTTTTCTTTATTTTGTCTGCCTTAAAATTAAAGCAAGTTCTTTTCTGACAAACTTAAAATAGTTTCTTAAAACCTAAAATGTTCAGTTTGTAGTGTATTAAAGACTCAACAAATGTTCTTTTAAGCACAAAATCTGAAAATGTTCCCAATATAAATGCAGTAGATCATTTATTTAAATCTGATCAATGTTATGACAGCAAATCTAAATATTATTATTTTAGTCTTAAGTCAAAACATTAAAAGTGAAGGTAAGTAATCTATCGTTTCCGGCCAACATTTCAGCTGAACTTTCCTGCGATTCCTGAATGTGTCAAAATTCTCTATAGGAACGTCTTTTTCTGTTATATTACCACTGAATTTCAATACAATCAACACAGACTGCCCGATCATTTGAGAGAGCAGCAGATAATGCATCGTCATCATTAGACTAATTTTCATTAGCCTAACATTCATGCTTTTGATGTGGGAGGAAACCCGTGAGATAAAACTTGCATATGCACAGAGAGAAAATCATTGAAGTTAACAATTATTCCTTTTCGAAAACAAATACAGGTGTTCCACAGGACTCATTTCTGGGTCCTCTTCTGTTTAGTATATATAAATGATTTGCCTGATTCATGTCCAGGCACAGGTTTTCAGATGCACGCTGATGTACATAGTTGTGTATGTGGCTGATAAAAACATCTCATCAGTATCTGCATGAAGCATCTGTCACTAATTGGATCAGCAATTGACACAGCTGCAATCATTTGAGTCCTCCTGGTGGTTCTACTATTTAAGGCGGGTCCAGTGAGCAGGTCAACGCTGATACATCGCTTCCTATGGGTAATGATTCTCAGCCCCCAGTCTTACTCTGTGATCTTGAACCTGTTAACCTTGTGCTTTTTGTGAAACCTGTGTTCAGTGAAACTTACCTGGAGATCATCAGGACTCTTGGACCTGTTTACCACCCGCCAGTATCAACA
>NW_013952438.1:1327996-1330232 GCF_001266775.1 Austrofundulus limnaeus
CACCTTGGATTTGGACCCTCTCCTCTACTTGTCGCTCGCCTCCTCAAACTGTAAGATCTCTATTTATTATTACACCTCAAGTTCCCCCTGCAATCAAAATACTTACCTGGATACTCACCGTCTTCCTTTTCCCTCCGCAGCCTGGATCCCCTGTACATATCCCCACCAATTGTAAATAAAATAACACTTACCTTTTATCTGGTCTCCGTGTCTGTTTGTCTGTTAAACCTGCTCATCTTTGACTTAAAACCTGTAATCCTGATACTGCACAGCTGTCAAATTATTTAGAGTCTATTGCAGCATGGTTTGACAGGTCATGTCTTACCTTTAATGTAAAAAAAACTGTCTGATTGCTTTTCTACGAAAGCTCAACTCTGAAAAGATGGCACTGATTTGGCTTTAAACTTGAGGATTAATGATCAAAAAATTGAGCATGTTTCAGAAGTGAAATATTTAAGTTTTATTTTAGATTCTCATTTAAAATTTGAAAATTTGGACACATCTGACATTAGGAATAATAGGAAAGTTTAATTGAAAGGTTGGCTGGAGACAGACATAAAAAGCCAGTAGAATTGTTAAAATGGTGTTTTTACCAATGTCTTATAGCTTAGCTTGATGCATTTGTTGCCTTTGTGTATTTTTAATCACTCTGCATCTTTTAAAGAGACTAATGGTGATGTTTAGAATTTGTATAAGTATAATATTATCACCGTATGTCTGACTGGCTGCAGTAAGCACAGTAGTGTACACAGTAGTGCTCGTTCTACTGAGTCTAGCGTAGGGCAGTGAGACGTCTCAGTGGTTAGAACTGACGCATCACAGCAAGGAGGTCCTGGGTTCAATCCCAGTAAGTCCAGTGTTGGTCTTTTACCTCTGATAAAATGTTTGGAGCAGACGTTGAGTCCATGGTTTCACTGTTTTCCGGTCAAATTCAGTTTGTCCCATCACTTGAATCCAGCTGTTAGCCAGCATCTTAGCTTGGGTAAAGTGACAAAAAAATACTCCATCTATGTGGGGATGATGGCTGTATCCTGTCACATGACCAGGGGCCTCATGCGTAATGGAGTGCACAGCTTTCACACTAAAAGTTGGCATGTGGACAAATTTAGAAAAGTGCGCCGCACAAAAAAAATCAGATGTATAAAACTGTGCGCATGCATGTTTCTTGCATACCTTTCCTTTATACATCCCAACGAACATGGAAGAAAGCATACCTAAAGATGTAAATGTGTCCAGCATGAGAGATTCTCCTCAGACTGTCCCGTCTGTGGGATCAGAAATTATTTTTAGATGCTGGAAAATTATAGATTAAATTGAGAATGAGTGAGAAAATTGTCTAAACAAGTAGTGGGGTGTGCGCATGTGCGAAGCTGCAGTCATCAGCGGCGCATGAGGCTGAGACGTTTCCACCTTTACACGTCTTTAATAAATGAATGTAAACACAGAGAAACTTATGAGTTTGGCAGAACTTAGAAAAATATTTATTAAATAGTTGATGTGAAGAAATGAGTCGCAACGAAGCAAGTTTCTGCCGCGGTGTGATTTATATTTTAGAATCAGGAAGTTTCTCATTCAGATCAGCTGCATGGCTCGACTCAGAACTACAGTCAAATACCTGATTGTAATTTGTTCTGTGTGGAAAAAAAACACGCTGTCCTCAATTCCTATTGTGGTGATATCAACCTGCAGAATAGCTGACATTGTTCCACAAATTACGCACAACCTTACGCAGCAACAAATCTATTGTCTGCATCTTATGGAGCTGAGGAATCATCACAGGTGAGCTGTTCTGAATTAATCTGCTGAGTTGACGGTTTTTTTTCTCAGCATAGTTTACTTGGCATCTGAAAATCCATTTCCTCAAAAGGTATTTTGAATCTGAAAAGGGCTGCACTGAGAAGTGGTATAGGGAGCTCAGTAGACAGTTTCAGTTTCACCAGTTGTTTGCTTTGTTGCTGCTGACAGCCTGCAGGAGTCACGGGCGGTGTGGGGCTCTGTGATGAGGAAGCTCGGTTCAGAGACACAGCCCAGAGGAGGAGCTGGTCCCAAATAGCGGTTCTAGTCCCGGTCGTTTTTGCTCGCCTGCCTGGCTGCCTCAGGACACCACAGGATTTCTCAAATATGCATGAATGAGTCAAAGTGAGACGCTGGGCATGTTATGAGAGGATAACATTATAACATGATATAAAACTCAACTTAAACTTGATTCTATTTATATATAAATATACATATACAC
>NW_013952438.1:1333197-1345809 GCF_001266775.1 Austrofundulus limnaeus
ATATAGCCCCTTTAATTGCTGGTCATCAAACTAAAGTGTATAAAAAATTAACATGTATGACCACTCACGCACACGCACATATGAGTACACAGATGAGAAAATCCAAACAATTTTATTTACAAACACAGTACCTTTATAAAGAATGATCAAGAGTTCATAAGGAATGAGTTCCTTTTATTAGAGAGACCAGCATCATTTTTGTTCGTTGGTAATTAAGACATGATTGGGAAACATGTGATGAAGCCAAGCATATTTTAGTGTCATTCTATTAGTCAACACGTTTGCTTTGTGCATACGTAAAAAGAGAGTCTGTAAAAAGGATCTAAGGAAGAGCAGGTTTAAATCTTATTTACAAAGCCTCCTTCAAACACAGTAAAAACAAAAGAGACAAGTATGCAGCTAAGCATGTTCAAAAAAAACTCTGTTTTTATCTGCACAATATTCCAGTGGCTAAAGGCTTTTTTGTTGTTCTTGTTGCAAACTGAATCTTTACAGTTCAAAGTATAGTGAAATATAAACATAATAAAAGCTACATCACAACAGCAAAAAAGGGGCAGCAACCATCTTCATCCTCACACCTAAACTCATCAAGGACTATACAATTAAAGTTTTGTGTTTACATCTTCAAGTGCGCTGTGATCAGTAGAGGCTTAAGTGTAAACGTGATCCACTGATGGCTGAAGCAGGCACACACAAAGCCAAGAGCAGAGTAAAGTCATGCACAGTCAGCATTTCGTGGTTATGAACAACGTTAACGGAGAGCAATTCCAAGGGCACCTTAACGTGTTTTATGTGTCCTTCGATTCAAGAGTCAAACCAACATCTAATTTGACGTTAAGGTATTTGTTACAGGCAATACACACGGGTGAATTGCTCATCATTTAGAGGGTTTTGATACCTCATAAGGCAAAATGGCATAAGAAAAAAATATTGACAGCTGGGTTGCTCAGCAGCACTATGCTGTTTTACAGGATATCAAAGTTTTGTATAACTGTCTGGCTTTCATCCCAAACCACAACAACCCAAGAAATCAGTGGGGATGCAACAAATTCTCACCTTAATTAAATCCTTTCAGTAGAAATTTGGTATTTGGGAAATTAGGCTGCTGAAAACTGTCTATATTAGCAGTTTTTTACAAACTCAGCAGGTACATAGGAAATAAATTACAAAAGTAGACAATTAGATATTACAATTACGATTAGTGTTTGGAAGTATTAGTTAAATATCAAGGTTTTGGCTTTGTTTGACACAAACATTAAGTTGCCAAACCCGGAGGTTGTCAAAGAAAAAAAAAGGAGAGAGAGAGAATGCAAGAGAGGGAGATACAGGGGTGCAAAGACACCCTCTGCAGGCCCATTTCAGTGTAAATATCTGTGCAGTTAAGTAGAAAAACAACACCTCTGTACAGCGAAGCCACAAGAATACTTCACAGAAAATGACATCACTATGAAGACCACTTTTCACAATAAAAACAAGCATTCTTGTGGACAGAAACTCAGATGTAACTACAGTGATATGACCGCAGAAAGGAGTTTGTGGAAAAAAGGAAACATCAGGCTTGCCGTGTTCAACATGTGTTAACAGGAGCAAAGGCAGTCATGGGAAAAAGGCAGTTCACCCTCTTTCAATGGACTTATCAGAACTTACCAAATATAATCTGGTTTTTACCAGGTTATAAAACATTTTAATCAAACCTTAATGTACATCAGATGTCACCATGTCATTTTTAAAACAAAATAAATACAAAATGAAAGGATTACGCTCCTTCCAATGGATTTAATAAAGTAAGCAGCCTAGTGTAAAAGCAGGTGTGTGTTCACACAATGTGAAAGTGGATGGACACCAGCAATGGCCAATTGATGCTTTCCACCAACCTGCAAAAAGCACTTAAATTATTGCACACAACTGCTGCTAATTTGTCGAGCTTTGTGCATTCTGTAAACCATTTGCTCAGACTCTATACTTCTTTTTGTTAAACATAATAGTTCTTTTGTTTAGACTGCACAGTCATTATGTAAATACTGAGCCGAGATTAAACAAAATCTCGCTGTGCTAAGGCATAATGACAATAAAGATTCTGGATTTTTAAATGACAATTTCCCAAACAAGTTGGTGTCCATCGTTCTACAGCAATAAAGATTGTTCACATAGGGACAAATACAGCTGCCAATACCAGGAATGATGTGTCAGCAAATTTATTCCGAGGTCAGACTATGCAATTCAAGAAATGTCCAAGAACCCTCCATCCCAGACTTTACAGGCCTCACGTAGGAAGGTTAAAGCAAGGTTAAAGTTTAAAGCAGGACAGTTAGAAAAAGACTGTCTAGTTTGGGAGAAGGAAAATGTATTTTGTCTAGAAAAATAATACGGCAGCACACTTTACACTGAATGGACCACTAGACTTTAGGAACAATGTCCTTTGAGGAAGAAAATGAGGCCAAAGTAGAAAAATGTGACTAATGTACGTGTCATTTTTGAAAAATAAATAAATACAACATATCAGCACAAACACATCAAACCAACTCTGAAGCACGGAGGGGAAAGGGTGATGATCTGGACTTGTTTTTCAGCAAAAACAAACAGACAAACATTGTGAGACCATCTGTCCAACAGATAAAGATTTAGGGTGTGGCCAATCCTAAGGGTTTAAAAATGAGGCAATTGGATTGAAGACATTTTGCTTCCCATTAAAGGAGCCTTTTCAAGTCAAAACGTGTGGTGTTCCAAGCTTAAAATCTTGGAATTCAGCCTGTTTTTGTACACTTATTATTTAAATAATTTTAGAAACAGGTAAACAACAGTTAGTTTTATGTCCTGATACATACAGAATTGAAAAAGGGTAGACTTCTATACCCATGACTGTAAGTACTGTGTAAGTAAGTGATGTATTAAAAAACACACTCATCCATTTAAAAACAGGAAAAAGAAAATCGAGGGATCACCTGCACCTCCCTGTGTGCACTTTGATAATTCCACGAGTGTGCATGTGAATGAAGTTAAAAATTTCATGGGGCATAGCATGAAAACCAGGCCGTGGCTTGACATTGTCGTAGTAGTGGTGCGTGATGAAAATGCCAGAGGGGTTCATGGGAAAAGCCCAGAATCCATAGAGGTGGACCTCCTCACACAGCTCCAAGGCAGCAGTCACCAGCATCAGGCCGCTGCTCAGCCGCTTCGCCCGGACCCCCTGCACTGCCCAGAAACGCTGCACATTCAGGAGATACTGTGGGTGGAAGAAGAACACGCCCCTTTGGGAGTCGAAATCGTCCAGCATGTACTTGACTCGGAAAGAAACATCGGTGTTGCGGGTGTTGTAGAAGGCGGGCAGCACCACAGAGGAGTTCTCGTAATTCTGAAGGACTTCATAAAAAGGTCGGCGCCATTTCTCCAGCTTCTGAAACCTGCACAAGTAAAGAGACATAAAATGATAAAAACAACACAAAAAACAAACAGATGTAATCATCTCTCCCTCAGATCCATAAAAACACACCTCTCAGTAATAATGCTTGGATTTATTGTCACCAGGTCTGTTTTAGTGCCGACATCTGCAGAGTACTTCTCATTAATGGGTGGCACGTTACATCTGCAAAAAGACAGAAAAGTGTACTTGTAGTCTTTTAAGAACCTCATCCATATTAAAATCGCTGGGGCTGTGCATTGTTAACCTCACAACTAGATTCAATTTAATTTCTTTGGGTCACAATTTCATTTGATTCAATATTGCTTTAAATGCTTTATCCATTTCTTAAAAAGAACAAGTACATAAATAATCAAGTAGAGTCCCAGTGGATAATTCTTTCTTTCTTGCCCATATAAACAGAAAAGGTAAACATTAACATTTCAGAGAAACAAAATATCTGAAAACAAAGCAGTAGCACAATAATGCTTGTTCTAAATATGGAGTGAAAACAAAAACTTGAAAAACTCAGGCCTTAAAGGGAAAACAAAACGCTCCTGATCCTGAAACCTTTTTGTGGTGGTGATTGGAATGACATCATAACAAATTGCTCTTGCCAATCTGTGCAAAAATCCACACTTTAAATGACACACAATGAATGGGACAGAGGGTATTCGCTTCCATACATCAGAGCATGAGGCAAGTCAATTGATTGGCTGTGTCGTTTGTGGCATTGACAAATGTGCGCCACATGAACCAAACAATAACCAGGCCAATAGTGGCACATGAATCAGTTGTGATGTTGAAAGATTTGAACCACAAACCAGAACTGGGCCAGTTGTGGCATTCTATCTTAAAACTGTGACATCATTGTTAGACATGGCCCACAGCTGGTTGACAAACCACTTGTCATGCCAGCAACCAGCCAGCTTGACACCAGGTCTGGCCCACACCTGTCTGCTATGTGGGGGTGTACAGTTATCACAGACCTCTGCAATCTTGAATCCCTAAATGCTTGAAATATTATATACTTTTTATACCTGAAAACAAAATCTGATGAATCAATTTCCTTTCCACATTTGCTGTTCTTGATGATGCCACCGTTTCCAATAACAGCACATTTTTTGAACTGTGACTTGGAATATGGCATGTCCTGGAGGAGACAAAGGTTCATCGTATCAATTTCTGAAGTTTTTTGAGAATTAGTAGATTGGACACATCAACAACTAAAGAGAAGAAAACAGCAGGAAAAGGGCAGCCATTGATAAACTCACATCTGGGAACATCTTAAAGATCTCCGTGGTAATGGGAAGGATCCCACTGGTGTCCACCTCGTACCTCAGTTTGGTTCCTGCAGGAGTGTTCCTCTTGGTGGTGAAGAGAAAGGACGGAGCATTACAGCAGCGGGACAGTGACATCCTAAAGAAGACCAAATGTAGTATAACTTATTGTTTAATTGACATTTTTTTATCTTGTGATCCTTTGACGAGGTGTAAAATTCATAATAAATCAACCTTTAAAACTGTTAGCAGTGGGCTGGCACACTTATTTTGAAAAAAAAAAAACTTTATAAATGGGTGATACTTACCTAAAGTTGCCGGTCTCCTCCTTGTTTTGCTCCCACTTACACACCTGCAGATTCTGCCACCTCTCAAACAGTTCTGAGGTTTTAACCCTGACACAAAAACAGGCAAAACTGTGCAATGAGGACAAACACCCAAGACAATGTTGTTCTTTCTTCCCCAGATTTATAAATAAGTAAAAATAGAACCACCAGTCTGTGAAAGCTCAAGTAATGCAACTTGCATTTTTAGAAATGCTTTATGAAAGTATTATTTTAAATTAGGGGTTAATAAACTGACTTTTTCATTTAGGCTAATCACACTGAAGCTATCTCTGCCAGAAGAGAGGTTCTGTATATAGGTTATGAATAATTAACATTTTACCTTTTTTATTTTTTTAACAACCTCAGTTTGAAGAAATTAAGCTTAAGTTTCATGCAACTGAAGAGTGAACAGCTAGTTCAATAGTGGTCAAACTAAAGTGGACCTCTGCCAACTTGAAACAATTTCAATGTCCAAAATATTTAAGTTCATGTGTTTATATTATCATCAATTTTGCATTACATGTTAATTTACATAGAGTTTTATTACTTGCAAGAGTAAACAGTTGCCAGCTATAGCACTTTCTGCAGGAATAGTATAGCATTTATTCAAAAAAGAATGTGTAATGCAAAACTGACAGTAGTGTAATGTTTACAAAAAAGTGTTTGCATGAAGTGCTATGACATTTGGAAAATCAGAGTTGTTTAAAAGAGACATATCATGCTTCTAAATCATTTAGTTGGGGTCTATATATAGTGGAACTACAATACTTTGGTCTGAATTCCTCATTATTGTAACTCCACAAACCCCTCTTTCACCCCTTTTCTGAGGTGTGTCTCAGAGCAGTTATCAACTCATTTTGATGCTGTTTCTTTAAATTCAAACAATGCCTTACACACCATGCCCTCCTAAAGCTTCCTGTGTGGTCCCTTGTACCTTGATAGATGGGTTGATGAGTATATATAGCAGCGCAGAAACTTTTTATTTATACATTAATTAAAAGATGTCAACAAGGGAAGACCTGTGCCTCCAGCTTTCCAGGTTGGAGCCAGAGTTTGACCCAGAGCCAGAAGAGAATGAAGACAACAAAATTGTAGTTGGTATGTCCAGACCTTGTTTAGTAATTCTGTCACAAATACTGTGACATAATAGTTCAGAAAATGTCATAAAAAATAGAGAAAAATACAACAAAATTGATATTAGCTAATGCCTTAAATGTGATTTTGCGTATGTCCATTTTAAAGATGGCTGAAGTCAGCTTATTAAGTGATGGTTCTTTATTAGCTCGTCAATCTGGTCAGAATTAAACTCTGTTTCTCTAATGTGAAATTGTTCAAAGACCTATTTACAATTGATACAACCTTAGCTGCCGATAAGCTTTTCACGGGACCCTCACAAGTCCTTTCGCTCACAGCCCAGAATGAATTTGATGATAAGCTTTGAGAGCTTCAGGGCTGTTCACACAAAAGGTCACTGAACAATGTTCATAATTCATCCTACAGAGAGAAGCTGCTGAGATTGCTGTTAGCACAAGTGGCTAATTAAGTAGTGTAATGAATCTGGGCACTAATCGAATGTTTAATGGGAAATGTTATTTATAGCTCACTCTTGAAACTGACGAAAGGGCTGCAGCAACTCTAATGAAAACTTTTGTCAAAGGGCCTTAAGTGTCATCTCCTTTGTGTTTGTCAGTTTGTAGTTTTGATGTTGCTTTGCAAGTGCAAAGTGTCTTTAAGCAATTTCAGCTAAAAAAAAACATACTAAAGATAGAGCAATAAATTTGAATCATCCAGTTTATAAGTCAGACTCTCACATTGCCATTCTTTCAATTTAAAGTCATAAAGAATGTGCAAACTTAAATTTAACGGATAAACTGATGTAAAAACAATTGATCAAAACACATAAACATGTACAGGAGGAAATGCATCATTCTGGCTACAAACTACAAAAATCTTATGTTGAGATTTAATAAAATTGTGGCCACATTGGTCAAATCTCATAAATTATAAATGTGTAATGTCACACATTATTGTCTGTCAGCACTGTTCAGTGTGTGTTCAGGATAACTCTCAGCTACTACCACAACAAGTTGTAGTGCATTACCTCTAAAAACTGACTGAGTTTTAATCAATTTTGTATTTGCTGAGGTTGATTAGCTGTGGCAGCCATTTTGAATCAAAACTTGATCCGTTTACAGTGGTCCCTCCAATGATTGCTTTTAAGACCTTTCATTGAAATCTGCCCAGCAGTTCATGAAATATTTGGCCTAAAGACAAACGAACACACACATGCTTTCGCGCAAAAACATTATCGTCATGAACCTTACAGTACATGGTGCACTACTTTTTATAAACCATTTTTTTTTGTCTTGACATTTGTATTTTGGTTAATGTTTTATGGTTCTTTGTAGGATTTAGATCTTCTCGGTCTTTCTTTTCTTTGGTAGTCTTGTGTTGTTTTTGTTTCCTGTTAAGTTTCCTCGTGCTATTCATCCTCATTCAGCTACCCTCCCCTGTTCCCAGTCCCTATTTTGGCCAGCTGTTTCCAATACCTTGTTACCTCTGCTCTATATAACCATCTCCTGCCACCACAACATCAGCAGGTCATTGTATCAGTCCTCAACATGTCTTGGGATCTCCCGCATCCTGTCTTGTTTTTTCCTGAGTTTGTTTTGCTGCCACGCCATGTTTTATTTTTGTTTAAAAAAAAGTATTTTAGTGTGACTTTTATGTTCCCCAAGTTGTCTACATCTGGGTCCATCATGGCTGTGGTAGAATGATCTATTGAGGTTGTGGTGACACGAGACCGGTTGTCTAGAGTCGAGGCAACAAGGTATTGGAAGCAGTTGACCTAATTGGGGACTGGATGGCTGACTGACTGAGGATGAATGGCACAGGAAACACAGGGAAGCTGAACCCATTTATTTTCATGGTACATACATTTCTCACAACAGAAAACTTTCATGACAATCATGAGACTGTTTTATGTAATAGCTTTCGAGCAGGTGCGTGATAACCCCCCCCCCCACCGTCACAGCAGATGTGAAATATGCCATCAAATCCATCTCACTCACATTGTCAGAACCTTGACATCCATAATCTCTTGCCTGAGCTCCCTGCATGCCGTGGAGTTGTACTCAAACGCTCCATCATAGTTTTCCAGATACCTGGAGGGAGAAACACAGTCATCTGCTGCCTGCAGCGACCAGCACACAACGTTAAAAACAAACTGTTTAAATCATTTGTCATAGCTACAGAAATTAACATGACGCATATTTCAAATTGACAGCAAAATGTCTGTGGCTTGACTTTATGAAACATTACAATATAGCAGTTTGGGATGACAAATGACGAACGTGATGCATCTGATTTTAGGCATCACAGACAGGACCGTAACATACTATTTTTATTTTTAGACACTTGCACCAGATTCTAAAACATCTTAGACTAAACCAACTTAGTGAAGAAATATTGCACCTCTCTTTTTTTAATTGATTAAACTGGTTATTATGACAACCTGTGATGACGTTGAGCTGGTGTTAAAATGTATTTATGTACTTGTGATTCACAGAAATTAATTTAAAAGTTTTTGAAATGGATAGAGTTGATTATAGTGCATTTAGTTTAAATGGTGGATCAGGTCTGGTGGATATGAGTATGGGGTGTGTTTTAGCCAATACTCTAAATGGCATTAGTGCTGACTGCTGTAACACAACAGTTTGGCTGAGAGTCTGAATTTGGTAAAATATTAAACCATTTTTAAACAGTTTGATCAATTTATTTAGCTATTATTCAGTTGAAATGATCAAACAAACAAGAACTTTGAATTGAACTTTGAAGAATTTATTTTTATTGTCTAATGCCACTTAGCTTTGGTACGGTTGTTTTTAAAAGCATTTTTGCTCATTGTGCAACTTAAATATGTGTAAAAGAAGTTGTCTCATATCTTGTAGCACAGCATCTTTCCTACATGTAAACAGCGTAGTGAGAATAAAATTAATGACTGTGCATTTTGGGGCTAGAGTGAAGATTGACGGGAGGATCAGAAAACCACCACTGAAATGTTTAGCCTTTGGATATTCTTTTTTTTTTTTTTAGAGAGAGAGAGCTGAATGGAATTTCTGTAAGTTACAAGAAATGTCAAAAAAATAAAGCAGAGATTTTCAGTAGAAAGATTATGAGCAGTATCTTACCTGTTGCAGATGGGTTTTTTCCCCCAAAATATCCCAATTTGGAGAAATAGAGCCTAATTTGGACCAGATAAACGTGCTAACGCAACTTCAAGTGAGATCAAGACCAAAGTGATTTGCTGCCATTTTAAAATGATTTAAATTCTATCACTTGTACTGTGGTTTCTGTAAATGTTATTTCAGAAACCTTTTACTGCTATTGGTTTTGCACTGCAAAATAGACGTTAGTGGTTATTCACGCTAAAGACTGTTGGTTTAAGCTGTGTGAAGCACATTTTGCTAAATTAAATGCAACTTGGCAGAAAAAATGATGAAAAAGTAAGGCAGTGCAAAAAAAATTGCAGCAATTTAAACAAAATCCGGTATTTTTTTTTCTTTTATGTCCTGCCTTTTCATCAGGCTGAGTACTGTTTGCAACATGTATTTTACTCACAGCAGGGCTGTCAAATTCATTTTCACCGAGGGTCATAGTTATGGTGGCCGTCAAAGGGCCAGTTGTAATTGACTTCAATGTTTCATGCTTCAACTAAGCAAAAAAAAAAAAAAAGTCATGGTCCTCATTGCTACGGCTGAACACCACTAACAAACAATAACTGAGCTCTATGTGGCATTTCCTGCATAGAAACAGTGTTTTAAACATCCTCTTATAAACACTGAAAATTAGAATGTGTACAACTGACTAAATGTGAAATAAATAATACAGAAATACTATCAAAGGTAAACGTAAGAGCTTTACTCACTTTTGAGTTGTGGTAAGTCTTGAATTTTGAACTCTCCCACTTTCCAACGATGAGTTTCCAAATAATTGCCCAGGGGGCCACAGTTACTTAAAGCCAACAGCTCAGGGGCAGAAGTATTATCCTCCTTCACCATTTAAATGTGTTTCTTTTGTTGCATTGAATCATAAATTTAAAGTTTATCATTGATATAAAAGCTATTTTGATGTTAGATAATAAAAATAAATTTAAAAAATGTGGGGTGGGCTTTGGTGGGCTGGATGGAAGTAAATAGCCCACGGCCTTTAATTTGACACATGAGCTACAGGGTCTGCAGTACAAATAATCATAAACTACTAAATAACATTGTAATGCAAAACAGTAATATAAAGGTTTGGAATACAAGGTTTGCATGATTTATTATGGAATATTGGAAATTGGAGCTTTTTTATTTTAGAACAAAGGTTATCTACGTTGGTTTTGATCTGACTAGACGTTAGCTCATCTCTCCAGTCAAAACTCTTTTTAATCTTTCCAAATAGAGGTTGTTCTGAGTGCCATGTGCTACAGGTAAGACACAAAATACTACTTCAATACATTAAAATGTATGTATGGGGCAGCTGTGGTGGAGTGGTTAGGGAAGTTATCAGGGGATTCATCCTGTAACTGAAGGGTTGCCGGTTCAATTCCCTGTTCCAGCCTTATCAGTCATTTTGTCCTTGGGTAAGACACTTCCCTTGCCTTGCCTGGTGGTCAGAGGGTCACAATGTGCCCCTGGGCAACTGTGGCTACAATGTAACTTATCACCATCAGTGTGTGAATGGGTGAATGACTGTAAAGTGTTTTGGGGTCCGATGGGTCTTGATAATTTCAGCCCATTTATTTATTTATTTGACTTCTATTATATACATTTGCTAAAATCTCTGAGGTCACTGGACTTGTCCGAGACAAAAATGTTTTGGTCAAAAGGTGCGTCTTTTAGTTTAACGTCACTAAAAATATATGAACTGCTCTCTCTATTTCCGCTTTTTTACAGTTTTACTACAAGGTAATCAGTTCAGTAACAAGTGGTAGATAATGTAATGGCTAAATTGATGTAAAGTCTGAAATAATATTTTAGCTTCAAGGTTTTGTCAGAGTTTTTTAAAGAAAACAAGAAGCCATATCTGGTATTACTCTCATTGACTAATAATGAGAACATTTTTTAGCTTTTGACCATTTTAGCTTAACGTGTCACAATAAAGTGAATTTGCAGTCAAATGTGTTTTCTGAGCAAAATCTAGAAATGATTACTTTTTAATCCACTCATATAACACAGATGGAACGTAATGGAGACCATACTGTTACTTTCAAAGAAAGGTGTTAGATCTTAATGGAAATATGGTATTTTGAAAGGTGGTATAAAAAAATCAACATTACCTGTGCCTGTGGAGGTAAATGAAGTGAGTTATAAAAAATAAGATTTTAATGTAAGAATGCAACAGGCAATATCATGGCATGATGCTTGAAAGTAACAAGATGCAGATGAGATGGTAGGAATAAGGGATGATGAAACTGGTTGTCTACATCCACCTGATGATGCAGCATTTTTCTGAGGTTATTCTGAGGGGAGCTTATGTAACATGCTCAATATGCTAAACTGGGCTGCTTGTTCCTTTTTTTGTTTTGTTTTTTGTTTAGCTAAGATGATGAAACCTTTGCAAGTGTGCAGGTTTTAAAAAATAACAATTCATTTCACAAGATGGATACCCATCCTTTCAGGCATCTTAGACCGACCAATCCAGCATTTTATTACAGAGACAAACATCGGTTGCTCAGCAAAATTAGGATTTTGAAGTTTTAGAGGGGAAAGAAAAAAAAAGTGTCACATTCTCGTCTTCTTGTAACAAGGGGCAGTAAAATGGGAAGGCGGGGTAAAGAGGCGAGGGTTAATCCGAGACAATGCAGATGTGAGAAGGGGGAGACAGGGAGAGTAGAGAGAAGTGTCCACACTATGTGCATGGCATAAACACAGAGCTGCGCAAGAATACATGAGACACAAGTAGAGGAGGACAAGGCATTTTAAAGATGGGTGCTGGATGGGACACAGCGGGACAAGGAGTAGCCAGGACATCAACAGGAGACCATGGGTCAACCAACTTCTGAGAGGGGTGGGGGAGATTTTGTGGGGGTTGACGGGAGGATCAGACAACATGCAAAAGCAAATCTGAAGTGCAACCACCACTGAAAAAATATGAGAGTTTATACCTTTCAGACTAATGAAAAAGAAAGAAGCATTCTTTGTGTTTCTGTGAGAAATAAAATACTAGAAATGCCTTCAAACCGGCCTACCTTTGAGAGTGGTTTTTTTTCTTCTTAATATCAGCTAGGCAGGGTGTGACTATTACGGAGATCTGTGAATCTGGCTGAAAATTCTGACGAAAACATCTGTCAACATGCAGACAGGTTGAGTTAGAGTTTAAAAAAAAGTGCGACGGTTACCCCCACCTGTGACATCCCCACCCCCTGCTAACTAAAGAAAAAATAATAATGCGAATGTGGTGCTGCTTCTGCTGCTTGTGTTCTTTCTTAAAAGAGACTCTCGTGAGCGTACAGCCCAGTCCACGCATGCAGGGCTGGGTCACTTCCTTTCACTCCTTTCTCTCTTCTTCTTCTTCACCGCGCGCACACACACACACACACACACACACACACACACACACACAC
>NW_013952438.1:1345844-1350523 GCF_001266775.1 Austrofundulus limnaeus
CACACACACACACACACACACACACACACGCACGCTCACGCATTCTCACTCTTTTGCTCTCAGAGGTGTTGTGCAGTTAGTCAGGTTGGAAAGGTACCTTTTCCGCCCATTTCTGGCAGGCTTCAGAGATCCGTCATCGAAGAAATTAACGGGGCCGGTCCAATTTCCGGTCTCGTCCCCTTTGAGTCGGCTAAACTGTTGTGCACTAGCAAGAAAATCAGTCAGTTTATATGGGATTTATTGTCCTTTGTGCTGCACACACACACACACACACACACACACACACACATACACAGACAAGTTCATGTATTCATCCACGCACATTCATAACTTCTCATCCACATTGTTTTGTTAAAACTCTTGAATGTACGACACCAAACATGGTTTCAAATGAATCCAGACATCATGGTTTTAAATACTTAATTTGTGCTCTGTTGAGCTGTTGCCACAACTCCGAGTGTCACTCCAGCGTTTACACACTTTACAATATTGGCTGCCGACAGTGTTGGACATTTAAATTGGTGTATTAAAGTCACTGTAATTTAAGGGGAGAACAATGATGTGCGCCAATTTGTTGCTGCAAATGTCCAACTGTGTTTAAGGGAAGTGATGCCAATAGATTTGCCAGCTCTCCTCTTGCCACTAGAAAGAGTTTGGACCATCTTTTCAGCCAGATGTTCCCCTCATAAAGACATTTATACAGGTATTTATTCAGACTTAGGTTTGAATCGAGTTTGATGGGTGGTAAATTTGCCAGAATAGACCATTAGGAGGCAGGTTAGCTTTTAGAGTACATTATTTAATAGCTATACTGCTTTTAGCCTTTTTTCTAGTCTTCAAAAACTGCCCAACATTTCTGAATAATCATAATCCACCTATCCAAACTTGACTGGGTTCATAAGTTCTTTTATCTGATGGATGATTACGCAAGTATTCATATGTGAGTCTTTTTTTTTTTGTAGGCGTTGTGCTCCTTTCATCAGGGAGCCTGAGCCCAATGAGCCTCTCTGGGTGCATTGTGAGCGTGCATTCATCACAGGGGACTTGGGTCAATACCTATCTGCGAGTGCTTTTTAGCTTCCCTGAGTGCCTTTTTAACATCCCTATAACACTCGGCGAGCTGCAACAGAAGTGAGCACGCTGAAATCAGAGGCTGTTATGCTTCGGTTTAAAACTAAAGCTATTTAGAGCAAAATGACTTAAGCACCATTACAGAGCACAGACTTTATTTACTAGCAACACCAGGCCTGATGAAAGCTGATTTTATAAAACCATAATTCATGATGTGAACTGATTCATTTGATGTCTTTAAGACAAACATTAGGAGAAAAGGGATTTACCCTCCCAGTTCTTTCCTTTAAACGCTTCATCCCGTTCAGTGCCGTGTTAGCTGGAACCCATCCCAGCTGACCCTCTGACCATTTATCTGCTGCTGACTCTATTAAAGCTCAGTCCGGTCCATAATCCAAGCATTAGTAGACAAACAAGCACAGAGGCGCTCTGTGCGCTCTCATTATACCATCAGCCTTGTCAGAAAACAAGACTGAAAGGTCTGGCTTTGTCAGTTCTGGGATTGGCTTTAAGCACCGTCTCATCTGATCAGGAGAATCCAGAACTCACTTCCTCTCATAAACATTTGTTTTCCTTCCCTGCCTCTTAAATTTGATCAAGAACAGTCTTCCAGTTACAAGAAAATAAAAATTTGGACTATTTGGAGTCTATCTGTCAGACTGTGACACAGCAGGATTGTGAAAGGGTTTGCTTTAGTCCCAAACATGTATTTTACCACCGTTAGCTGAGGTAATTCTAGGGGGGAAACTTCACCAATTTGTATTTATATTGTGGTGAACAGATTTCATCGTCTGTGCAGGAATGCTTTCAGACAGTTTTTAAAGAGGTGGCCAGAATGTAAAGAATAGACCAGTTTGTAGTTTTCTGCACTCACAGCATTGTGGGTAAGGGTCAAAGGTTATCCGGTTAAAACAAACCTGCATTGCTATTGAGTTTGATGTATGCAACTGGGTTGGTTCTGTTTATCTGATGTTTCAACACATTCTCACTCCCAAGTCGTCACATATTGACGTTTTTCAAAGGTCCCTTTGCGTCCAATTTTGACGCATCAGGTACCCCCCTCGCGTCAGTCCTTGCCGCCCGCGGCTTTTCCGGGTTGCGCCACCAGGGGTCTTTGGGTCGGGGGTCTGAGGTTAACATTAGGGATCAGGATAAATGGTTAAGTTTAGGGACTGGGGTCAGGGATAGGATGTCTACAGTGAACATTAGGTAATTTTAGGCTTTGCAACACGTAGTTGCCATGAATTTCCTACATTTTCTAAAAATGGTTAATTTTACGTATCAGGGTTAATGGTTAATTTTAGGTACTAGGGTCTGGGACAGGATGTCTAAAGTGAATACACGTAATTTCACGCTTTGGGACGGTAGTATTTGTGCATTTTCTACACTTTCAGAAATTACGACAACAGATTCCGCCCCATCCCGTCAAAATATGACGCAAGGGGGGTACCTGATGCGTCAAAATTGGACGCAAAGGGACCTTTGAAAARCGTCAATATGTGACGACTCGGGAGTGAGAATGGGTTGGATGTTTTTTTTTCTCAAACTATGAGAGAAAACACTGGATGAGATAAAATGCACCGCAGGGCATTTTTTGATCAAGGGGTCTATAATAGAAATTGCAATTTTAAGTTTTTATTTGTAAACATATAATTCTGTAACTTGTGACTTTATTTTTAACGATTTTGTACATTTAACAAAAATATATAGAATTATCACTTTTATTGTTTAGTATTTTAGTTCATTTTACCTTTATAGATAAACTGAGCAAACCACGAGATATTCAGAATATTTGTACCCCTGACCTTCTTTACCCAATGATCAAGCAGTTAGCTGGGACTGTATCTACATAACTCTCACTTTTAGTAACAAAAATGCTACTAAAACAAGCTCTAAAAGCAAATTTGTAGCTTAAAGATATTTATGAATCAGTTCAGAGCAAATACATGGGGTCTGTATAACAGTGTAAATTTACTGATTGAGTTTGTTCAGTTCCAATAGTGTTTCCACCTCAGTGTTTATCCCGTGTGACCTGTGACACAGCTGCTTCATGCATTTGTAACTATGAAATGGTTTCTTGTCTGACATCATTTTTTTTCTTACTGCAGCACAGTTTTTATTCATGAAGCTTATCTCTCCTAAATGGAGCATTTCTTGAAAAAAATGCATATCGCCAACAATTAATGTTTTAAACAAAGATCTAGTGTGATCTGTAGTATGTTTTGGAGATTACTTTCACCAGATAAAAAAAGACACTTTAATAACTGTAAAATTGGTTACATCCATTTTCATATTTTCATATGTTATGGTTGATTGGCTGTCGTGGCCAGGTTGATGACGTTGGTAAATCTACATCTTTTGATTATTTTCTGAAAGTAAAAAAAAAATCCATTTAGTGCTTTGTTAGATGTGTGCTAACAGATTCTACTCAGACTGTCAGATATTTAGACAATGTTCCCTCATGTTCTTGTGAGTTTTTTAGATGTTTTCACTGCTCTGATCATAGGTTTCTTGCAGGTCTACTATTTTACAAACTTTCATTTTTAAGCTGATTTGCCCAGAGATGCCAGATTTCTAGGACACAAAGTTCATGGTTTAATAAGGTCATTTACTGAATTGCTTTTTGCCCTTTTAAATATCTGGGATTGATGCACTCACAAACTGAAATGTATTACTAGAACCACAGTGCCTCCTCTGCAGCAGAGCCCCAGTTTCAGTGCTCTGGCACACATGAGCGTGTAGTAAACAGCCTGGGTGTGGTAAGACCCATGTGGACGCCATAGGATTGTCTGGGGAAAGCAAAATAAGGAGGCATCTTCCATTTTTAGATCTTCCCCCTTCTTTTTTCCCCTTTCCTCCCTATTATTCACACACTCATCCAAGCACAACCATTTCATCACTCCCTTTTCAGGCTCTCCTTGTTTCCCCCCTCTTGCATCTGTGCAGACAGACTGTAGCAAAATGGCTGCCGCTGAAGCCCACTGGCATCCGTTGTGTGGCTTGTCCCCCCCCCCCCCCACCCCACTCAACGCTCTATATAGGCTGAGTGAAGACAAGGAGCAAAGTCAGGCATAGAGAGAGAGGTGTGTGTGTGTGCGAGCGTGTCGGGTCTGAATTCATGCATCGCCCTGCAGAAATCAGGATGCATGAATCCAAACAGATTTCTCAGATCAGTCCAGCAGCATGGCAGAGGGAAGGGGAGGAGGGGGTTGTAAGTGTTGTGTGCTCAGATTGCAGCAAATATATGTTTGCTTTCAAGCAAACATATATGTACTGTCTGTTGGAAACAAAACTTGAAGATGGGGAGGAGGGGGGAGGTATTTATTTTCAATCGTTTTCTGGCTGCTGGGATGTGTCAAACTGAACAAAGAACGACGATCCCAGCTTCTCAGCATCTGCTCGTCTCACGGTGACTCTTTGGGGAGGCTGGTGGCCTGGAAGTCAGTGAATAAATGTCTCCTCAAAAAAAAGAGGGGTTTAAAGTGTGGGCTCAGCTCATACTGCAGAGCTGCAGTGGCTGAATGTGTGCACTAATGATTTGGGACCAAAACAGGGGGGAACAGCATCTTTACCATGTTCTGCAATCATCATAATCATCATCATGGCTC
>NW_013952438.1:1350653-1352000 GCF_001266775.1 Austrofundulus limnaeus
TATATATGAAGCCTCTATAAGATGTAGGCTATGACCAGTCAAGAAATCTGAAACAAAAAAACAAACAAACGTCTTGGGGGGGAAAAAAGTAAAAGAAGAAAAGGGGAAACATTACCATACACAGCTGAAGTGCTGTTTATGGTATGAATCATGATGCTTTCATTTTTGGAAAATATAATAATTAAAAAAAATCCAATGAAAGTTGTTTATATGCTGCTGAAGGGAAAATGGATGGTTATAACTGTCCTCTGTAGGCTACCTCCCAACATTACAGATTTTATCCTTAATCTCTGACACCGAAAAGACTCCAGTGGTCTCTGGTTGTATCTTATTGTCTTACCTCTTGATGTAGTTTTTCCCGTAGAGGATCTGCTGTAAGAGCGTAACGAGTCCAAACGCGCAAATGAAAATGAAACAGAGGGATCTGCTGCCGAGCAGATCTTTAGCCGACGACGGGTCGGAATAAGTCATCCTGCGGCGCAGCAGCATCCAGGCTGATGGGGACACCTCGGTGCCTCTGTCCCCGCTGCATTCAGGACCAGGACTGGAGCAGTCTCATCCGGTGTCTCCTTCCTTAATTATATCTCCTCACCGAGCAGCAGCATCATTATTATTAGCTGTGATTTCTGCATCAATATGTCCGCGTCCTGCTCCAAAATATTTCTACAAAAACAGCTCGGTTTCTGCTTCAGTGAGGTGCAGATCGCTCGGTAGCAGAAGGAATTCTAGCGCAAAAAAAAGATCCTTAAATCACATTAAAAACATCAACATTGAGAAGCTGCGTTTCTAGGATTATTCTCTAAATTGGATGATTAATAGTAGAGCGTGAAGAGGATAAATGTGCGCCCGTTCATGTTTCTTCTCCAATCTGAGCAACGCGACGTGACTGAAATGATAAAATAAAAATAAAAAAACAAAAAAGGAGGAGGATGGATGCGCCTTTTCTCAGCCTGAGTAGCCGCGGGAGCGCGCCGCGCGTCTCTCTCACGCTCTTCTTACTCAGTCAAAAAAAAAAAAAAAAAAAAAAAAGGTCATGGTTCTTCTTTCAAGGATGCACCTGCGCACACGCATCACCCCAGTTCATCTGAGGCTGCAGGCAACTTCACGAGCAGCTCAACAGTGGATTTCTTTCCATAAACAGAAAAAAACAGCCCTTTGTTTGACGTGATTATTCCTTTTTCAAGGTGAAAAACTTGTGACCCCGAACTTGAAGATGACCCAACTTGTGCTGAAAACCTTTCACAACTCACAGAGAAATGGCAATGATAGATAGACAGACAGACAGACAGACAGACAGACAGACAGACAGACAGACAGACAGACAGACAGACAGACAGACAGACAGAC
>NW_013952438.1:1352570-1371216 GCF_001266775.1 Austrofundulus limnaeus
ATAAATAAATTAGCTGTGTAAGCCCAAATGTTAACCTGATGACTTGAGGAAATGAAAAACCTAACCGGCCAACATTTCTCTAATGTCATGTCAAGGTCCTACAAAAAAAGATAACTTTAAGTTATTTTTGCCAAGAGTGTTATAGTACAAACCATTGAACTGTGAAGTACATTTTTCCATTTTTGATTTAATATTTCTTTTAAAAAATGTATTGTATAAAATGTAAAATAATGTATGCCATTGTATTTTAAATCTCTTTATCTATTTGAATATTTGAATTTAAGAGGCTGTGATTGTTGTTAATTTTTGCCTGAGTATATTTACAAGTTTAAATGAACAAATGAAAAAAAAAAAGAGTTTACTTTTTGCAATCACCATAATGTTTCAGAAGTGAGTTTGGGCTGAAACGATGTCAGAGAACATTTCACTTTATGTCACAACATTTAATTCTTAATTTTAAGTTTAATAAGATGTCAGTGACTGTTTGAATACACATTATTTTATTTCATATGATAATGTTGAGTGATTCTGTTGTTAACAGAGATATAACTCTGATGCCATAAAACAATGAATTGTGTTTTCAAAAGATCAAATTGAGCTGAGTGCTTCAGACTAAACATGTAATTTCCTTAAATTCTTCAGGAGTTGTCATAGACTTTGAAAAATTATTCATATGCATCAAGCATCTGATTAATTTCCATCTTTAGTCTCAGAAAAATGTAAAATGTGGACATTTTAAACGTTCTTTACTGTTTAGTACATTCATGGTTTGTTTAATTTCACACTTGACAACTTTATGTCAATTGAAAATACCTTTATAAGTTTCCAGGTAAAAAATTAGAAAAGTTTATTTTCTAAACATGATGTCCCAGTGGCTTTCAAACCCCAAAACACATTACAGCAAAGGCTGGTTCACCCCAAAGATCCGGTGCCCAGGCACAAACAGAGCAATATTGTATATGCTGTTAAGTGCCAGGAGGACTGCGACCAGTTATACATCGGGGAAACAAAGCAGCCACTGTTCAAAACAATGTCCCAACACAGACGAGCTACATCTAATGGCCAGAACTCTGCAGTTTTCACTCATTTACAGGCCAGCGGTCACTCTTTCAGAGATGAGGATGTTCTCATTCTTGATAGAGAGGAATGTTGGTTTGAGAGAGGAGTAAAAGAAGCCATTTTTGTGAAGAAAGACCGTCCATCATTAAACAGAGGTGGAGGCCTCCGTTTTCAGCTGTCCTCCTCCTACAGCGCGGCTATTGCCAGTATAACACCAACCCCTGGTAACAATAAGTGTTAATTAGGCGTCAACGATAGCCATGTGATGTGAGTATCAGTCACATCACAAAAGCCTGAATTTTGCCTGAAACTCTCAGACTGAAGAAGTCTCTTGGAGGAGAGACGAAACGTTTCATTAGAGAAGAACCCTTCCAGAAGACCTATACAATTTTTTTTTCTTTTTGACCTTTATAAGTTATTTTGCATGTTGATACCTTAAAAATTAAGTAAAACTACCTCTTCTGAAAAAAACAAATGCTTAAATTTCTTGCAAAATGTGAAACAAAACTACTAAAAATATGTAAAATGTTTATTTTTATTAAATTGTAAAAAGCAGCTCGTTTAAAATGAGAGAAAACTTAATCATCAAGGAACAGAACAGTTCATTAAAACCCAAGACTACAATAACGTAAATTATTAATTTATAAAACACTGATTCCACATTAAAAATATTTGTATTTATAGATCATTAAAACGCATCTACTACGACAACAGGGATCCCAGGCACGAGCTCCACCGCAGACCTGGGTCGAGCTGGAGGAAACGCTGGAGAATTGTTTGTTGGAGCGACGCGGAAAATTCAAAAACAGAAACATCACTTTTGGAAAAGGCAGATTTGGCATAATGGTTCGGATGGAAATGGCGATAGGAAATGAGAAAGACTGAGAATTTGAAGGGACGCCAGTGGGAAGAGGGAAGGAGAGAGGTCGTGGAAGAAATAAAATGGATGAAGGAAAGGTTATTGGTGATAGCCAAGGCAGTAAACGGGAATTGGAAGGAAGTAGTTCAGAAGAAGAAAGGATAGTGGGGAGGAAAGTTGTGAGGGAGGAATTTAAAGTAATATTAAAACTTAAAAATGAGGAAGAACAGGAAAAAATAAGCCCCATTGTGGTGTCAAGAGAAATTAAAAAGAAAATTGGAGATGTTGAAATGGTAAAGATTTTGAGAGATGGAAACCTATAATGGTAGTAAAGATGTAGAACAAAAAAATAAGGCTTTAAAAGTGGATAATATTTGCAAAAGATCTGTGATGGAGAAAAAAATCGTAGGAGAAAATAAAAAAATTAGAGGAGTGATTTATGGGATCCCTYTAGATGAAGATCTTGATAAAATTAAGAGAAGTGTTGTAGGTGCAAAAGTGAATAACTTGAAAAGATTGTCAAAAACAGTGGATGGAGAAAGAGTAGGAAGTTTGTCAATCCTTATTGAGTTAGAAGAAAAAGAGTTGCCAAAAAATATCAAAATAGGGTACCTCAGTTTTCAGGTCAGACCATATACAATATGTCAGTAATGGAAAAAAAAAAACAAGATAAATCTTACATTGTAGATAGTTATTCAGTGCAATTATATTTAAATAATTATTATCAACACATTCAAATTTATACTGATGCATCAAAAGTAACTGGGAAAATAGGAATAGCGTTTGTAGTACCAGAATTCAATATAAAAATAGGAAAAAGAATTACAGATGGAGTTTCAGTATACACAGGTGAAATGCTGGCAATATTATTAGGGTAGGCAATGGGTGGAAGACATAAAACCATTAGAAACGATAATATGTTCAGATTCAAGTTCTGCATTATTAATTTTAAAAAGTAATCAGACTGATAGTAGGATGGACATTTTATTAGAAATATATCATACATTATTCAGAATACAAAACATGGGTTTGATAGTTATATTTGTGTGGGTTCCAGCGCATAGTGGATTAGAAGGAAACGAGAGGGCAGATAAAATGGCAAAGAGGGCAGTTCAGTATCCTATTAGTTTTAAAGTTAAAATAAGTAAATCTGAAGGTAAGAGTATTGTTAAAGAGAAACTGATGAAAGAATGGCAAAAAAGGTGGGATGAAGATAAAACAGGAAGATGGTTTTATAAAATTCAGAAGAATGTAGGAGAAAGAAGAAATGGAAGAAGAAATAGAAAGGAGGAAAGAGTGATAACTATGTTAAGATTTGGACATAGAGGACTTAATTATACACTTTTTAAAATTCAAAAACATAAAACTGGCAAATGTGATTATTGTGATAAATATGAAACCATAGAGCATGTTAAATCAGAATGCCATAAATATGAAATAGAGAGAAGATATATGAAGAGAGAGTTTGAAAGTATTAAGGAGAAGATTAATTTATTAGATGTATTGAGGAAGAATTTAGGGAGTAAACATATGCAAATAATTATTCGATTTCCAAAGAAAACTAAATTATTTCATAGAATTTAATTATAGTAAGTGTGTTTGTGAATGAAGACATGGTATACAAAGTTGGGCATAAGTATGTATGTATTAAGTGTGGATGTATGAGTGTATGTTTAGTTAGAATGTATGATAGAATATATGTATATACAGTATAGAAGAGGATAAATATTTAAACCATCACGAACCACACTCCATACCAGTACCAGGCGGTAATGCTACTAACAGCTTGTTGCCAACCGCCATAAATCCGACAAGAAGAAGAAGAAGAACAGGGATCCCATTTCTGTGTTACACAGGAAGTAGCACGGATGTAATTTGATGCTGCGCTTGGCCGTCTTCCGGTCTCTTTTCCCACGGCCACCGAACGAAAATGGTGAGAAGCAACGCTGGCCTTAAGAAATCCTTTAACATCTGCTTAATGAAGCATTTATTTCACCTGGAATTTTTGTTGCTGTTTGTCGAATAAACACCATTACTCTTTGAATGAAGTATTTTTCAAAGATGAAGAGTAGTTGTATTTTTTTTAGGTTTATCGATTGTAGCCATTTAGCATATTTGCTACGGTTAGCGTTAAGGGTTCATATTCAGAATGGTATTAAATTACCCGTAAAAGATACGAAGCAAACATGGTTCTTTCCAACTTCATTTTTTTGTTTATACGATGATTTTTATGCGTTAGTACATTTAATGGCTAATGGTTAGCTTACGTACTTTGATTGTCTGAGTGTATTTCCTATTAGTCTCCATTCTGACAACAGCTGGTTTTTGTATATATTTTTTGTTAATTTTAGGGAATTGCATCAGCTTTTGTTACACAAGCGTATGAGTCATTTTAAATATTTTGTATTCCCCACATTAAGAATAATCTTTCGCCGGTCTTGTCAAAGATGTCTCCAAACACAAATGTCTGAACAAATGACTTTATGTGATTCCATCATTTTTTTCTGAGACAAGACATCCACATCATTTATTTTGATTTAAGGCTTAAAAGAATTGTTATTTACCCCTGATGTGTTTCCTCTGCCTAGACCAAGGGGACATCATCTTTCGGTAAACGCCGAAACAAGACGCACACTTTGTGCCGTCGCTGTGGAGCCAAGGCTTATCACCTGCAGAAGTCTTCCTGCGGCAAGTGTGGCTACCCCGAAAAGCGCAAGAGAAAGTGTAAGTTTCCCCAAAAGGTGTATTTTTGAAGCCGAGAGTGAGACCCTGATGTTTACCCCCTCTTTCTTTTTTCCATGTGTGAAGGGAAGAATAATGAAACTGTACATTTCAACTATAAATATTTAATTCAAAATCTGCAGTTAAGCTTGAGAGCTTTATATCAACATATCATGTGAGCTTTGATTTGTGGTGCTTTTCTTGACAAGCTATTTGAGTCTCGTTTAGCCTTGTCAATGATAGTTTTCTTGACGTGGTTCTTCCCTGATGCTTATTTATTTAATCTGTAGACAACTGGAGCGCTAAGGCCAAGAGGAGGAACACCACGGGGACCGGTCGTCTGAGACACCTGAAGGTTGTCTACCGCAGATTCAGGTGATGAAATCTAACCTTAACAACTCTGTTTCTCCGTGTTTTGAAATATTAGTGTGCATTATTCCTGCACAGGTCTTGTCAATGATGTTTTCAAACACAAATGTCTGAACAAATGACTTTCTGTGATTCTAGCTTATGTTCTGAGACAAGACACCCACATCCTTCTTTTTGAATTAGTTTAAACCTCCAAGCCCGGCGCCGCATATGTGGACAAAAGTGCATCGCAATGCAAGAGTTTGGGTCATAGGAAGGTTTAGTCAAACTGACACTTCAACACGGTTTTATCCTTTTGAGTGCCAAGCTTTTGCTCGATGTGCAGTTTTATTTTCTGTAGCTATTTATGATTAATAGAACATCATAAACAGAAAATTTAAGAGAGGACAATCTTCAATAAGTTTAAGTCACAACTGCGTTTCACAATACTTAATAAATCTAAAGTAGACCTTATCTTTATCAGAACATGCATTTTTCTGTATTTGTAAAATAACTGATGTAACTGCAACTTAAATCTGAAATTAATGAAATAATGTGGCATGTGTCTTTAACAGGAAGTTACAGTAATTAAAACGATGTATAATACTTTAAAACGATTTTAAAATCACAAGTTGTTAAACACTGTCAAACTAAACCAGATTTATGTAAATAAACTGGATTTATCAGCTTTACCAATAAACACGAGTGTTTATGTTCCCAACATGGAATGTAAGCAATATTCCTGCCTCCCACATTAATCTACTAACACATGTACACACACCAACACCTGTTAGTTAATATTTGTTATAACTTGAAATGTCATAAAGATGCTTAAGGGAAAAGGTCTGAGTTGTTACTAGAAGTTTGATGGTGTGTTTGGTTTGAGTACAGATGTTCTCAGTTTTATTCATGCATTAAACACCGGTGTGGTCACAACCTCACAGGTTAAAGCTCGTTTTATACTTCGAGTTGCACGTCTTGTTCCCCCTGCTTAGTGACAGAAAAACGGACGTCTATTTTCTGACCGAGTATAAATAAATTAATATAATTCCTCCCTCTGCCCTCCCACAGCTCATAAGTAGGAAAACTTATGGCTGGATGTTGTGATTTTTTTTCCCCGCTCATTGTGTGAAGGGTCTGCAGAGGAAAAAGTTTTTTTTTTTTTTTTACGATGGTGATGGGGAGTGAACATCAGCTGCATGCTCACGTTCAAACCAGTTGCTCTTCTATCTCTTAACAACAGGCTTCAGACAAAAGAAATCTTAAAATAACATGCAGAAGGAAGATCTGCTCTGAATCCACCTCAGTGCTGAGAAGCTGGACCATCACTTGCTGCTCAATAACAAACACACCCACGAAGTTCTAACCAATCACGCTCTGAGCCGCAACGTCTGAATCGCAGAGTTCTGTCTGGGGGCATGATGGCTGTCACCGGGAGATGGCAGACGGAAGTTGCACTATTTGTCATTCAGCAGGGGGGACAGGACATGCGACTGGAACTTATAAACAGCCTTAAGTCTAAAGCAGGGTGGGGCTGTCCTGGTCCTGCATGTTTTCCTCATTTCTCTGCTCCAACTCAACCTGATTTGTAGGTGATTATCAGCCTTCTGCAGAACTTGAAGAGAACATTCAGCCACAAAATCAGGTGTTTTGGAGCAGAGGGTAAAACATGCAGTACAGCAGCCTTTGAGGACCAGGATTGCCCACCCCTGGTCCAAATGATCCTAGCCTGTAAAATGATTTAATTCAGAAAACAATGGATAGCTGTCTGTTTTTTGTGTCGCAGCTTACTGCTTTTCAAATTGGCGGATTGTAAAATGTTTGATTTTTATCTTTTGATGTTTTTATGGTATATTTTTTCATCACAAGTTGCACGATGGTGAAATAAATCTTTATGTACCAAGTTGTTAGAAGTTAATCTTTTCAAGCTGGGTTTTTTAATACACTTATTGTTGAACTTAAATTAAAAATATCGATTTCATAATTAACATAAAATACAAACCAAATGTTAAGTTGCACCAAGGTGCTGAAGATTAGCTCTGTTTTTTTTTAGTTGGGTAATCAGTGTTTGGAGGAATAAATCTTTAACATTTAAAGATATCTATATAATGTTCAGCTGTGGCTGACAAACACAAGTACTTGTTATTTGTAATCAGTACTACCTGTGAGATAAAATACTCTAAACTTTTACTTTTCTGTTTTCCTTTTTAGAAATGGTTTCCGGGAAGGTACCACGCCCAAACCCAGACGTGCTGCAGTGGCCGCCTCCAGCTCATCCTAAATGACACATTTTTTGACTAAAATAAATTGGATGTTAAACAGGAGCTTCAGAGTCTCGTCTTGATTTTGTATTTATATCATTAGCCCGACTGACAGTTTCTACAGAGATTTTAATCATGTTACTGGCATAAAAAGTAGTTCTTATTGTTGAGTGGTCGTCCTGCCTGAGTTTCAGCAGGAGTGTTTCTCCTAAATCCAACATTTGTCAGTAAAAGCAACAAGTTTGTTTTTCTCTAAGGGGTTGTTTTCAGTGTTGGGCTTGTCGCCCTGCCCTGCATTTTGTATAGTGTGATGGTGGAGCCTGATGAGCAGCAAAGTGCCTTTTTTAACTCTGCTGACTTATTGCATAAAGACAGAAGTTTCCCAAAGTGCCTTTTTTAACTCTGGGAAACTTCTGTCTTTATGCAATAAGTCAGTTCCACTGACCTAAAAAACAAATCAAACTGATGGATCCAAGTTCTGTAAATAAGTTATCTCACACCTGAACATTTGTCTCACTAAAAAAAAAAAACTTAAATTACCTTCTAGTCTTGAGTTCTCATACTTTTACAAAAAAAAAAAAAAGACTTCAATGAACAAATAGGTCGTTTTTCTGAAATGAATTTTCACCTGTTGTGTGGGAATCTAATTAGCTGATACTGGAGCAAACCAGTTATCCAATTTATAGCACAATAACAGGACGTCTATATGAAGATGTTGAAGAAAAACAGACAAAATCATTACTTGTGAGCTGAACTGGTTCCTTGTGTAAACTGCTCCAGCATTACTGGTTTAGCATTCCATGCTGGTTTGAAACTTAAAGCCTTATGTTGAGAAGTAAACATTTAATCTGTTCTGGTTCAAGACCATTGAGTCAAATTTCTGTTTCTGTTGGGGAGTCACTGGGCTGGGAGAGCTGTTTATGAGACTTGATCAAATACAGCTTGAGGATTAAGTGTCTTCAGAACTTCCTCAGCAACAAAACAAGTAAATATTTGAAAAGCGCTGAAACCCTCAGAAGTTGGTTTATAAATGAGCAAGTTTTGGGCTTCTGCTGGAAAAACCAAATGATGTCTCAAATGAGAACATTTCCTTTCAGGATATAACAAAAAAAAGTCCCTGAGTTTTCAGCATCCTTTCACTTAGGCTTTAATTTCAGCTAATTATTTAAGAAATTGTTGAGTCTTAGAAGTTGACCTCTGACCTCAGACACTGGTCTGGTTTCTGTCACAGATAAGCAGCAACATTCCTCTGAATCATGGTGCAACTTTCACTATTTTCCTCTGCCAAAACCCTCCTCCACTCCTGGGAGGACGTCTCCACCTTTAAATTAGAGTTTAATCTTTCTGACTACTGCTGATCTTGTAGTTCATGGTCTGAAATAATGTGATTTAATTAAGATATTCAGAGTATTTACTTTTCAAAGCAAATAACTTATTTTTACCTCAAAGGATGGTCAACATTTTTGTCAAACCTTGAACATTATGTCATTCAATCTCATTTAAAATTTTTGAGATGTCACTCAGAATATGTGTTGTAAAGATTCAGCTACATCACATTTTAACTCAGGATCTATATATTACCTGACTTGGCCATTTTATGTTGGCTAATATGGATGTGCTGCGGCACAACTCTAGATTAACATCCCATGATTAAGTGCTAAAAGTTTTATTAAAATCTGTCTTGTGGTTCATGAGATATTTTGCTAACAGACAAACAATGCTAACCCCTAACAGCTGCTGTTAAAAATCTAGCACAACCCTCTCAGTATGTACTGTGGATGACTCTCAGCTACCTCCACAGTAAGTTTAGCATATTATCTGTGAAACTGACTTAATTAAGGCCATTTTTGTGTTTTCAAAAGTCAGCTGGCTGTGGCGGCCATCATGAACTGAATTAACTCTGAAAGTTAATAGGTTGGAGATACCCAATCAAAGAAAGTTTACTTAAAGATGCTTTAAAATTTGTCTAGTAGTTTATGAGATATTTTGCTAACAGACAGAGTAAACTCAATTTAGTTGGTGGCAGAATGTTAGCACTAATTTGTGTTGGGATCAGTTTCAGCGAATACCGCACAAAACTTGAGCTCATTATCTGTAACAAAAAAAAAATAAGTTTTGGGCAGTTTCGGTGTTTTCAAAGCTCATCTGTTTGTGGCATCAATTTTTTTTCCCATTAAAACTTCATTCTGTGATTCATGAGATATTTTACTAACAAAGAAACACACAGTGAGGATGAACTGTGTATAAGCGTGTGAGCCAGCAGGGGGCGATAAAGATGCAGTGCAGCCTTCAGCTGAAGCCCACCTTCTCCCTTTCTCCCCATCTGATGGTGAAGACCCGCTGTGGCAGAGCTGCACTTCTGGAGAGCAGGAGAACCTGTCTGCTCGGCTTGTCCTCCTGCTTTCTCACACTTTTTACCTTTGTTTTCTTTTTTTGTTGTTGTTTTTTTGACTCTCACCCAGCCCCCTGCATCTCTTGCCTAACCTGGACTGCTGCTCTGTTCCTCCCTTCATAGTTTTACGAGCTGGAATGACAGTTCTTGGAAACTGAGGCTGCTGGAATGAGAGGTAAGTGTGTGAAACTGGAGCCCCAGTTTGCTCAGACTGGGCTTTTCTTGCTTTGTTTTGCTCTTACAAAAACACTGATTTGATTTTCTTTTTCTCTTCCCCCCCACCCAAAGCCTCTGTCCTGGGATCGGTCTGTGCTCTTCTCTTGCTGTTGCGAGAGCCTGCATGCCAGGGAGATGAGGTTACAGGTAGGTGCCTGAACCGAGCAACTCCTTTGAGAGCTGAGGCAGGAAATGTGTGGATTCTGAACCAGAGGATATGTATGTTTTCTTTATGATCCCTCTAGTTCCATCTGGACTTAACAGACCAGACAGCCATCAGTCAAGCAGACATTCCTGTAGCTTTGGAAACAGAGAAACAGGCCCCAACAGGCAGAGTAATAGGACATCATCTGCAAGAAAATTCACTGCCCAGTAAATCATTAGGCCTTGTTTTCTTTTTGGGGAAATCTAAACAGTAAAGATATTTATCTTGCACCTTAATTTGTTGTCCCTTTTTAAAGTCAAAAGCAGGAGTAATGTTTGGGGAGTGAAATGGGTTTATTTCTTGCAGTGATGCCCCCCGAAGCAGACACCTCCTGTCTGACTTGTACGGACACATAAACCAGTTCTCACCACCTTGTTCAGACCCCTCCTCCTCCCCTCAGGCACATGCTATCAGCTGCTCTCACTCATTTCTCACCCTCCTCACTTATCTGATTTCACCTTTCAGGTCTTGACAAAGTCCCCCTTTTTTTGTCAAAGGAACATATTGTGTCCTTTTGTTGCACCCATTCTCTCAGTGCGTGTGTGCGTTCTGATTTATTCTTTGTTTATTCTTCCCTTATATTTTCTTGCGTACTGTGATGTATGTGGCACGGACGGAGGTCAGAGCTGAACTCCGTTTCACCTGTGAAATCAGATCGTCAGCGTGTAGTTTAGAAAGCTGCCAGATGTGGTTTCAGATGAAATAGTGCAAACACTCAAGAGCATGTCGGCACACATGTGGGAGCGAGGACAGAATTCCAAAGAAACATAAGGGGCCCCAGCATCAAATAATGTAACATGCAATATCATGTGATACAGAGCATACGTTGTGAATGACTCTCAGCTACTACCATCACAAATTTTAGCTCAATATCTGTAAAATTTAACGTGTTATTGCCATTTATGTGTTGGCTAATAAAGATTAGCTGTGGCAGTGATCTTGAACTGGATTGGCTCCAAAATTCAATCAGCTGTAGGCATAAGTCCAAAAAATACTTTCTAAAACTTTCATTCAAATACACAAAGTTGTTCATGAGATATTTTGCTAACAGACAAACAGGACTGATTCCACCAGTTTATGCTGAAGCTTTAGGCGATGATCTTGCACAATGCACGACATAACCTGGGAATAGCTCTCAGCTACTTCCACATCTTAATTTTAGCTCTGTATCTGTTAAAATGGCCGAGTTATAGCTTTTTTGTGTGTGTGTGTTTCAGTATCACTTGGCTGTGGCTGCCTTCTTGAATCAAACCAACTCCAAAAGTGAATCAGTTGTAGTTGCACATCCAATACTTAATTTCTGCTAATTTCTTCAATATCCGTTAGACGGTTCATGAGATATTTTGCTAACAGACAAACATCCGTCTCACAAAGAACAAGCACAAACATTCTTCAGAAGAGTCGGGATGTTTTAGAGTTTATCAAAGTTTTTTTATTATGTCGAGCATGTCTTCACGCTCCACACTTTGCCTAATCTTCCATCTGTCAGCGAGCGCTTAAAGCATGACTCATTATCTCCTCGTTTAACAAAACTTTTCTGCTGTCTCATGCTAGTTTATGAAACGTAACACCCCTCCTTCCCGCTTCCCTCAATTTCTGTGTCTGCAGGAACAAAAAGTCTTTCATTAAAGCCTGCTTTGTTCAGCTGGCTTTGCTTGACTTGCCAGAAACATTTAGGCTTTCCCCTTAACCGAGGTTTTTTTTTTAAATATATTTGCTTTGTTTATAGGTTTTGTTTATGCAGTTTGTTAACGAATAACTTGGTCTGCCTTTTCATCTGAAGTTCATTAATCAACCCATAACATTCCCACTGTTTGGCTCACAAAGCAGGGGTCAGCATTTTTATGTGCATGAATGTTTTTTTGGTTGCAATGGAAAGACCCTCTGAATACCTGCTCAAAAAAAAGAAAATTATTCTGTTATATTAGTCGACTTGTGTCAAGATGGCTGCCGCAGCTTATCAACCTTAACCTACATATAAATAACTGTAACTAAATGATTTGATTTAGGTTTTAAAAGGGGAGACAGTGCAGTTTAAACTGGGGGTAGTATGCAAGATCAACTTTTTTTTTTAGCTTTTTATCACGTTGTAATGTCATTCCCTCATCAAAAATATACCCAGAGTGTTGCTTTGACTCATTCATGCGTGTTTGAGAAATGCTTCAATCTCCTGTGGCCATGTGGAGCTGCCTAAATGCTTGCTGCTACAAAGCACCGCCTATTTGTACAAAGCTCCTCCCCAGAGCCCAGTCTGCAGCTGAGTTCCTGCCTCACACACCACCTCTCCCTTGAACCACTTTTGTGTAGATGTGCTGAAATGGGAGTGTCTGAAATGGTAGGAGGTTCTTAAAGAGACTGAGGCCAATTTCAAGGCATTTAGACTGTGATGCAAATCTAAATTTATTTTTTGATAAATCCATCGTTTTCATAACAACTGAAGGTAACATAGTTACTTGAACATGGTATAGAATTGAACTATGTTCCTGGAAAATACATAATAACCCCACCTCTTAATAAAACACGACAATTCACAAGTCAAAAATGTCAAAATTAGCCAAACGACAATTTTTCATCTGTGCTGTCATGCTGTTTAAAATGCAATAAAATACTAGAATGTAAATACAACAATACAAACAATAAGGTCAAGAAATTGGATTAAACAAATCCTGACACATAAAGAAAAAAAACATGACTGTTAAAATAAAAACAATACAGTTATACAGTACCACACATCAAATACAATTCCTATTTAGTGTTGACAGGTGTATGAATCAACAAGCCATTTTTTATGTTTAGTGAATGCCTTATATGTTTATGAATGCTCTAAAACACAAATGTGTTAGTAGCTGCCATCATTTTGGTTAAGGGAGATATGTATTTCTTTAGGGAAAGCAGTAGTTTAAATTACAGAAACATTTAAAAGTTATAAACTTATATTCAATACTTTTGTGGAAAGTTGGTGTGAAGCATTTGCTTCAGTTGTTTGGGATTTTGTTGGCAGTAGGGATGTGTGAAGGATGGTTTTAATCCAAAGACACTCGTGGTATTTTAACCTGCCCTGCCCTCTTAATAGTAACACTCTGTACCGGGTTAGAAAGCTGTTGTCAGCATCATGTATGAGTTTGCACACACTGACGCTGCGTAGTCCTGGAGAGCATTCCGGCCATAAATCATGCAAGAACAGAAACAATGACAGCAGTTTATTAGCACCGCGTTGATAATTAAAAATACAATTATTGCACTTATAAAGTAAATATAAAAGACCTCATATTTGAGACTCAGACTGTAACTTATCTGCTCAGGGTCAACTTGATCCTCAAATCTAAGCGAAGGCTCCAGATTACCTTTTGAGGTTAACCGTAATTATCCGATGGAGCTCATGGGAACTTTGTGTTGGAGTCTCTCTGGAAGCCATTAAGAATAAAATCAGCGATTGTTGCACATAGTGGTGAAGATGTGCACAAAAACGTCACCCGGGCCAGCTGGCTGCTGAAGGCGTTGGTAATGTCGCAATTTGTTCACATCTTAGCCATAAAGTTCTGTTTCGGGTCTTAAAGTTTTAACTGCTCTGCTCCAAAAACTGTCTTGTTTGAGTTATTTATAGGATTTAGATTCAATTTGAAAGAAGTTTTATTGACTTATTTTATTGTTATTTGTTGTAAATGTGAATCATAACAGTCATTATAAAGCCATACATTTAACACAATGAAACTTTGAATGAACCCGGATTAACATTTAAGACAGCTGCCAATATTTTTATTCAACTAAATTGCTTGGGGGCCACAGTTTCTCAAAGACAACAGTTCAGGTGGGATTGCCTGATAATGTTAGGGGAAACACTGCAAAAGATCAAGTAAAGTTAACTTTTACCTTTTAAATTTACAATACATTTAAAATCAGTTTTTTTATTAAATGAAGTAACAAAAAAGGTGTGTGTGGGGGGGGGGGGCATCACTGACTTCTTTGGGTAAGGTAGTAACTGATCTGTAACACTGTGCAGCTCAAAGATGTGATGTAGTAGCAATGACAACCACCTTGCCATGGGATTTAAAGTGCCTGTGGCATCAATTTTTTGTAAAAAAAAAAAAAAAAAAACACGAATGCATTTTTGGAAAGAGAACATTGCTAAAATATTGCAAAACAAATTTCACGCGGCTGAGATGAACAGTTGTTGAGATATTTGCATGTGAAGAAACAGGAAGTGATGTCAAAGGGGAATGTCTGCATGTAAACAGAGCATTGTTACAACAGCTAACAA
The DNA here is from genome assembly GCF_001266775.1 of Austrofundulus limnaeus. Lineage (NCBI taxonomy): Eukaryota > Metazoa > Chordata > Actinopteri > Cyprinodontiformes > Rivulidae > Austrofundulus > Austrofundulus limnaeus. The sequence continues at coordinate 1,366,890 of NW_013952438.1, forward strand.
TCCAGACTGTAGAGAAGAATCTGATGTTTCTTTAGATTATTTTGAGTTTCTATCAACGAGAGATGAAGAAGAGTTAAAGTTTAAATAATATTGTTATAATAAACAAAGACCAGATAGTTTATTTTATTAAAGAGTTCCCCTTTGATGTCACTTCCTGTTTCACTTTGGCTGAGCCAAATCCAAAAGAAAATAGGGCAGTTATGAAACAAAATGTGTGAAATCATGTGTATTATGCCAATTTTCTCAAGAATAAAGATGTTTTCTTTGACTTTTTGTATTTGAAGGATAGGCGTGTCACAGGCACTTTAAAAGCTTAAGTAGTAATCTGATTCATTAAATCAAGGAAACAAGGCAATCTTGCATTTAGCTGAAGAATGTTTTTTATTGGCGGGCCGGATGGAAGTCACCTGCAGGCTGTATGAGAATCCCAAGATGTTCCCAGTCCAGCAGAGAAACGTAGTCCCTCCAGCGTGTCCTGGGTCTTCCTCTGGGTCTCCTCCCAGTGGGACGTGCCCGGAACACCTCACCAGGGAGGCGTCCAGGTTTTGTTGTTCCATTGGAAGCAATTGTCCTGTTTTTGGGGGGGATTTTGGCAATAATCCCCACAACGGAAAGAAAAGTCTGGATTGCATTTTGAACAAAATGATCATGAGGTCACTCTGGCAAACGTGAGGCCAATCTGAAAAACTCATTATGGGACAATATCTGAAAAAAACATTAGTGCAGTTTTAACTAAGAGATGTTAGCAGAACAGAGTGTGAAATAATCAGCTGGCAGGAAAATTGAACAATTTTATCTCCTTTTTACTGTTTATTTTTACCCTTCATATATGCTTTGTGTAAGTGTTTTCCCATATGTTTAACATGATTTCTCCCCTGTCCACAGTCAACCCGTGCTGTTATCTCCCCTGTCAGCACTGGAGTGTGTGCGTGCGCTACGGTGAGGACAAATATGAGTGCGACTGCACCCACACCGGCTACTATGGAGAGAACTGCACCACTCGTGAGTCCACGTGACTTCATGTCCTCTCTTTTATTGTTACACTTTTTAGGAATGTGAAACATTTGTTTTGTTCATCACATACAGCTTTGTGAGAAAAGGCCTTTTCATTTTGTCAACCACAGAGCTCCTGGCTTGCAGGGTTAAAGCTTCTTGTCTAGACCTAGAAATATTTAGGAAGGATTGGTGGAACTGCCAGCAGGAACCCGCTACTGCTGGTCCTGCTTTTAATTTTGAAAGAAAACTCCCCCCACCGGGGCTCTTGATCCGAGGTGATGCAGACTAAATGTCCTGGCAGTCACGTCATGCATAGCAATAATTACCCTCGACTGGAAACCAGAGGGGCAATCGTGGTAGGAAAAGAAGGAAGGAAAAAAGATAAGCTTAATCAAACAGGAAAAGGCAGGAGATGGTTACATAAAAGGTTTTTACTTATTATGTTACAACATGAACAGAATCACATACAAATCAAATGAGGGTCAAACTAGAGCAAAACCGTGGAAAAGAAAAAAAATATATATATATATTTAATCTTGTGTAAAATGTGAAGATTATTGCCTCAGGAAATGAAGCCAACAGGGAAGAATTTCCTCAAAGCAGACAGGTGTGGGCCAGATCTGGTGTCACGCTGGCACTGCAGCTGACTGCTGGCATAGAAAGCAGTATTGTCAAGGTTTGTCAGTGAGATGTGGGCCAGATTTGGCAATGTCTGAGCTGTTTTTATTATGGTTTGTGTGTCAGAAAACAGTCAATGCCAGCCTGGTTTGGGTTTGGTTTATGTGGTTCTGGCCCATGCATGGACCACCCCTGTCAGACCCCATCTGTGCCACCAAAAGACCACCATTCTTTGCTGTATCGGGGCCAAGTGTTGGCGCATTGTCTGGGCCAGAACTGGGTCAGACAAATTTTTACGATATGGGTTGGCTCAGATGACTCCAGAAAAGTTTCATGTGAATCAAACTGGCAGATTTCATACGATTTCTAGTTTTAGGACAGTAGTAAATATTATTATTATGTGAAGTGTGAATTATGCGAGAGGTTCTGGTTCAAATCCCGGACGAGCCCCCATTAATATGTTACTGCCTTTTGAAACACAGAAGTGTCATAACACATTTAAGGAGGACCAGGCGGAACAATTCATAAAAAGTTGTATTTCTGAATTATGTCTTTGTGTCCTCCTTAAATGTGTTATGACCCTTCTGTGTTTCAAAGGGCCGGAGCACAGTAGTAAATATTATTATTATGTGAAGCAGCTGGAGCTTATTGAACATTGATGTTATTCAGCTTAACTTTCTGTAGATAAAGAGACGTCTTTGACTTATTGACTTCTACTATAAATTATCAAATCATCTTTTCTCAAGTTTCAGTAATTTTTTATTTTTTTCACCACAGCTGAGTTTTGGACCCGAGTGCGTCAGTTCCTCCGGCCCCGTCCCAGTGTGGTTCACTACATTCTCACCCATTTCAGCTGGCTGTGGGACATCATAAACAACACCTTCCTACGGAATGTCCTCATGCGGCTGGTTTTAACAGGTCCACAGTCAGTGGTTGTTTCACAGATCTTTACTGAAAACACACAGTCCATTTTTTTCTAACTTCTGTTCACTCCTTCCTTTCGCTCACCAGTGAGGTCCACATTGATACCCAGCCCTCCAACCTACAACTCAAAATACGGCTACCTGAGCTGGGAATCTTACTACAACCTGAGCTACTACACCCGGCTTCTGCCCCCTGTTCCTGAAGACTGCCCCACGCCTCTGGGGGTCAAAGGTGAGGCCTGAGTCAAATGTTTTCTATTCTTCTTCTGTGGTGCCATAAACTGTTTCTTTATTTGGAAGGGTTAGGAGAGGTCCTGTCATGTTTTCGTCTTGGATTTGAAGCGTGCGTTTCTTTTTTTCACAGGCAGAAACGGGCTGCCTGATCCCGAGGTGCTGTTCGAGAGGCTGCTGAAAAGAAAAGTTTTCAGACCCGACCCCCAGGGCACCAACCTCATGTTTGCATTCTTCGCTCAGCACTTCACCCACCAGTTCTTCAAGACCTACAACCGCATGGGGCTGGGCTTTACTAAGGCTCTGGGACACGGGGTCAGTTTGTGTAAAAAGAGAAACATGAAGCCCTGCATGGTGTCACTTTATGCCAGTTATTTAAAGAAAATCTATCCGTTTGCACCCCAAATGAAGTGAACAAAAGCATCTATTTTAGAGCTAATGGTACTTGTAGATGTTTTTCATGCTGTGAGCAGAATCTAGAGATAAGTCTATGTTCTGTTACTGTCTGCATCAGTAACCTTTTTTTGTGTTGCAGGTGGATGCAGGACACATTTATGGAGACAGCCTGGAGCGCCAACTGGACCTCAGGCTTTTAAAAGATGGAAAAATGAAATATCAGGTGAACAAATTCATTCTAAAAAGCCTAAATATTGCTTTTCCAGTGAGATATACTTTTTCACAATTAACAATATTTATTTCCCCATCAGTTGATTGATGGAGAGATGTTTCCTCCCTCCGTTGTTGATGCTCCCGTCAGGATGAGCTACCCTCCCAACGTCCCCGTCCAGAGTCAGATGGCCATCGGTCAGGAGGTGTTTGGACTGCTTCCTGGTTTGGGGATGTACGCCACGCTGTGGCTCAGGGAGCATAACCGTGTCTGTGACATCCTGAAAGCAGAACATCCCACCTGGGATGACGAGCAGCTGTTCCAGACCACACGCCTCATCATCATCGGTGAGCCGAACACGACCTTGAAAGAAAAGTTGAACACTTCACAGCAGCATCTGATAGCACACAGATAGGTAGATTATTTATTTGTAACAATGCTTTTTAAATGACAATAAATGTTATGATTGGCAGTTAATTGGCAGCACCTGAGGGTAAATTATTGATATGCACAACTCAGCTCTACTGCTCATCCCTCACTGCATGTTCCTTACAACTGCGGCACCATTTAAAACAGGCTTTACAACGGTATAAAACGTATTGTCAAGAAGCATTGTTACAACAAAAAATAATCTACCAAACATGAATTTCCACACTTTTTTAAGCTATGTTTATTTAACTCTCCTGTTATGTTCATTTCTGAGGAACAGCAGTAAAGTTCAATCATGCTATAGTGTCAGAAACTAAAAAAAAAAATCCCCCAAAACATTTTTATGTCTGATAATTAACTCCATTACTAACAATTTCAATCAATATTTGTGAATTGATGTTTTTTTTAATTTCAGATAAAGGATCAATGAGGACAATTCACTTGTTTTTCATAAAACAAAGCATGTTGCATTTTTAATGTCCAACATGGACATTAAACAATGATGAACACAAAAACAATGATT
>NW_013952438.1:1372381-1378299 GCF_001266775.1 Austrofundulus limnaeus
GTGTGTGTGTGTGTGTGTGTGTGTGTGTGTGTGTGTGTGTGTGTGTTTGCAGGCGAGACGATCCGGATCGTGATCGAGGAGTACGTGCAACACCTGAGCGGCTACCGGCTGCAGCTGAAGTTCGACCCCACCCTGCTGTTTCACTCCCATTTCCAGTACGGGAACCGCATCGCGCTGGAGTTCAGCCAGCTCTACCACTGGCACCCTCTGATGCCCGACAGCTTCCACATAAACAGCGAGGAGCTGTCGTATGCGCAGTTCCTGTTCAACACGTCCGTTCTCACACACTACGGGGTGGAGAAGCTGGTGGATGCCTTCTCTCGACAAGTCGCTGGTCAGGTGATGAACGGCCGCTCACAGCTCAGAAAGTCAGGTTCGGTCAGACTGGAGGAAAAACTCCTCCCACTCAGGGCTTCTGTATATTTCTGGGAAATAACGTTGTTCAGCATCAAACATCTGACTTTTATGCCTCATTTTCCTGTTTTGCTGCAATGTTTTGCTGCGTTTGTGTTGTGTTAATCACATCCAGTGCTTTACATTGGACTGGAACCAAATAAAACCTTTCAAAAACCAGAAACGACTGAGATAACACACAACAATAGCCTCCACTAAAATGTTTTTCATGGTAAAACGTGTCTTTCTCTTCCCTACTTGTAGAAGTAAGTTATTTAATTTATTATTGTAAATCTAAGTGTGCAATATAAAACTGCACAACTCAACATTTAATGAGTAAAGAACATGATGCAGTGGAGCTGGATTACAAATAAATTCTTATAAATAAACCTGAATCAAACATTTCTTTAAAGTGATAGTTCAGATCAGTTCAACGGGGTTCTGTATAAAGTCTACGAACAAATAGTATCTTATCTGTTGTAGGTAACTGTTTGAGCAGCCTCAGTTTGAAGAGAGTTTAATTCTGACCAGAATTATGAGCTATTTATGCATGTAAAATACAAAAAATTCAACCCCAAATCACCAGAGTAAATTTTGACAGATTTTTTGCTAACAATAAATTTCAATATTTTTTCGTATACCTGAAATGTTGTGTCACAAGGGATAAAGCCTCATTATTTCTCGCTTAGCCCTCGTTCTGTAGGTCTTGGATTGCGAAGCATATAAATAACAGTAGTTTTTTTATTCAGATGGAGAGAAGACTTGGATGTTAGCTGCACGTTCACGTGCTGAATAGGACCAGATGAGTTGCTTATCAAAGCTGCCCATCTGGTAAATGCTAGTCAGAGCTAGGCCAAGACCATAATGTACTACTACTACTTTTACATGGGGTCTGAACATGATTCCAGTATTAAAGGTGGATATTATGTATTTTTCAGGCACATGATTCTTTTCTCTACCACAATCAACTGTTACCTTCAGTTGTTATGAAAAATCTGTATATATCAAAAATAAAACTGACTTTGCATCAAAGCTTGTAGAAAATTGGCCTTGAAATTGGCCTCTGTCTCTTTAAAAATTTTCTACCGTTCATGACACTCCCACTTCAGCACATCTTCACAACAATGCTTCATGGGAGGGGTGCTCTGTGGAAGGAACTCGGCTGCAGACTGAGCTCCGGGGAGGAGCTTTGTGTAAATAGGTGGTGCTTTGTACCAGCAAGCATTTAGGCAGCTCCACACGGCTACCAGGGGAGATAGAAATATTTCTTAAACATGCATGAATGAGTTAAAGCAACACTCTGGGTATGTTTTAAATAAGTGAATAACATAGCATGGTACAAAGCTAAAAAAAGTTGATTTTGCATAATACACTCCCACCCCCCTTTAAAATTTTCCCAATAGGTCATGCCAACACTATTTACATGAAACGCTGTGGATATTTCTAAATGTAAACCAAAGCATCAGCAGCTAGCTGTAGCACTTCTTGTTCAGCCTGAGGCGCTTTGAGCGGAAAAGTTATACTATTATACTTTTAAATGGAAAAAGTGAAGACTGTAAATATAAAATATTGTTCTCACGAGGCCAATGAAATCGTTTAAATTGAGGTATTTTAGGAAGACAGCAGTCCCCTTTGGTGTTCACTCTGCTTGGACCATTAGCGCGTGAATCCTACGCTTTTTGTGTAAGTAATCTCTAATATGTCTTCCTTGAATGTTTATCTTACAGATCGGCGGAGGCCACAACATTAATGCCATTGCAGCCAAGGTAGCCACAGGGACTATAAAGGAGTCTCGCCAGCTGCGGGTCCAGCCTTTCAACGAGTACAGGAAGCGTTTCAACCTCGAGCCCTACTCGTCGTTCAGAGAGTTCACTGGTGAGACCGCCTGTGTGAGCAGCCCACACAACTGGATACACCGAAAGATTTATAGGTTTTTACAAGTGTGAGAACATTTAGCAAATGTTCTTTGAGTAAAAGAATTTTCTGCTATTTAGATGTTTACACAGTTGCAGATAATGAAATGTCATTACATTGATTTGCTACAAATGGCTTAAAATCACTTCACTAAATCTTTGATAATAAAGCTGTGGCAGAGATTCAGCGTTGCCTGCTCTGTGTGTGTTTATATGTTGATTAAAACTTGCGCTTGTGTTTTTGCAGATGATGAGGAGATAGCCAGCACACTCGAAGAGCTGTACGGTGACATCGACACGCTTGAATTTTATCCCGGATTACTGCTGGAGAAAACGCGTCAGGGCGCCGTATTTGGAGAAAGCATGGTGGAAATGGGCGCCCCCTTTTCTCTCAAGGGTCTCATGGGGAACCCCATCTGTTCTCCAGATTACTGGAAGCCCAGCACCTTTGGAGGCAAAGTTGGCTTCGACATCGTAAACTCTGCCACTCTAAAGAAGCTGGTCTGTCTGAACACCAGGACGTGCCCTTATGTGTCATTCAGAGTTCCAGCAGAGGAAAAACCTGCAAAGAATGATGGGAAAGTTCACCTTGATGAGCTATGACCATGAGCAGACCCATCTTTATGCTTTCTACATCTGATATGAAGATGAAACAAGTGGTTGCACACAGCATGTTAGGATAAACAAACGAACTGGACTTTTCCTTCAACTTGCTCACTGTCAGTTTTACACTTGGACAAACCCACCAGTGAGGAGTCAAACATATGGGTTTTGTTAAAGTTTTTTGCCCTACTGTATGACAAGTTGTTACAGTTCACACTTCCATGCAATATTATGTCATCTGTCTTTGATCAGTTCAAACATTCACTGGAATAAAACAATAAGACTCAAAATGTGTCATTAATGTTAATTAAAAGTAACAAATTACTAGGCATTGTTTCGTGTTCCTCTGCCTTTCACTCTGTTATTTTTTTGGCTTCTCTCTGAATACTTATGGGAACGGAAATGACCCACCCAGTCTTTTCGAAAAGTGTTTTTTTTTTTAATCGGAGTGCACAGTCACACTAAACTGAAACATCAAATCATTGATACCCCGGGACATTTCAGGGATGTGACGTGAGATATACATAAAACTCTTAAATCCAATAGGATCTTTTGACAACATCTGGCGCAGTTTGTTTCCTTCTTGTTTTTTAAGATAACATGGGTTTCATGGTGGGTTGGGTTTAATTTGTTTTAACAATCTGGTGAGTGAACCCATAAACCCATCCACCTTTTGTGGGAAATATTTTTTAAAGAAAGATAATTCAATCAAAACATTTTTGACTTTGCAAATTAGGCTGATTACAGTGTTAATGTAGCAGCACACGTAGGATATTTTGCATTGACTTAGATAATGTCATACTACACACCTCCATGAAATTTTATTGTCATACTGCCCTCTAGTGGAGAATGTAGAGAATTGCGTGTTTGAATTTCCATCATCTCTCCCAGCGTTGGGTGTTGCATTCAATGTACCTAGTAAAAATTATATTTCCAGTCAAGTGGCATCACTTTTGACAAAACGTGAAAACTAAAACTACCAACTATATACCCCAGCATAAAACTAAAACATGTCTTTTTAAGCACATACTATTTACATGTGTGATTGTGGGTTTGTGAGTTTCGTATTTACGTGATTTGTATTCCCTTCCCCCCACAGTAGGCTAAACATAAGTACATAAATAAGCTTTCAAAAAATCACAGTACAAGAAGATAAAGAACGAGAATACGCTTTCAAATAAAGACACAACCCATACGATAGTCGCCGTCAAAAAAAAATTAGCTATTTTCCCGTTAGTATTTAAAGCATCATAAACTGGGGGCGTGGTTTGCTAAACTAGCATATTACAGTCGAAGCACGATAGCTTGTGAAGGAACTACGGTAAGATATTTTTGAGAAATGTTTATGTAGGTTTAGTTACTGTGTAAAATATACTAGTTTCGATAAATTTAACAATCTGTTCTTTTTAAGTAACATGGCGTCACTTTAGTCCGGCATGTCAAACTACTTAGCTTCTGGCTAATGCCAAACCAGCCTAAACGACACTTGACACTACTTGCTGTTCTGATGCACTTTTATAATAAAAATAAACGGATTGTCTCTATTTCTTTTTTGGCATTTGAAGTAATAACATTATCACTTAGTAGAATGGATTGCCCACTTAGCTATTTTGGTTTATAACATCGGCATAGAGGCCTTCAAGCTACTGTTTATCTCGTTAAAGCGGAGATGTTTGTCTATCCAAACGAAACGAAAGAGATATTACTATATTATTTAGGTAGAATGTTGTAACTAAAACGAGAGAGTTTTCAATATTGTCTACCTGTTTGCCTCTCCAAAAGAGAGGCTGGGTTTTATACGGATTAGAGTACCATAAGGCCTCTCAGCTTAGGTTTATTTAATCTGACGCGCCTCTTTAAGCTCACATGTCCTATTTTTCAAATAAGCCTTTCCTTATAACAGACTGGATGTCTGTCAGTATGCTTTGTCATCAGATTAATGTGCTCAACCTATAAAGTGTTCCTGATGTGAAGAGTGTGTAGTGTTGTGTTTGCCCATAGGTGACCTGCTGTCATGACCACTCTGGATGACAAACTGCTGGGCGAGAAGCTGCAGTACTACTACAGCAGCAGCGAGGATGAAGGCAGTGACAACGAAGATGAAGATGGGGAGAGGAAGACCATCCGTGATGCTGGTGTCAGTGAGGCTGAGGTAGACTACAATCCCGATGGAAGTTCTGTCAACACAGGTAACAAACATACGAATTTGTCACTGTCTGTGTGTATTTGCACTACTTTGAGAGTTAAATTTGTTTTAAATCAGATAGGACACTTCTTAAAGTGTCAAAAAATGAACACATATGTAACAGTTATAAGTAGGTTTTTGTAATAGTTGTTTATATTATGCACTTAAAACATTCTGATAAAAGTAATACAAGTATTTCCATACTTAAGCTTTATATTTTTGAACAATTGTTAAGACAGCAGTATTTTCTTAGTGTATCGCTTACGTATATTATATATATGTCAATATATAAAATATACAGCTGGTAAAATAAGTATTGAACACGTCACCATTTTTCTCAGTAAATATATTACTAGAGGTGCTAATGACGTGAAATTTTCACCAGATGTCAGTAACAACCCAAGTGATCCATACATACAAAGAAATCAAACCATAAATGTCCAGAATTGAAGTTATTTGTAATAATGTGGAACGGCACAGGGAAAAAGTATTGAACACATGAAGAAAGGGGGGGTGGTGGCGCAGAGGGTAGAGAAGCCGAGTCTGTGATTGGAAGGTCGCTGGTTCGACTCCCGCAGACCAACCAGCCCCACCTTGGGCCCTTGAGCAAGGCCCTTAACCCCACAGCTGCTCCCCAGGCGCTTTAATTGGCAGCCCACTGCTCCACATGTGTGCTCACATGTGCGATGGGTAAAATGCGTAAAAAGGCATGGAAAGCCAAGACATCAGCTGAACTCTCTCAGTAATTACAAAGCCAGCCTGCCCCTTGTCAGTGCAAGTTAATATCAGCTGGTTCAGTCCCAAATGATGGCCAGGTATCACAC
>NW_013952438.1:1378642-1388593 GCF_001266775.1 Austrofundulus limnaeus
GTGTGATACCTGGCCATCATTTGGGACTGAACCAGCTGATATTAACTTGCACTGACAAGGGGCAGGCTGGCTTTGTAATTACTGAGAGAGTTCAGCTGATGTCTTGGCTTTCCATGCCTTTTTACGCATTTTACCCATCGCACATGTGAGCACACATGTGGAGCAGTGGGCTGCCAATTAAAGCGCCTGGGGAGCAGCTGTGGGGTTAAGGGCCTTGCTCAAGGGCCCAAGGTGGGGCTGGTTGGTCTGCGGGAGTCGAACCAGCGACCTTCCAATCACAGACTCGGCTTCTCTACCCTCTGCGCCACCACCCCCCCTTTCTTCATGTGTTCAATACTTTTTCCCTGTGCCGTTCCACATTATTACAAATAACTTCATTTCTGGACATTTATGGTTTGATTTCTTTGTATGTATGGATCACTTGGGTTGTTACCGACATGTGGTGAAAATTTCATGTCATTAGCACCTCTAGTAATATATTTACTGAGAAAAATGGTGACGTGTTCAATACTTATTTTACCAGCTGTATATAAAAACCTAGACTCTTATTTGTCACAAAACATAAAAGCACCGGGCCTTGCATTATTATGTACTAGTTTCTTATTTAGACGAGTAACTTGTTGATGAATGAAAGAATATGTGATGACGGTGTCTGTGGTTGTTTTCATCTCAGGACCAAAGGGTGTGATCAATGACTGGAGGAAGTACAAGCAGCTGGAGGTGGAGCAGAGACAAGAGCAGAAAAATGAGATGGAAAGACTGATCAAGAAGCTGTCGATGACCTGCCGCTCTGATCTCGATCTACAAAAGGACAGCGAGAAACAGAAAGAGCTGCAGGAGAAGATTAAAGGCAAAGTAAGTAGCTGTTCTTCACTTAGTCTGGAAACTTTTACCAATTTTACCAAAGAGCTCTTGTAACAAATGCGAATAATCCTGACCCTCTCTTCCAAAGATGACCATGCAGGAGTACAACATGCTCCAGGAAGAAAAGGATGACGAAGACTTCCTTCAGCATTACCGGATGCAGCGCATCGAGGAGATGCGGCGCCAGCTCTGCAGCGGGAAGCGCTTCAAGCAGGTCTACGAGCTGAGCAGCGGCGAGGAGTTCCTGGAGGCGTTAGACAAGGAGGACAAAAGCACGCTGATCGTGATCCACATCTACGAGCCGGACGTCCCGGGCTGCGAGTCCATGGGCGGCTGCCTGGCGTGCCTGGCGCAGGAGTACCCCCTGGTGAAGTTCTGCAGCGTGCGCAGCTCGGCCATCAGCACCAGCGAGCTGTTCAGAGAGAGCGCTCTGCCGGCCCTGCTCGTCTACAAGGGAGGGGAGCTGATCGGGAACTTTGTGAGGCTCACGGACCAGCTCGGGGAAGACTTCTTCGCTGTGGACGTGGAGGCGCTGCTGCAGGAGTGCGGCCTGCTGCCCGAAAAGCCCCCCATCGTCCCGAAGACAGTTCGCAATGGAGCCATCATTCAGAGCACTGCGAGCGATGAGGACTCTGACCTGGATATAGACTAGAGCTCTGATACCTGACATGCACTGTTTGTTTGGAAAACATACAGTTTCTATATAGGCTGTACATTGTATTTATTTGAGTGACTACCCCCACCCCTCCCCTCAGATGACAGACTGACCTTGGATGCTAGCTACAAGCTAGCATACAAACAGCAACACACTCGTTATTGAAGCAGAACCAAAAGTAAATGCACAAATAACACAAATGTGTTACTTTGCGTCATTCCACTGTAAACATATGAGGTCCGTTTAAAAACAGTAAATATGAGTCGTTATGATCATGTGATACACAGCAAGGACACCAGGTGCATTTTTTTTTTTGTTTCAGTTGTGACTCTCAGCTGTTTATTTGTTGTTACAACACATTCCTAAGTTTAGTTTCAAATTTGTCTCTGCTTCATTCTCATCATTTGAACTCAGACTGACCTTCAGTTAGTTTTGTAACTTTTTTAAGTGCTGTAACATTTCCAGTAGTGGAGAAAATAAACATGTTTGGATTTACTGTCTGCTTTTTATTTACTTTTGTAAGTTATGTAAAGAAAGTTTATGATGCATTCATTTATATTTTTACAATAACAGAAGGTGGTGGGAGGTGTAGACTCGTTTAGCAGCACATATGTTTTATTGGGCAGAAATTGATGTCAAATTGATGGTAATAGTAATGTTGCCACAGTTCCAAAATGTTTACAACTAAAAAAGTTTTATAATTGGCTTGATCATTGTCTATTTTGTATGAAATGGCTTTAAAATGTCAAGTTTTTGTTTACTTGCCTGATAAAATTAGCAATGAAAAACAGTTTTAAGTTGACTTTAAACTACTTTAAATTTAGGATTAAAAGTGCTTATTTTAACTGCAACTAATTTGACAAAATTATTTGTTTCCAAGTCCCCTTTTTATTTTTTCCATTTGACTTAAAAACCAAAAGTTTGTGACCTGTTTTCTACACTTAGATCTTTAATGATCAGGTCAGAGGCTAATTTAAATTGAATTTACTATACTGTAACAGGTAACCAGCAGAGACAACACATAGTTGCTGAAAAACAATTTCTTAGCTTCATTTATTTGTAAAACAGATTAAATCCACTCATTACAATTTCCTGACCAGTCAACAGATGAGGTAAACGAAGGAAAAAAATTCACATTTTTTTCTCTTACTGATGTGCCCTTAAAAAAGTGTGAACAGCTGCCAACTACCATGTGTGTTTATTTACTTACAGAAACAGCCGAAGTGACTGAAAATAGGGCAACAATGGTGACGTCAACACAAGAATCAAATCAGTTCAGTAGGACCAGTTTGGTTAAGTAGTTTCATTTCTCGGAGTGTGTGTAAAAGTACTTTTACTTTCCTGATTATTGTGAGCAGTTTTATGACTTTTACTTCAGTACTTTTCTTATCAGTGAGATTCATTTTTTACCAAAGTCCTTTTCTGATACTGTATTTTTACTTTTACTTAGTTATTTCTTTCAAGTATATTACACACGCCCAGATCTTACTTTAAGTGCAAATATTTATTATAATCAATTTTATGATTGGCTTCGAATTGACATAACTTGACACCTGCCATGATTCTTCAATAATTCATCAGAAACAGCTTTTTGAAGTGCGTGTAGGACAGATAGGTCATTGTTTAACCTCAGTAATCTCTCTGAAGAGGATGGGCCATGGGAGTGATGATCTCTAGAGACAACAGCAGAACTCACAGCCTGATTAATCTTATGGCTTCTATTTTAATCCCAGCATCCATCCACTTTGCAGAGGTGGTGGACCAAACATGAAGGACAACAGCTCCAGTCCTACATGCTGCAGAACAGCACGGTGAGGCAGGGTAACACCAGCAGCAGGAGGGCAGTTTCCTCATGGACCGAGGCGGTGGAGTTCATCACGTCCTGTCCACAAAAGGCATGCTCCAACAGCAGGTAGGTTTCTGCAGTGATGCCTGCCACACAGGGAGAAACACACTCTCATGATGTAACCTTTTTGTTAAACCACTTGCAACTGATGACGATGTGCGAGATCTGCACAGGCTGCAAAAATCAATGCCAACAAATGGTGTAACCTCTGCTGCAACAGTCCCCCCTCAGTGCCGTGAGCTCACTGGAGAGAAGCTGCAGAGATGCTCACCAAGCTGTGACCATTCGTCCCACAGATGCTGGACCTCCTCGTCATGATGCTCGTGATGATTTGGGTCTGCATATGAAACACACGCACACTGTCTTTGTTACAGTCGTAAATAACAGTGTCAACATCAGTGTTGTAAACATACATGACCGAGGGATGATACACGCCACCTTTTATACCAGATTTAAACCATGATTTTATGTTAAAAATGACAGGGTTGAAGCCATTTTACCCAAACTTTGAAAACATTGTGTATCCTCAGACAATATCTTTACATGTCATAAAGAGTGAGTGACTTTCAGGTACTATCACATTACATTTTTGCTCAATATCTGATAAATTAACTGAATTATTGCCATGCTTGTGTTGTAGATTAGACGTGGGAGGCACCTTGTTACCTCCAATTGTTATTCATTTATACACTCAAAAAACACTACTCAAAAATGTAGTGGATTTACTTAAAAAAATGTCAACTGGTTCCACTCAACTGAATTGAGTAAAGGTCACACATTTACTTTACATTTACTTTAAATGTGTGACCTTTACTCAATTCACTTGAGTGAAACCAGTTAACATTTTTTTTAATCTGCTACATCTGTTTTATTACGACAGAATATTAGGGCTGTACAAAATGTTTTTTTTATTTTTATTATGAGAATAAAGTCATAATATTCCGAGATTAAAGTCATAATATTACGAGAAAAAAAGTCATAATGTAATGAGAAAAATGTCAATGTTTCATGACATGTCCATTTTCTGTTCCTGTTTATTTTTACTCATTTCCTCACACCTGCTGTGGACAGTCATGTGTCTCTGTGTTTATTAAGTAGTCTGCAGGGGACACTGTTAAAGTACCGTAATATGCTTTTATTCAACGTGACAACTAAAACGGTCAATACAGCCATTAATTACAATAAGGCTTCAATTTATCATAGATTGTCTGCACAATCATTTCACAGTAATTTGATGCTTAATGGGCTAAAATTTCAAAACTAAAGAACTTCATAAGTTGCTCAACATCCCTCATTTTAATTCAGTAGTAAGACTGCTTTTTCATGTAAAAGTTATAATTTGACTTTAATTTAACATTACAACTTTAATTTCAGAATATTAACTTTTTCTTGTAATATTACATTATTCTCTTAAAATTGTGACTTTTTTCTAGTAATATTGTGACTTTAATCTTGGAATATTACAACTTTATTCTCATATGACTTTATTCTTGTAATGTTACGACTTTAATGGCTTTATTCTCATAATGATCATTTTTTAAAATCTCATGTGGCCCTAATACTCTGTCGTACTTTTTTGAGTGTAGGTGTACATCTGATAACTTCATTATAATAGTTCATTAGATTTTTTTGCATTTAACTCAAAATATTTGTCAAAATAATGATAAAATGATCTTGAGCATCTTAACACTAGTTTCTGTGTTGGGGATCAGTCTGTTACCACCACACCAAATGTTAGTTCCATAAAAATAAAAAAAACTAGGCCCAAGTTATGAGCAGTTTGTGTTAATAGTGAGCTGGTCATGGCAGCCATCTTCAGTCTGAGCTGCTGTAGTTGTACATCCCTACATTTTTATTTATTTATTTATTTTTTTTGCGGGGAGGGGGGATTAAACTGTGTGCAGTGGTTCAGGACATATTTTGCTAACAAAAACATTACTTTTGTAGTTAGCCAGTAAAGATTACAAATAACAGAAAAATTGAAAAGAAACAAGCTTTTATCATTTTATAAACCACACATCCACGCTCATATTAATCTTTTTTTGTTTGAAGAGGTTTTATTTGTAAAAAGATACTACAAATGATTATTACAACTAAAACTTGTGTGATATCAAAACTTGTATGTTAAATATAAACATATTTTTACAAGAATTGTGTTGTTTAACCTGTTTACAGTGAAGTGTTAAAAAAAAAAAAACCTACTGTAATGTTTTCAGTCTAATGTGAATAATAAACTGGACTTCATACCGTTTGAGTGATGCCACAGCATCCGTTTGAGCTCCCTGAGGGCCTGTGTGAAGTTTTCCAGCTGGTCATGGAGGTGAATGTTCTCCTCAACCAGGGCATGGATTGTGTCCTGCAGCTCAAAGTTTTGACTTTCCAACACAAGCAGAGTCAGCGGGACCAGGAGAAAGGCTGGCCTGAATCCTGTCATGCTGCTCACACCGAGGCTCCGTCACATCCTCCCCGACACACAGCTTCTGTCTGCTTTGGTACATCCGAGTGTGCTGCTGCGGATGTGGTTTGTTTCATCAGCTTATGGTGGGAGGTGTGTGACAGTTTGATCTTTAATTCCAAAGCCATGGATGGAAAGCTGCCAGCGGGCTTCTTTAAAATCTATTAAATGCTTCCACATCAGTGACTACAAAGAGCAGAAAGCCTGCTCGTTTGTTTCATCTGGTTTAAAAACCATCTATGAGCAGATCAGTGAACCTAAAATACTACATTTTCAAGTACAAATCGATAAACACGCATTTGATACTCATCTCTGCCACGTATTCAAGTTGACAAAAAAAAAACGTCTCCTGGAGCTATCTGCACACTTTCAAGTGAACCGTCTGCATCTGGATGGTTGAATAAGCTGAACAGTTAACAGATGACAGTCATTACAGCTAGTCTCTACGAGGGAACAGTTAGAACTGGGTCAGTAAAAGCAACTGTTCACTTGCTGACCCATTCGCAATCACAAATTTTTTTCACATCTTCACTGATCAAGTATCAGCATGAAACTGTATGCTGTAAACTGTTTAAAAATCGATAAAACCTGCACAATAAAGCAACAAATCTAACTATATTAAAAAGAGTAAAGACACAATATTGTTTGTCCAAACAAAAAGTTTTTATTTATCTGTCATGTAAATCAGTTTATGCTGTCTTCACAGCCCTGGCGCGCTTCTTTTTGATGACAACAGGCTTCTGGCTCCTCAAAATAGCACTGGCGCGACGCAAAGCAGCCTGCAAAATAAATAATTTAATTAGATTCTACAACTTCTAAAAACATCAAGCAATCACGTCAAACACGTGACACCAACTTTAATCCAACATGACTGGGCTTTAAAAGCAGCACAGGTCAGCTCACCATGCGCAGGTCCTTCCTGTACTTGTTCTTGCTAATGATGTGCCTCAGGCTGTTCAGGGTGGCGCGGGAGTTCTTGTTGATGGTGACTTTTACATAAGATGAGGCAGGTTTGTGCTGGCCTGTGCAGCCGAGGAAGGAACAAGATAGAAATTTGAGTTCATTAAGACAAAAGCAGAGACTTAAGAAGAAAAAAGGAGAGATGGCTAGAAATACGTCGCTTGCCTAACATCTTTATCAGCACAGCAAACACCAAGTCATGATCAGTTCATAATAAAGTACTGGCTGAAGAGCAAAAAGAGAGGTTCACAATACAAATTTCATCTTTGTAGTTCCTAAGTTTGGAAAAAAGTTATCTTTACTTTGCACAGACTTCATTTACTAAGGAATTTGGTAATAAGAATGTGTGTGTGTGTGTGTGTGGTGGGGGTAGGGAACCCACCCCCGACGCATCTCTGGGTAAGGTAGTAACAGAACCCTAACACTTGCAGCTCACAGACGTGACGTAACAATGACAGTCTGTGCGACCACCTTGCCTTGGGACTTAAAAGCTTAAGAAGTAATCTGATTCATTAAAGCAAGGAAACAAGGCAATCTAGCATTTAGCTGAAGAATTGTTTTTCACCATAAAAACAACCACTAAACTGAGTTTATTTGTTGTTTTTTTAAAATCCACATCACTTCAGCCGAGTCCCACTACATGCCTCTTCTGGTTTCAATAAGCTTTCTTAATTTCTGAAAGATCAGGTCTATGTAGGACATGGTCAACCCAGTGATTTCTGAATGGTCATAAGAAGCAGAAAGGTTTTCACCTGCACGTCTCTTCAGCACCACTACAACACCCTTGCCATCGGCAGCTGGCTCCACACCAACAGTCTTTTTGTGCACCAAGCCATTGAAGCGGAAAGAGTTCCTGGACTTCAGATTGTTTGGCTCCTGCAACACAAAGGCCACTCATGTAAACTTACTGAATTGGTTAAGAATTAAGCTGAACACTCCCATTTTTATATCCACTTAGAAAACGGTTTAGACTTTAACATCAATACTTATAATTTTATAGACAATGACACACAAATACCATTTATCCAAATGAAAACAAGTCTGTACAATTCAGCCATCATATAGTACTTGCCAAAAAGTTTAACTTGTTAACTTTAGGAAATTACCAAATCTGTACAGAACAGATTCAGGCTACTGTGTTGGTGAAGAAAAAAACAACAACCTTAATGAAACAAAAACAATAAAAATTTAATTACAGCTACCCACTTTTACAAACAGCTGTGAATTTTGTTTCATAAATAAGAGTTTTAACAAGTACTGTAAAGCAGCTGAATGTGTTTAACATTTGAGGTTCTCTCTAATGCTGAAACTAATTTTAAGTACAACTTTAAACGGTCTTACAACCAAGTGATTTGTTTTTTCCTACAGAAACTTGCGCCATTACTGAGAACTCACAGTGCTGTAGGTCTGCCCATTCCTCTTGATGAGGAAGCTGGAGCAGTTCCTGATGACCATCCACTGCAAATGAGACGACATGATGAACCTGAACAAAACAAGAAAAATATTAGTAAAATAAATTGACACTGATTGACCGCCTCACTACGTCTTTTAACAAATATTCCCATACAAGTGTGTACATTAAACAAGCCAGATGTTACCAGTTCAGCTTCAATACTGTGATAGTTGGTCAATGTTAAAGACAAAGCTCGTGTTAAGATTTTATTCATGTAAAGAGTAGTTTAGCAACATCTGCTAACGTTAGCTCTTCCACTCAACGAGACCACGGTGAGGCCTAAGCTAGGCGAGGTATTTACATTTATTATAAAAAGAAACAGACACGTTTTTGGGTTAAATTGTGTACCTAATATTAAACACAGTATTCACACATCATTTTGTAGGTTTAAATACAACTATGACGGGAAAATACATCTAATTTTTGCACTTAGTATCAGCAGCAGAAACGACCACGTTACCTTAGAGCGGCGGAAAAGGCCCGGAGAGAGCGGAAACCGTTTTACGGAACCTTTTCAGAGATTCATGCGCGCACAAAGATATTTATTTTCATCAACCTTTATTTAAATAAAAAAAATTGCATATGCACGTTAAAAATAATTTTACTATTAAATGTAACGTCACAAGCTATTGTTTTGATGTTGTGCTAAATGTTTAGTGAATTTTATGGCAAACTAGTTCTGCACGGCGAGTGCGGATGGACACTTCCCAATCTTGCTGCACAAAATTTACGTCATTAATGTGCGTCGTGTTTACAGTAGAAAAAATGCTAAATGTCAGGGTTTGTTTTATTTTCTAAGAATTGTGTATCATTTTATACAAAATCACGAGCTCTCGAGGAAAAACTCTGAATAAATAAAAATAATGGTTAAAGAGCAAATTGCTATAATGGACCTTGTTCCTGAATAGCTTTTGGGTTTTTGTCGTGTAAATTGATGGATCGAGGATGGAAAAAAAAGCTACAAGTTCTCAGAGGTGAATGCTATCTGGACAACAGCTAGTCACTCTAAAGTCCGATTTATTTAGGTTGTGACAGATGAATTTAAATGCAAAAAACGAACATGAGCATGGATGAAGAAGATTTTGAGTTAG
Organism: Austrofundulus limnaeus; assembly: GCF_001266775.1. NCBI lineage: Eukaryota > Metazoa > Chordata > Actinopteri > Cyprinodontiformes > Rivulidae > Austrofundulus > Austrofundulus limnaeus. Next base: position 1,387,967 of record NW_013952438.1, read on the forward strand.
TTGGTGAACAACTGTACAATCTGATTTACCCCAAACACAAGGAGAGTGCTGGAAAACTCACAGGTAAAAGTCCAGTTATGTTTTGTGCTATAATAAATCACTGTATTTAATGTAAATAAATAGCAGTAATGAAACAGTCAGTTTGGCATGAATGCACATTGTGTGTTTTAGGCATGTTATTGGAGCTGCCTCTCCCTGTGCTGAGTCAGATGCTGCAGGATGAGGCCATGCTGACAGCAGCTGTGGAGAAAGCCCTCAGAGCTCTGCAGGTGGCACACAAATCCAGGTAGAGTAAGCAATAATCAACAGGAGACAGTTGTGTGGACAGTAGTTTCTGAGGCTGAAACACTCCCAAAAAGGAGTAGGGCAGTAAATAGATCAGATGCTCTATATTTAGAGTGTTAATTGGTGTAGATTATAAAACTATTTAATTTCAAGTTTATAGCGGTACCAAGTGGTGGATTATATCACTTTTTATTTCTAATAATGAGTTTAAATCATTTGAAAACCAGAATGGAGTCCTTGCAATCCCTGGGCGAAAAGTGCTGTTTTTTTTTTTTTTTTTTTTTTTTTTTTTTTTTTTAAGGATGGCCTCCCTTCTCCCCTTATAGCCATCCCCTCCACACC
>NW_013952438.1:1389960-1392283 GCF_001266775.1 Austrofundulus limnaeus
GGGAATGGGATGGGAATAAAGACCCTGACACCCACACCCCCACCCTCAGATGTACTGTTGGTGCATGTTGTTCTATGGAGCAATTAAAAAAAAAGGAAAGAAGAAGAGGCAGAGGCCGGCGTGGTGCCAGTTTCCCCTCCACCACTACTCTAACCCAAAACCCTAAGTGCTGTTTCTACTGACATCGGTTCAATAACTTTAAGCTCAGGTAGATGTTGCCAGATTACCACTAAAATGAGTTATTCATTGTGACAACCCCAACAGGATCTGAACATTTCAGGAAAATTTGTTTATAACATTTTGAGTAATCTTGTGCAACGCTAGCAAAAACAGGACCTCCTTGGCGGAGGTAATATACCTCACTTATGCAGTTTCTTTGAGCAATACATTCCTTTTCATGTTGTTTACTCTCATGTTACTGTGTTTCTTTCCAGTGAAGTTACATTGAGAAATGAGGATGATGCGTCTGCGTCCTCTGACTCCCTGGGGGAGCAACTGTTTGAGCTGGTGGATGTTTACAACACTGGTCACTCCCAGAAAATTACAGGTGTGTGTAACGCTCGCACACTAAACTAGAAGCATTTGGAGAGTGCATACATCTACAAAGAGCTCATACTGTGAGACCCATTCAGCATCTAGCAGAACTTTGTTTCACCAATCACAGCTCAGCAGCTGCACATTTTCATTTGCATTACTGACAGATATTTTTTATTGATTCCTAACTGTAGTACACACATGCATGTTGTCTGTGTTAATGTGATTATTACTGTGTTTTTAGAAGGTTTCAGAGTTACCAATAAGTTTATTTAGTTAATTCACAAACCTAATGTTTTAATATCTTAGCGTTGCAGGAACTTATGCCAAACTGTACAATATAATGAAGATGGTCAGGGAGGATAATGCTAATGCTAACCTTAGCATTTAAGTTTATATTTCTAGGATTATATTATATGTTATATTATATTGATGAGTAATTTGTACTTGCAATAAAAGAAAACTCCCTGTCTGTCTATAGGAATGCTTTTGGAGCAGCACAAAGATGCAGTCTTACATCTTCTGTCAGATCCTAAACTTCTGGAGAAGCATGTGAATCTCGCCTTGAAGACGTTAAAAGAGTCTGTAACTTTGCACAGTCAGCAGGATAAACACTGATTTGCTTATATTGTTTTTCAGAATTCACTTTCTGTTCAGTCTGGATGCTGTATGTTAGTTTATTTCTGGCCTTATTTCAGGCAAAATGTAGAGGAAGCGGATGTGAGCGACTCCTCAGAAACCGATGACACAGACAAACTGGGTGAAAAGATTTTCTCACTGGTGGTGGAGATGGATCCACTTCATGCAAATGACATTACAGGTAAACCTACGCTGAATGTACCATCAATTCTGCTGCGCCTTTTGGAAGTTTGCTATCGTATGAGTTTTTCTGATAAAGCTCAAACTTTCACATTTCTACAGGAATGCTTCTGGAGATGGACTCGCCGGCGCTGCAGCTGCTGCTCAGTGACCACACGATGCTGAGAGTCGCTGTTCAAAAAGCGCAAGCCGTGCTGGACACCTAGAGCTGACGTTTCTGACACAACGCTATAATATTTAACAATCAGTGACTTGATAAACTCAGTTAATGTAGAGATGGTGAAACACTTTTGTTTTAAATAGACTCTGCAGTGGACAATGAACAGATGTTAACTGAAGAGAGCTGAAAGACGTCTGTTCCTGCTGAACACATATTATTGCACTTTAATTTCTGAGCTCAATGAACAGTGTGAATCATTAATCCTTCAATGAGAAGTCACACTTATTGATTAAACTGTTTACTGTAATTCATTAGGGAGGATTTTTAAAAAAAAATACACAAATCTAATGCTTCTTTTAGTTTTTTATATACTCAGTTGTAGAAAAGAGCAAGCACTGATGCTCAATATTTTTACTAACATAAGCAACTAATCTGTCTAAAATTACTGGATGAATTATATAGATATTTTTACAGATTTCCCTCTGAGTCTTTGCTGCTGCAGCTATTGATAATTTATTTAACAGAGTTTTGTCATGTCTGCATCAAAACTCAGCTTCTTACCTTACAGGATGACAACATTTACAAATATATTTATGTATGGATGGTTTAATTTAACAACAAAAAAGCTGATTTAACAAACAGGACAAATCAAATTTTACCCAACAATGCATGTTAAGTATATATATATATACAGTATATATACAGTATATATATAATTGAAATCCCCGCGGTTACAAAATTTCACATGGGGAGGATCAAAAATCCACTGAATGTGCAATATTATAATAATACATAATATTATAATTATAA
>NW_013952438.1:1392293-1396439 GCF_001266775.1 Austrofundulus limnaeus
ATATAAAACACAGGATATATTTTGATTGGTTTTGCACATACATTGTAGAACTGTTAGTGTCTTTATGAGCCAGATGATCTAAATGAAATTTTGTGGAAAACACTGGAAACTGATTAGTTTTCTGTTACATTCATTAAAACCCACTGGTATATTCACAAGAAGCTGAGATTTAAAAATGTGACCTCACATGAATAAATGGGTTTAAAAAAACATCTTTTTCATTTACTTCTCTTATCATTTACCATTTAGATCTTGAAATTCAACAAAATAAAATCAATTGGTTTACCTCCCACAACTGATGGTCAAATTCTGATTGGTTTAGCATTTTTTTATTACATATTAGATGACATGTATAACTGAAGTTGGTTCATAAAAGATCCCATATTTTTAGACGTGCAAATAATAAACCATCAGTCCACATTACATTAGCAATAATAAGAAATAGTCATTGTCAGCATTCACTTTTACCTTTCATCACATCTTGCCTTTTGAATTTAATTCTTAAAATCTATGTATTTTCACAGTTTTAAAAGAACTGTGTTTTGAGTAAGAGAAAAACTAGAAAAATTACATTAAGTATGCTTATTGCTGAAGATAAGTTGAAATGAAATGCTGAACTATTAATGCAAGTTGAATTTGAACAACTAAAATTAGCTTAAAGCAGGGAAACAAAAGTGGAACAGCAAAATCCATGTCACATTCAACAGTTACCTTCAAAAAACTGAATTTGCTCTTAAAACAAGGTGAAATATGTTAAGTGACACCATTAGACATCGTTTTCCAAGTTCTACAGAAAGCAAAAATAGATTTACTATTTGTTTCCATCCTTTATGTTCATCAGTAATGCTACAGAACCCAACTAATGAAACTAAACCTGATTTTTAAAATAAAACTAATGTTTGCAAAGTTAACATAAAATGATTAAATGAGAGTGAATGACAAAATAAATAAAAATAACTGTTTACAATTTAAAGGTTTATTTGTATGCAGAAGCAGCCAATACAAATAATTAGAATGATTGCAATTTCTTAAATCATAAATGCAATTATTTTTTTGTCAAAGCCTACTTGAAAAAATTAGTTTTTCACACACAAACTCTCACACATTTTGTAAATACATTCAATCTGATATACAAATATTTGGATAGCTTCTTTTTCTCTATCATTTAAAAATTCATCTTTAATCCTGGCTTCTGCTATTCTGACCATTGCTTCACTCGTCTATGCTCAAAGGTTTGAGACAAATGTGGACAAAGACCTGACATGTCTAACAGTGGATAGTTAATGTGGGGAGGGAAAAAAGGACATTTAAATAAATACCTGAAATAAGCAGCATCCTAAAACATTTCCGTCTCGTCTAACATGCTTCCTTTCTTGGAGGGCGACAAAATAAAAGGCTAAACACGGCATCACAAAGCACTATTGACACAAATCGCCACCTCCAGATAACAGAAACAAAAAAGCTGCACATACAAAGTCTACATTATGAAAATAAAAGGTGCTACTTTGCTTTCCATCCTTCACACACCCAATCAGGCATCTGCACCTCAGACAAACAGAAGCGTAAAACCAGACATGGGACGATGATCTTTCTAACAGTGTTTGTTAATTTTAAGGGGACGCTGGCAGCTTTAGTATAGCAACACATTTATTGTACACTAAATTTTGCCAACATGCAGTTTGTGTATCATGGATAATCATGATAAAATTTCTTCTTCAACTATGTTTCCTGATTGGTTGCAGGAATAAGCCCTTAAAGGATACACCAGTGACACTGGGCTAAAAAAGAAAAAGTGGTTTAGCAGTTGGACGAAGACCAACAAAATGGGATGAAGCTCCTCTTATGTAAAGGCAAAAAGACGAGTCCTTAAGACAGAGAGCAGCATGTCCATGTGCTTCATTTCCTCCTAGACAGACTCGGTTTGTCCAACAAAAGCCGTTGACAGTTTTTTCCTCAGACGTTTACTTCAATACTGGGTACTGGCGCTGGCCGCCTAAACGGCCGGACCGCGGTCCACCTCCTGATGGTGCACTTGTCTGGAAAAAGCACAATTAAAAAGAGAAAGTCATAACGTGACCGAGAAGAAAAATTACGAGCAACTGAACGAAAGCTTCCTGTTACATGAGCACACCTGTGCAAACTGTGCAGGGTTATAAAAAGTGACGCCTCCAGTTGGTGCAGGTCCCTGGGCAGGATGACTCTGTCCAATGAGAAGTGGATGTTAAGCAGTGTTTTATATATTAATGTAACTTTACAGCACGTAAAAAAAGATTGTGATCGTGCCTTTTGGGGTAAAAAAAAAAAAAAAGAGGCAAAAGCGGAAAAAGCAATGCTGAATGGCGTCATTTTGAGGAACTGCTACAAAAAACACTTATGGTTTAGTTGCCATGCAAGCTGTCAGGTTAGCAACATGCTAATTAAGTGAAACAACTTGTAAGGGAAGCATCATTGCAACTGTCTCCAGCATGTTCACAACATTCACTTAGCAAATTAACATAAAAAATAGCTGATGGTACTATTGTACTTTTAACTTCAAACTAAAAAAATCTTACACCAAGTCAGCTACAGTTCACTGACAAATGATCACTACGATTATCAGAGTCTAAACCTTGGATCAAAGTTGTTTTAATACATCATTTAAACACATGAAAACTCAGTGGCAAAAACAGAAAACTCAAAACATCCGTTTTCAGCAACAACTCAGAGCCATAGAATGAATCAACTAAAAGAACAATCTCATTCTGTTTGGCTTATTTTATTTATTTGTTGAACAGATCCAGAGTTCAGTTGTAAATGCTGGAAACAGCTGGTGGCTGAGCAGGCAGACATGGATGTGATGCACAGCAAAGCTTTGGGATGTAAACAATAAAGAGAAGTGATAAACTACCCTGGGAAAAAAAGCGGGACGGGATGAGAATGAATTATTTGACGCCCGACTAGAAATACCTGGTTTAAATGCTGACTCACTTCACGTGATAAAGAACTCATTGAGCTAGAACGTGACAGCTAAAGAAGAAAAAAAAAAGTAGGAGGGGAAACAAAAAATAGAGAACCACAAACCCATATTAATAATCTTTCATGCACTTGATTAAATCCATTTCCACTATTCAACAGTTTAGAATAAAAAAAGAAATGAGCATTAGAAAATTGTGGTTCTTGGCAGAAGGGGCAGTCTGAACTATATCCAAAGTAAGAGAAAGAGTAGTAACTTTTCAGGCACTGAGCATGAGACAGATGGAAGATTTTAAGTTGACAGGCAGGCTGATAGTTGTCAAGCTTCACTGGAGGCATGAAGAGCATCTATAGCAAATCTTAAAAAGAAACTGATGAGCGTTACCTCCCCGGACTGAGAGCCATCAGGACAAGGAGGACCTTCTGAGGCTGGTGGTAACAATGTCGGGTTGAACATCTGAAGAGATTCAAATGAAACAGAGATTCTAGTTGTGTGGACATTTAGTTCTGAATTTCCTGTCGACTGACTTAAACCTTAGTCTAGACCAGGGGTCTGCAACCTGCGGCTCTTTGGTCCCTCAACAGTGACTCTAAACTTGCAGGGCTGCCAAACCCTGGTCCTCAAGGACCCCTTTCCAGCATGTTTTATTTGTTTCCCTGCTATTCAGCAGGTCTTCAGAAGATTGTTAATCACTCATTCATTCAAACCAGGTGTGTCCAAATCAGTGAAACATCTAAACATGCAGGAAAGGAGTCCTTGTGGACCAGGGTTGAGAATCAATGGGCCTCATGCAAGAACATGTTCATATTCTTATCCTAAATTTCTCCTACTTTTGTTCGTACAAAGGGTTCGTACGAACATGTCACGTCAGATTCAACAAACGCTTCTATCTTCAGGAAACGTGCGTAAATGAGCTGCGTAATTTACACCTGTCCTATCCAGCTGCTCGTGCACGCGAGAGGAGATTAGCATAATTACCACCCCAAAAACACCATGTAAGGCTGTGTTTCCTACCTCAGATCCAAGTGTTCATTCATGAGAAATTACAGCGAAAACTGAAAAAATAAAAACTTTACGAGTTCAGAGATTGAAGTCCGTCTGTCAGAGATCCAGAAAAGAAAATCTATGCATGTCTGGATGAAACCGTGTGACAAATGGCTAATGTTCATGATGTTGTTAATGAACTCAGACAC
>NW_013952438.1:1396908-1403044 GCF_001266775.1 Austrofundulus limnaeus
ATATATATCTTTAATTTTATAATGGTCACCCCCACTGGCCAGAAACCCCCCTTTCAATGAACTCAAAGTGGCCCATGGCCCGCCAGTTGATAATCACAGTTGTAGCATGTTTTGTTGCTCTGGACAGATTTGATTAGTGAGCCAAAGATTGGATATGGCTTTTTGATTGTAAAGGTTGCAGATCCCTGGTTGAGGCTGGAAAAGCTTTAGTGTACACAAATGTTAATACTTGACACTTGTACCTGTACAAATTAACAATAAATTAAAAATTAAATAAAATGTGCAAAGATAAATAAAGTCAAAATCTGAGGAGTTACTGACAACTAAGCGTTAATAAAAATGAATTGAAATCCTGAGATTTTTAAATTTAGCAACAAATTCACGTGGAGTTGTTTATAAACATCATTGCTCAAACTATTTTTTACTTTTATTTACCATGTCATTGTAATGTACTTTGTATATTTTTATCATGTAAAGAATGTGAATTAGTGAATTGTCTTGTTACTGAAATGTGCTATATTAATAAACTTGCCTTGTCTCACTATTTTGCCCAAGACAAAAGAAGAAAATTAGCCATTGTGCTAACTCCAGCACATGTATATTCTTTTGAATATTGGTTAATGTCCACAGTTCTTTTTTGATAAAATCAATAAATAATAACAAAAATAACAACTCTTTCGATACAGAACACTGCTACAAACCTGTGGAGCAGCAGTGGAGTTCGGTGAATTTTGCTCCTGAGTTCCTCCTTCACTTCCCTCCAGAGGCTGTTGATCGTCAGGAGCTTCAACAAGGAGAGAATAATATTTTTAATCACTTAAACTTGCTTCGTAGCTTCATTTTCCAAATCAAAACAGATATCGCTGACACACCAGGCAGCAGACATCAAGAACATCCTCAGCTCTGTCACACTACACACCTGAACTAGGCACAAACAGGTTTGCAGGCATGGGCATCGGGGCCAAAGGAGCAAAGATGTCCCCTGGAGGAGGGGCGCCTCCGCTTGGTTTAACGGTTCTGCTCGGGTTCAAAACATCCACATATCTGCTCTTGGTACCTGAGGGGACCGAAACACATCTGAGTAGGAAGACAACTTCAGAAGAAAGAAGCACTGATGCTTAATTGCCATGTAATAAGGATTAATTTATACCAGCCTCAAAATAAAATGACATCAATCAAGACACGCAAAAAAATTCTGATCAAATTTGGTCCTAGGTTTTAGCAAAGAACATGATCATCAAAGCTTAGTTAAATAGAATAAAGTGTAAAGTTTTGCTGAGAAAAATCAAACTATTTTTAAAGATTTAAAGAATTTTAAACTTGTTTTGGGTTAAGATTTTTTCCCGTTTGACTAATTTTAGGCCAAATTAACTAGAGGAGAAAAATATCTGAAAATATACGTTTGTACATGCCTCAAGTAATTCTTTCCTCACAATTCTGTCCAATGTTGTGTTTGTTTAGACAAACCCACATACAATTAACTCCGTCTCACCTGCCTTCCTGGAAAACATGTTGACAGGAGCACCACTACCCGGCGGAGCCATTGGCCCTCCAGGACCGGGCATCTGGGGCATCTGAGGCATCTTAGGAAAACCAGTCGGAGGTGGAGGAGGGGGCTTACTCTGAAAGAACAGGTGAGACAAATCCATTAGAAATGTTTAACCTGTCATGTTTTCAGACTTGCAGGAAAATATTTGTCAATTTTACAATTTAAAATATCTACTGACCTCCTCTTCAGGCTCATTCAAGTCAACCCATCTGTTCTTCTTTTCATCCCAAACAATCTTTAAAAAACAAAACAAAGATTAAAGCTTCTACTAAAAGTACATAATGAAAACAAAATCTTTTATATACAAAGTAGATATAGCAAACTTACGGAGGGGTTTTTATCATCTGGCAAGTGAGCCTCGTTTTTCCTTTTTCCAAAGGGCCAAAAGCGCCAGCTTTTACTCTGCAAAGACAAAGAAAAACTGCATTAAACACTGTAAGGTAGGGCTGCACCGATTAGTTGAAATAATCGATGACGTCGATTATGTAAATTTGTCGATGCAGTTTTTTTTATTATCGATTCACTGTATTACATAACCACCACGTGAATGTTCATGCAATTCCATTTTGGTACCTAAAAGTATCATTGCGACTGTATTGGCATAAGAGTGGTGAGTTTTCCATGCTTGTATTGAATGCAGCATCGCGCAAGAGCGTAATGACGTCAGCAGCTGCTGCTTCAGTTCAGTCTGAAGCTTGAAAACAAGCCTCGCAGCTCCTGGAGTAAAATTTACCGAACAGACCGCCTCTGAATTATCTGGTGGATTAATTATCTTGTGAACATGACGTTCACTTGCTCAAAGTAAATAAAGTACCACCACTTTCTTTATTTCATCCACCATTAAACAGAGACCGGTGTTACGTCGAGCCACGTTCCCCCATCAGACGGTTCCCCCAGCGTCTCAGACAACAGAGGCGCTTCCCGACATACGTCTGACCTAAAGAGCACAAGCAGCCAACAAGTGTTGGACGTGTTTCGGATGTTCAAAACGTAGCTTAAATACCTTTTATTTATTTTAACTCCATCCTCTTTTGTTTATTTGATTTAAAATTATTTGCCTTCCATGGACCTCCATCACACATTTTTCTAGTGGGGAAATGACATCAATAGAAACACGTGGAGCTGGATTTTAATTTGTGCAATTAGACATCTTGTTGTTTTCAACAGTTTTCACCTTAAAGAAATAAGTTACACAACTGATGTTACAATACAAAGAGTTGGCTGTTGTCTTGATATTTGTTAAATTTTATATATTGAGAAGTATGTTAAATAAAAAATAATAAATGGTTATTATATGTTTATTATAGGTTTTCCAGAGTGACTTGAATTTTGTATGATTTAGTTCATTTGTTAGATTGTTAACATCTTGTACTATATTTCTTTTAGTTGAATTTTAAATGCTTTGGTTGAGATTTTATGTTGATGTTAAATCTTTTAAGCTTTTTTTGTTAAAGAATTGACTCTAGAGTGCATATTTTGTGTCCATGAAAAAACTATTACAGAAAATATTACAATATTAAAGAACTGTTCTTGTTAATTTGATGAAAACTTTTTAAATATCCAGTGCACTCACATCAGAATAACTTTTAGATTTGTTGTTAGAATAATCGATTAATCGAAAAAATAATCGTTAGATTAATTGATTAGAAAATAATCGTTTGGTACAGCACTACTGTAAGGTCACATGCAGAGGATCTGAGAGGTAAAGTGTAAAAACTGAACCTTTTCAGGTGACTCTTTCTTCGCTTTCTTGGCCTCTTCTTTACGTGGCTGCTCGGGAATAGAGGCAGGTGGTGGAGAGACCTGTTTCACAGCCGAGTTGCTTCGCTCTCTTCCTCCAGAGTGAGTTGATGACACAGAAGTTCTGCGAGAGCTGCGCCCTGATGCCTGCACAATCAGAAAAAAAAAAGGATAAAAAAGCAGCTTTGGAATGTGAACATAAGCACCAGTGTCATAATCAGAACCTCTTGGACTAAAATAATTAAATTTATAATTTTGCTTCCTTTTTTCAAACGTTTTCATAAAAAGTTCATCACAATTCTAATCAAAACAGTCATTTTGTCTGGATTTCATTAATTAGCGTGGATTACAGGATTACAGGATGCAGCATGGTGTATTAATCTTAGTTTGTTTTGATTGTTTTTTAGAGCTGGCTGGACCTGCTTGGATCAATAAACTATAATGTGCTGTTTATGCAATTATGTTGCATTATATTCACTAATTTATATTCACATTAAGAGAAAAACACATCAGCAGACTTGCAGTAAATAGTCTGATTGCAGAAACATTTTGGAGTATACGTTTACAACTACTTGTGTGTATTCTTACTCAGAGCTACTTGTAATCAAATCACCCGAGACAAATACATTATGCCAGGTCTGAGAGCCTACATCTACAACAGCTATTTGTACATGAGTTACCATTTCAGAGCAGTTTTTTCACATATGGGTTTAATGTTTTAGCTTACGTGGACTGTATGGGAGCACTTTTGATAGAAAACAAACATACCATATGCATTGAAGATTGGGAAATTGTTCGAGTTCTGCCAGGTCCCTGCAGTACCAAAAAGACAACGGAATAAGCGTTTTCTGTGTCGTGCTCTCAAACAGAAGACAAGAGTGAAAAACACTGACCATGTTAGTCATGTGGTCATAAAAGTCCATCTGAGGCGTGAAGGAGCCCCTTGGTGGGGACGATGATATTTGTTGAGCACTGTGCATCTCTGGGGGCACCAGGGGAGGCTGCTCCATAGGTGCCATGTGGCCAGGGGAAGGCGGCATGTGCTGCGGTACTTGTAAGGGTGGGGGGATCATCTGTATAGGTGAATGTGGCACCTGTGAGGGAAGTGTGTGCGGGGACATCTGGCCCTCCTGTGGGGGAGGGAAATGCTGCTGATGGGCCCCTGGATGGATCTCTAACTGCTCAGGTTGAGGGTGAAACGGGGGAGGGGCAAAGCTATTTAGCATCGGGGCATGGCCTGGTGGTCCACTAGGGGGTGCTGAGTAAACCTGCGGCGCCTCGTTAAAGGGTAAATGCTGAGGAGGAGCCATCTTGTCTTGAAGAAAAGAGGTGGGAGCTGAAAAATGTGGACCAGATTAATTTCAATTTGCAGCAAATAGAGATCTAAAGGGGCAAATCTTTGAAAACAGAAACACATTCATGCACACCTGGGGGCATCAACTGTACTCCTTGAGCTGGAGGTCCTGGCATTAATGAACTCATGAGTGGGTTATCAGGCGCATGGCCATCCACTTCAGGTGGCATGCTGTAAGGTTCAGAGGGAGTCGGCTGGTCCAAGTCAGAACATTCGCTGCTGCCGTCAAACGGAGCAGGAGTAGATCTGTCCACATTGTAAGTGATAACTCCAGTCTTAAAAAAAAAAAAACAAATTTCATGATATTACATGATAACTACTGAAAAATAAGTTAAATATCTAAATTAAATCCATGCAATCCATTACTTTATCGAAGAACTACATTGTTTTTCCTTTATCTTTAAAAGAAAAAATGTGTCTTTAGTAAGAACATTGAAAAGGACTCGCAAAAGCTACTTAAAAAACGTTTTTCCCTCCTCACCCTTATCTGTCCATCCAACTGTCGGAGGCGAATCAACCATTCAGGCTCAACGAACAACTCCTGCTCAGGTTTTTCCCGCAATTGAGGATCAAAGAACCGTAGCTTCTCTGACATCTGTTGGTATCGTAAGAGAAATCTGTCCAAATACTTTTCATATTCTATTTTCTATTGCAACATTATAGAAAATAACAAACAAGAAACAGAAAGTTTCCAGTAGGAACAAAAACAAACCTGAATAATCTGGCTTATGAACACAGGAGAGTAGTAGGAGGGATGCATGAGGACAGACTTTGAAATGACCTCACAGTAATGAAAGGCCTGTGCACACAGGCCTGCCTCAGCCAATCGGCATGCATAGATTAATTTGAACACCTGATGGGAGACAAAGAAAATGTTTCTTAGAAAAATACCAAGAGTAGAAAATGTCAATTTAAAACTGAGACAACACAACCAAAATATTTTTTCCAACAGATTTTTTGGCAGTAACAATTAAGACATTTTTTAACATCTAAAAATAATACTGATAAAAAATTACCTGGAAGTTAGGCAGTGAACACGGCTGGGAGCCCAGAGACTGAGCATACTCATAGGCTTCAGTCCTCTGAATTGCTTCATTGGTTGCAAATTGATTAAAGGACAAACTGAGGTGAAGATACAAAAATAAAATTACACGTGGTTTATTTTCTTTATATAGTTCATCATATTTATAAACACATTAACACTGAATACATCTGGTATTGTTTACTTATTGCACTAACCTGTGGTTGGAGCCAATCAAAACCATCTTGGTGCTCTTCTTTGTGAAAACTCCCAGTCCAATTTGAGCCATCAGGTAGCAGAAGTGTGCCGCATCCGTCAACCCCTTAGAAGCTGCAAAAACAAAGTTTAGTAAGAAGGTTATAAACTGAATTAGTTGTAATTATGTATATACAGTGGTTTGCAAAAGTATTCATACCCCTTGAACTTTTCCATATTTTGTCACATTACAACCACAAACATAAATATATTTCAC
>NW_013952438.1:1405159-1415499 GCF_001266775.1 Austrofundulus limnaeus
GTGTGTGTGTGTGTGTGTGTGTGTGTGTGTGTGTGTGTGTGTGTGTGTGTACTTTTAACTTAAGTGCTGTTGGAACATTCTTACCAAGGGTGTCACCCATAGTGGTGATAGTCCGAGTATCCAGGTCCACATTGTGGGTGAGGTTTGACAACACCATGGCCAGATGAGGACACCAGTCACCCCACTTCTCCTCTCCACAGCACTGTGTGTACACAATAAGTGTAAGAACTGAAATAGCTATAAAATGTGTAGGTCTGCACATTAAAAAGACAACAGCTTTAACATAAACTTACCGTGGCTGATGCAGGCATCCTTCCTGACATCAACTGGTACATTGTCTGGAGAGGATCGTTCATAGGCAAACTATTGGCAAACCTAAATAAAATACATAAAAAACTGTTAGAATAAAGAGGAAAAATTGGCTTTAGTTAAAAAAAATATTATTCAAAGCTACTTCACCTCGTCATGACACGTGCATGTGTCCTGTTGTCCATCTTACTGGCCAACAACAGAGCATGACCCCAGAGACCTCCCTTCATGGCTGCTTCCAGCGCATCCTTTTTCCATAGTTCATTAAGTTAAAATATTTCACAACAAGAAAAATGACTGACATGCAGTTAACAAGGGCCTTTCTTACTTTTTTGCGGCCGAACAGCAGCAGCTCCCTGAAACGTTCGGTTTCCTTGCCAACATTTTCGGGGACAGTCATAAACGTGTCTGACAGAAGGGACAACGGTCCGGCTCCAGGCTCCTCTTCAGCGCGTGCTAGAGGTTCATTGTTAAAATCAATCAAGTTGGCTTCATTGGGACTCTTGCCTGGTAGCCAGACCGAGCGATGCTCTTTCAACAACAGGTCAGCGATGTCTGTTCCAACAACAGTCTACAAAAATAAAATAAAATAAAAAACCACAAAAGGAACGTTTTTAAAATTAAATAAACAATGGTATTTATTCCCCCTTATTTGCATCCACATCTGCCGAGACTTACCCCATTCTGTCTACAGAGCAGCACAATAAAGTCCCAGAGCAGGCGGGCAGAGTCTCTATCCAGCAAGTTGTTGTCACGAGAACACTCCAGCGCTTTGTTCTGAGCAAACTTTATTACATCCACCTTATGGGTCTCCTCCCTGAGGACATGGTACATATTAGCATTACAAGCACCAATCTAACCTTTGGATTACTTTAATACCAAGAAACTCAAATACACCAAGGAGTCCATTTTAATGTTGCCATTTTCAAAGGAAAACCAACAATGGTATGGTTATTTTAGTGAAAGAAAATTGGCGTATTATTTTGTAATGCACAAATACTTATATCACAACTATCCTAATGTGTTCCATTAGAGAATGTTAAGTAACAATTTCACATGATTATTTCATTGTGTTACTTTTGACAGTCAGTGAAAGGTATTTGTGATGATGTTAGTAGGATATACTCACTTAATAAGAGGTCCGGGAAAAACTCGTAGTTCAGCCTGATCTGAGGTGTCCTGCAGCATGGTCTGGAAATATAACCATTAAATATTGCAAAAAAAGTTCTCTACATTATATTTCTATATTCAAAAACTTAAAAATGTAGAAGGTTGCTACTTAAAAAGAGATGCCACCATTGCAATAATAATAATGATTTTTTCAATCACACTTCAGATTTACAAAAATCTCAAAGAGCTCAACCAATGTTTAAAGAATAAGGGGGAACCCCCCAAACATCAACATCCTCAAAAACTGAGAAAATCCACGTGTCTCTACTTTAACACCTTTCTACAGAAACATTCAGCAAGGTGTGATGCATTTAAATATACCTCCATATTGTGGATATCAACCAGAGCAGGCTGTCCAGCTGAGGGAAGATTAGGCAAGACCTGAATCAGATGACCACCAGGTCCAAAGCGGGCACAGCGGTGCGGTATGGTGAACTTCTCTGGGGTTGCAGGACGAGGGGGAGCTACAGGAAAGAAAACAGCCATACAGGAAGTATCAACCTGAACTTATACAAGAAAGGTTTGCATTCAGAAGTTTTAATTATTTAAAGAGAAAAGCTGCCCTGAAACTGACAACTGTGTACTTACGTTGCTCAGGAGCAACCCAGGTACTATTGGAAGTGTACTCTGAAGTATATGGGTACTGGCTGTAGTTCTGGGAGGCATCAACCTGATTTGGATATTGCCCATAAGAGTAGTCCACAGCCAGAGTGGATGATGTGGTGTCATAACCTGCAGATACCAGGTCAGGTTGGCTCCTGTACACCTGGCTCTGAAAGTGGAAAAAAACAAAAAAACAAAACAAGCAAGACAAATGTGTTAAGTTGGAAGTTTTGTTGTGAACTCAAACAATAAAAACTATAAAAACAATACTTTCTGCTAGCTTTGTAAATGCATGCATGCAACAGAGAAGTTGGGAGTAAAATGTATGCAAGATGTTTTTGAAATTAGATTCACACTCCATCTAATAAATGACTACATGAAAACAATTTACCTGTTGTGATCGTGAGCTGAAGCTGCTCCGTCTGCTGTGGTGACTGTGGGAGCTGTGCACACTGTGTGTGGACCGCTCGCTGTGTACGCTGCGGCGGTCAAAGTCATCACCATACGGGTCTCTGGAACGTGAGTTGTCATCATCAAAACTGGCATCATACCCAGGATAGTACTGCCACGGGTCATCATATCCCTCTTTCCTGGGAGTAAGCAGACAGCATTGGTGAATGAAGCAGCAGTAACTAGGACTTTACATAAACTTATCAACTGTACATTTATGGATTTAATTTTAATACTAAAAATTGACCAAGATTTTTCTATGCATACCTGGTGGGATACATTTGTTGATTATAATAATTGTTTCCGTATGCTTTGTTGTAATACGACCAGTAGGCTTGATCATAGTATCCTCTGTATCGTGGGTCGTAATGTCCATAATTGTATCCTTTACAGAGAAAATAATAAATGATTCACAATTAGTATAACATTAACAAACATAAGACTAATTTTTCGCAATATTTGCATGGTACATTTTTCTGCTCATACCTCCATAATCATAGTGTTTGGAATATTCTGCATAATAATCACTGTAGGCACTTTGGTTTGCTTGTTGGTAATCATAGCCTTGCCTTTGGGGAAAATACACAAAGTGACATTTAACAGGTTAAACATCAAAACATAAAGTCACACAGTCACAGAGTTATTTTATTTTTCTCTCAGTAATTAATTAGAGCCCAGCAATAGTGTGGGTAAAATTCACTTCAACAACAGAAATAAAAAAAGCATGCTTAAATCACCACAGCATGAATGTAAACGTAAACATATCTTTTGCTCATCATAATCTGATGGTTGAAAATCAGTTTTCACTTTTGAGGTATTTTGAATGCAGCACATTTAGGTGAAAGACCAAAGTTTGCACTACTGATTTTGTGACATTTACATGTAAAATAATTACCAAAAACATAAATATGTTACAATTTCTTCCAGATAAACCAATCAGTGCTGCAAATGCCAATGATGGATGAGTCTCAACGATAAGGACAAATTATTTTGCTTTTACAATGCATCATTGTCAGCTGTTTGTCCAGAAATGACTCCATTTGTCATAAGGTGGTTACAAGTCAGCAAGGGGGTCAGTAAAGTCTCAGAAATACACTTAAATTTGCTTGTTGTTATGTTCATAGCCGAGTGTGTCAGGAATGCCAGTTGCACAAACTTAAATGTTACATATTTATACATAAAAAATGATTCCCAATAACTAAAAATTGATAAATCAACTATAAAACATCTCAAATTTAGACTGAAAATTTCACTAACCTTGACGAGGGTCTGTCAGAATACTGACTAGCCCTTGAGCTGGGCCGATCCGATTGTGGTTCTCTGTATTGATAGTTTGGATCACGGTATCCTGGGTTTTGCCCTTCGTATCTGCCGTACCAGGGATCTGCTCTGCCCTGGTATGAACCGTCCTGGGAAGAGAAAAAAAAACATATATATTATGAGAAGCCACGAGAATATGACAATAGTTCCTCATAAATAGTTCTCTAAGCACAACTGTGGATTACATTACATCACAAAAAAATGCCAGACAGGTATTCACCCAAAACAATAAAATACACCTACTTGATAATATGGTTGTGCTCTGGGATCTCCAGGTGGAGGTGGGCATTGGCCTGGAGGATACGGTGCTCTGTTATTTGGATATTCTCCGTAACTGCTATAATAACCACTATACATCTGTCCTGCCCCGGGAGGAGGAACAGGAGGAGGTCCATAGCCACCTTGATGGCTGCCTGCTGATGAAGGTGGTCGAGGTGGCTCTGCCGGAGCTGGATGTGAAGCCCCTGGAGGCACAGGCCCTCGTGGCCCTGGAGGATAAGCGGTCGTAGGAGCACTCCCTGCTGTAGGCCCTTGCGCTGAAACTGAACTCGGACCAGGAAGAGGTTGTGCTCCACTTACAGGAACAGGAGGAGCATCTTTTGGTCCCTGCCGTGCAGCCTGAGGGTCTGATGTCTGAGAAGGTTCATTTTGAGTTTGCTGCACGTTGGCACCTGCTTGGGGGAGTACTAACGGTACCTGTGGGGTAGATAACGAAGCTGTGGTTTGGACAGGGATATTTCCTCCCTCTCTTACCCCCTGCTGAGAATCTTTGGTGACCTGCAGGTAAAATCCATTACTAGACTGAGGCATCTCGTGTAGAGAAGGAGGTTGGTCAGACGCTTGAATTCGGGCATGAGATTGGTGCATAGAAAAATCAAGCAGTTCATAATTTGATTCCCGATTAGAGACAGACGCAGTCACAAGAGAAGAAGGCTGTGAATTAACGTGCAGAGTAGAGTGGTTGTCTCCACTTAATGATTGGCCTCTTGAAAGAGAGGGATGGACTGGTTGAGACTGTGGTGGAGTTTCAATTTCTGATAGTACCGCAACCATTTTGTCTCGAGTCAAATTAAGTGGACCCGAGTTATAAGCTGAAGAACATAAAGGTACGGGTCCCGAAGAAAGGAGCGGATTTTGTTTAGAATAAATAGCAGGTGGTTGGGAACTACTGGCACCCAGTCCCTGTGCAAGAGGTCTCTCAGGTGGGATAGTTTCCCCATGACTACTCTGGGTGGATGATTGAGCTGGGGAACTGGGGGGAATCACATTGTAATTGGAGACTGGTGGGGCAATTAGAAAAGGCTGCTGAAGTGAGCCAGACACGAGCAGAGAAGCATAGCCCAGATTGCCTTGAGAGTCATTTGTCTCTGAATCACTCACCTTTGGTGGGTTCTCTAAGTTCTCTGAGTGTTGGTGACTAGTTGGCTGGATTCTCTGTGAAGGCTGCAGGTCTAGTGGGCCATCTTCTGGTGGTTGGATGACATCAACGCTTGGTTCTCGCAAAGGAGCAAGAACTGTTGGGGCTGCAGGAGCAAGGAGGATATTAGCACCCAAACTTGTAGGATCATTTTGAGCCCACAAAGTAGTGGCAGGACTCTCGCACGGACGACTGGCCCCAAAAGCACGTGATGAAGGCCGAGAATGAACCACTGGGTGTGTCACATGAGGTATTACACCTCCTGCAGCAGGCTGGGGGTGTCCTGGGCCATAAATATTTTCCATATTATCAGGTGGCTGCTCCAAGTTGCCTGATGTGTCGGTGCCCCCTTCAGCCACCATTTTAGCTCTATCCACCTCAGGTGGACGCACCCCAACTCCATGAGAGCGCACAGGTTCGAAGGAGCTATTAGCACTTGCTTGAAAAATGCCAGTTGGTTTTGGAGGGCTAGGCGTGGAAGGCCACATCTGCTCCAGGGAACTCTGCTGTGTGCCTGCTTCTAAAGCTGGAGAGGTATCAATCTGCTCAAAGTAGCCTCCGGTGGCAGCAGATGGGTTGGCGCCATCGGCAAGACGTGGGCTTTCCTGTTGAATAAAGGTGCCTTCAACTCCCTTGTGTCGACGGGTGCCAGTCCCACTTCCATGGCTCAGATTGCTATAATTAGATGATACACTGGCTGATCTCATTGGTCGTGGAACTGAATCTGGAGTTTCCAGATTTGGCCCAGTTTCAAACTGGTCCACTCCATGGGGCGCAGAAACAGCAGTACTGCTATGGATTTCACTAGGTAATACTTCCTGATTTGGGACACATTCCAGATTCTCCACATGATCAAACTGAGTATCAGGTGACTTCTGGGTATTTCCCTGTGAAAGGTGACTGCTTTCATTCATATAGGGAACGTGTGAATCATCTTGAACAGAGACTCCTTGGTAATGCAAAGAAGCATCTGCATGACTACTGTGGTCTTGTGGACTGTTATGCGGCTGAGAAAAACCATCAACACCATTTAATGCCTTGATTCTCTCACTAGAGAGTGTTTCCTTGTTTTCCACATCACTGTCTTTAAAAAACATTGTGAGGGCACCAGGCTCATGAGAGCATGGGTCTGGGGCAGAATTAGCAGCAGGCCCAGGTCTGGTAGTAGGTCCATGCTCAGTGTTGGACACAGGCTGATATCCTGCAGAGTCTGCAGCAGGTTGAGGATGGCTCTGGCCAATTCCCATTTGGTGATAACCTGAGTCCTGTGGAGGTTGGTTGCACCAAAACTCCTGGGCCTCAGAGCTTTGATTTAAGTAACTCTGGAAACGTGAATTTTGTTGCTGGGGTCCATTTGGATCAGGCCACGGGGAATTATTAGGTGCTACAGGGTTCGGAGGGGGAAGGCAGGGTTGACTGTGAGGATGTCCAGGTTGAATTGGAAGTGCAGGGGCATTGAGATGGGGTGACTGGCTGTGGGAAGAAGTCTGTGAAGTGAAACTTAAAGGTTGTGGTAGAGGATCACTAGTTGGCTGGAAATAGTTTTGAACTGATGGAGGACGACTTCCATGATCAGGGACCCACTGAGCAGATGAGGAATTGGGGGCAAGTGGCTGAAAAGGTGCAGGATGAAAAGCAGGCTGCCCTTGGAATTCTTGGTTGAAATGTGTCTCACTAGATGTTGGTGCTATATGTGGTGATTCTGTGGAAGTGGTTGGTGCCTGATACCTTGAGTTAAAATAATCTTGTTCACTATTAGAAGATGCATATCCTGTAAAACTTGGTGCTGGGAGAACACCAGGGGACGCCGAACTATGAGGGTTAAATAAGGTCACCGCTGGAACAGACGATGGTGGAGGACCAGTCGGTGCAGCTGGAACATCTTCTAGCGTTGGTGGTTGTGGAGGCAGGCCAGGACCAAGCTGAGAGTAAATGGTGCTGGGTGGGGTTTGCATTTGGGGAGAGTTACTGTTCGGTATTGTCGGAAGACCACCTGCAGCCACATGGGGCTGAGCTCTACCAAAAGCAAAAGGATCCGTCATGGGCTGGGTAGGAAGAGGCATTGTGGCAGCTGCTGTTGTTGCATGCTTTGGAGGCCTGGTCCTTCGGAACATATTGGGTCCAGAGGGAGGTGGCCCAGAGGATCCTGGAGCTCCGGCCCAAGGAGGGGGCTGCATGTCTGCAGAGTTGGCAGGTCCAAGGACCAGGTCACTGTAAAGGACGTCACTGAAGAGGCTGCAGTCAGACGTAGCTGGATAAAGGAAAGGCAAAAGGGAGTGGTTCAGAAAAGCTACATATATTCTTTGAATGAACCTTACCACACCTTTATTTGTGTAAAAAAGCACAACGTGGCAAGTTTTACATCAGCTCCAAGATGTACCGCTACATTTAGTACATATCAAAAGTCTGAACATATCTACTTATTCAAAACAAATTATTAGATGTGACCAAACTTTTGACTGCTACTGTGCAAATTACTACACCTCAATGGACAAAATAAACACTACTTGAAACAAAAAAAGCTTGACAGTTCAAAAACATCTTAACATTTTTCAGACATTTCTGCAATAAAACAAATCACTATCTAAAAAATCCCTTCTTGAAAAGATATTAGTTTTATTTCAAAAACTACTACTACTATTTTTAACTCAGTTAACCCACGTTTTGTTTCTTTTAAGCCCAAAACCTATTCTGCTCAAAGAAAATCTTTAAAACTAAATTTAGATACATTTTAAAAGACTTGGAAACAGCAAACAATGTGACAGTGAATTAGTTTGACTTACATTGACAGTGGCAAATAAATCTTCTGATAAGGAAGGTTTCTACAGCGTTGATGCAATTCAAATCTTTCTGTAGTTAATTCTAAATAAGATTTAAACACTTATTGCGTGCCCATTACTGCATGTTTGAGCGTGTCAGTGCTGAATCAAGGGGCTGCTTATCTTGGTCAGAACATTTTGGCAAATATATATTTTGTTTAGTTTTTTTAATGAACTTTGGCAGACGCAAAAAAAAAAAAACCTGCTTTTAGTCCGTTTCTAGATGTTATCTAGAATATGGTCATGTCTACACACAGCACAAAACAGAAAAGTGTCACTACTGTTATGCAATTACAAGACATTACAATAGCAACTTTAAAAACTGGAAGTGGGACTTCCAATGTTTTCTAAGTGTAACGTTGCTATTCATTACTTGTGATATGCATGTTGAGGGTAGCGACGAGAGTCTGACAGCTGGATCAATACGTGATCCGAGATCTTTCAAGTAAACAGGTTATAAATTTATCAGGAGCGGTTTCAACTTGGCAAGCTAACGATAGCTGTGTTTGTATCACCATTACAACTCGCAAAAATGTCACGAAAAAGTTGGGACGCAAACTGGCGACTTTTCACTAATCTGAAACTTTATGTTATGCAACCTAGATCCATGTCGGTCTGGTTCGACATGAAGTTACTGTTACACATTAAGCTGCCTAAAGAGACCAAGAGTCCAGAGTGCTTTGCTCGACAGCTAACGCGAATGCTACATTGTGTGACATGTCTTCAACAGCCAAATGCTGACATCTTAAGTTACAAGATCTTACACGGTCCGGAGTAAACTGAGATAATGAAAGTGTTCTCGCTTTCGTACCAACTTCGCAGCAACACGAACACACCGAAAGTTTACAACTCGCTCGCCACTCGACAAACCTAATTGAACAGGTTCACTGCCTGGTCAGCTAGCCTTCGCATTACTGCTAAGTTAGCACTGCTGCTAACTAGCCTCGGCTAAATCCACAGTAACAGCTTAATCTCACTTAAGAACGCTATATTTTTAATATACAGAGTGATATGTTGGCATTTATGTTGTATATATATGCTTACCCGATGTTGGAAATATGTACAGATAAATAAATTATTACAATTGTCCAAGGCAGTGAGTCTGACACACCGCCACCATCTTCAATAAACACATCCTACTAGGCTACGTGTACAAGCCCCGTCACGGGCCAAACATGGTGACGTCAAAAAAGGGGCGTGGCTTATTAAAAGCAATTAAAAGTCAATTAAATCAATTATTGTACATTTAAAAACTGATAAGCAATTTCGTTAGGATTACAGCAAATAACAAAGAGCTGTTTCTAAAAGTATTTGTTAAATTTGTTTAAAAAAAGGAGGCCTGAAGAATGAATCAATCTATTTGCAGCAGCTGATTAGTACTATATAAGCACAGCAGCAGAATTTGTTCATTTCACTTCAGCCCATTGCACTGCACTATAGAATAATTCTTTAAGCTAAAATGGTGCAGGATGCTGTTCACAGCCGTAGAAAACAACCACAATTGTTTTGTTTTAGCTGGCAGTATATGCATCGAATATGTGTTACCTAAATAAATCCCACCTTAATATTCTAAGGCAAAATTATCAAAATAGATAAGTATATAAATGCAAGTAAAACAGCATACAAGTAATTTTAAAAATCCATTATGTGAAATAACAGACATTTATGGCGTCTGTGAGCTCAAGTGTGTGGGCAGTGCAGCAATCAGAACACATTTGTCCACTAGGGGGCACTGTGTCATCACGAAAAGTCAATTGATAGTCTCAAATGATGTTACAGTGAAAAAAATAGGTTAGAATAAAAAAAAAGGATATTTAACATACAGTTTCAACCCTTGAAAATCGTTTAAAAAATAATCAATTTTGTACTGTATTATACTGATACTGTAAAATATGAAGTCCAGTGGGTTCATATTCAGTTATAACTGTTAAAATACAAATGGATAACAATGGCAAACTGTATTTTCAGTAACTGCTGGGATGAAGCAAAAGTTTGTTTTAGGTGAATGGCTATGTGAAATGTTTGTGAACATACTTCACAAACAAATGGAATGCATACCTCAGGGCTATGAATAGAAGAAAAAATACAAATGTTAATAATTGTTATATTACTATTGTATAGTTGTTTTAAACATAAAGCTTGTGTCTAAATATGCAATTTACTTTATTATAGAAATACTAAAAACTCCATAATTTGGTTCAGGTATATTTATTTGAAATCCAGTATTGATTTGTCTTGAGATTATAATCTCA
>NW_013952438.1:1418247-1422514 GCF_001266775.1 Austrofundulus limnaeus
AAAAGAAAAAAAACACAAATACAATGAAATTAAAGGAAGCAGAGAGAAGAAAAACTTCTTATATCTGCCCCCTTTTTTTCCTCAAATATAAACTCAAACAACACTAATCTTCAATTAACATAAAACAAAACACAAAAAGAAAAAAGTCAAATCCTTCTAGAACACAAATTTACACAAATACATTTTATACTGTTTCATATTTCCTCAAAAGCCCCACTTTTATAATGGTCTTGAACATATGCATTGATTTAGCATCCTCTACCAGATTATTCCACAATCTGACTCCTTGGATTGAGGTACACCGTTCTTTCAGACTGGTTCTAAATTTATGTTTCATGAACATTTCTATTCCCTTTAGGTTATAACAGCTCTCTCTTAATAAAGTTTATCTGGATGTATTAAGGTAATGTGTTTTGGTGAGCCTTATATATAACTAACAAAACATTATAATCAACCAAATCATAAAATTTCAACAATTTCAATTTATAAAATTATATATTAGATGGATGATGGTAATGTTTTCGAGTGATAATTCAAGACGTCAACTGACCTTAACAAACAACAATGTCTATAATTTAGCCTGTTTTATAGATATTGAGCTGAAATTTGGCAAGGTTGTGGCTGGGACTCATTCACAACATAAACTTCAAGTGCTTTTTGTCTGTTACCATTACCAAAATATAATATCTTTAACAAAATACGCTTCTTAATATAGCATCTTGCAATATGATATGAGGTTGTGCATAATGTTATTTTAAAGGTTTGACGAAAACGGCTACAGCTGTTATTACTCAACGTGAGATGATCTTGTTCTAAAACTCTGCCATGAAAGGCAGCAGATGATCTCCTTTCCTTCGAGGAATGCTTGAGCTTTCCTTTATTTGTCTTATTCCTTTAGGCCTATCAGAATAATCTGTGGTTGTGGGTACACACAGATGGTGAACTTGACAGTGTCTGTCCTCAGAGACTCTGCGTACCCATTCATTAAGGTTGTGTTTTCAGAAAAAGCCTGTAGAGTGGTTAATGTTTGGTTAACCACCATCTAAACTCGCGATACGGGGCTGAGCCCTGCGGTGAGTTAATGGCACAGGGTCTCCAGATAATAGCTCCACAGAGAGTTCATCCTTGCTGAGGCACGTATTCAGCTGTCATGTGTGGCAGGTGTGTGATGACTGAGATAGAAAGCAAGGGCAGATCTGTTTTGAGTAGTTAAAGAAGGCACTTTTGTCTTTGTTGTCTCAGTGTCCCCTTCCACATTCAACATTTTTGCACAACACAACATTAACTATTACAGCTAAATGTTAATCCAAAGTTAACTCTGTTTATTTTAATTATGATTAAATAAAAAAACTAAAACAGCCAAGTCAAGGTGTGTCTCTGAAGGAAGACTGGCGAAGATCCAATCTTACACCTATTCTCCTGGAGACAGCAAGATAAGCAGACACACAGTTGTTGATAGAGTGATGGAAACGGGCAGATGTATGCTGGTATGCTTGCTTGTCTTTGTGTCTATGGTGTAATAATAATGATGTGATTGTGATGCTGTAATTCGGAGTGTTTTATGTGCTGCAGAACATGGAACCTGCTGTAAAACAGCAATTATGCTGAGTCAGGCTTGATTTTTAGTAATCGTTTCCTGTTAAATCAATAAATCTAATCAAATCAATGTGGACCTGGTTTTGCAACAGGATGCAAAGATTAGGATGATAGTACAACACCTCATATTGAAAAATCTCTCTTATCCCTTCATAATGAACCAGGATGAGTTCCAGCTTCACATCTCCTTCAGATTTCATGTGTTCATGGAACAAGAGGGAAAGAAAAAAGGGGGGAAAAAAGCTGAATTCAAATTACTTTAAAATGTAATGTGTGCAAAAACTATCAATAAAGTATCAAAAAAATCTTTTAAATTTAATATTATTTATTTAAAATAAATATGTGTAATGTAGGATTTTGCAATATAATTTAATATGTCACATTATTCAAAAGATTAGAGGATATTATGTTAGTTTCTTTGGCTGTGTTGATGACACTGAACCACTGTGCAGCTGAGAAACCGTATGCAGTATGTTACTGTAAAATAAACTCTGTGGAGCACTAATAAAAGAAAAACCAGCAGTTGTGTGACGTTGATCTTCTTGAGCACTCTCAGGAAGAACAGGCCCTGCTGAGTCTTTTTCAGCGATTCAGAGGTGTTCAAGCTCCTCCTAGCACAAAAAGAGAACAATTAAACAAAAAGGGAAAAATCAAGCTAAGGTTTTAAAAAAATCTTTTAATTGTTTCACGTTATGTACTCATACGTTATCATTTCACTGCCAGGTTTCGTACCATCAGAAAGATCTTGCACAATGTTAGTGTTGTCTCTAATTATAGCAGCACAACTCAAAGTTTAAAATTGTGCCACTCCTTTTTTCTTGACATTTAATTGATTGTTACATGTGTCAGAAGTGCAGTTTATAAAAACTTTTCAATAAGGCGTTGAAAGAAGTAAAAAAAAAAAAAGTCAAATGGGGAAAAAAGTACAAAAGAGCGGCAAAGAGTTAACTGCAGACCATCGTAAAAAAACACTAGATGGGGACATTGTTGCCCTGTTTGCTGAACTTCCAAGGACAAAAACCTGACAGCCTTAAAGTATTAAAGTTTAGACTAAACACCACCTATTGACAGTAGTGAATTAGCTATTTGATGTAAATTATACAGAAAAATGTTGAATTATTCCAAAAATTTGGTCGTTTGAAATTTTCCTTGAGTGTGCATCACCAAGTAAGCAAAAAAAAAAAAAAGAGACAGCTTGAAGGGCCCCTTATTTGATTACTATAACAGTCCTGTATCAAATTCTGCAGTTATTTAGAGCTGGATGTAATTATTGCCTCACACAGTTTGCGCTAATCTTGTTTTTGTGCTGATTAAAATGAGAGATGTGGGAGGGCACAACTGCAGCAGCGAGCCGTGTTTTTACAAGTGGAAGATGGATTGTTTTACAAGCAGCAGAGGGAGAGGCTGAAGGCTGGACAGAGCAGGGGAGTGTCTACGTCACATCTGTTCGTGCTGATCCCTAGGGGCTTTGGGAGCATGGGAACCTGCACCATCTTCTATGGCTACAACAGGCTTTAAAAAGAGTATATTCATTTATCAAATAAATGTGAACTTTTGCATGAAACTTTGTGTTGAACTGTAAGGTAACAACTTGCCTGTTGGACCAACTTGAAAAAAAGCTAGTTGTTAGTTTTGTGCACAGTACGTAAAATAAAAGCATCTGTCATCAGTATTTTATGCACGCGGTGTGTTCTGTCATGGCTAGAGGCTTCCTATCTGGGGCTTGTGATCTGCTCAGTTTGCATACAAGAGTTTTGAGTTTCTCTTACCGTCATGTCCTACGTTGGCCCCCCAGAAAGGTGACCACCACGCTTTAATAATCCATTTCACAGGGGTCAATTCTCCTTTCTCCACGGCGTCAGCTGGGTCGCCCCATTTACCCTTCTCATCCACTTTCTCACCTAGGTTCCCCCTACTGGCATGTGTTCAGCCCAGCGTTGTTTACTGGACAGAGCATTTAGTGGGGTTAGCGTTTCACCACAGCAGCTGTTGGCACCATGTGCCTCCCCCCTCAGGCGGCTGGTCGACGGCACGCACGCCATTGCTCCACACACCCTCCAGCCATCTCCCAGAGGACACCGGCCTCCTTCCTCTCTTCGCTTTCCCTGGCCTCGGTTTAAACCAGTAGCCTTGACAGGGTATCGGATACCGGCTTAATGGGCAGACCCAGTTCTTGGCTTTAATTGATTGCTCCCTCTTGGTACTCACAATGTGCAAATAATGTGGCTTAAGCTTGGAAAAGTGAATTGTGCGTCAACAAGGAGGATCCACTTTTTATTTACTGATTCGGTCATGTACAGACCACAGTCAGAGCAGCAGCTAATCTCATACGAGTCATTGGCAGGATTAAAGGCCCCTGTCACTACATTTTTCACGTCACCTCTTTCACTGATTGGATAAACAGCTGTAAACTTAAAACACTGAAGATGACAGGGTCTTTGTGTTAATATAATGCTATATTGTGGGGGCATTTTGAATTAGACGTTCATTGATGATTTTTTTCCTGTGTGTTTTTTTTATTATTTAAAATGTTTCAACAAAATGAATAAGGTAAATATTTGAGTATATTGGACAAACAAAGTTTTTGTATTTTGCTTATAAAATTAAAAATGTGTACAAATTTTAATTTACAATACAGTACAGTACGATACGATACGATACAATATGGTAC
>NW_013952438.1:1422535-1433392 GCF_001266775.1 Austrofundulus limnaeus
ATATTTGAGTATATTGGACAAACAAAGTTTTTGTATTTTGCTTATAAAATTAAAAATGTGTACAAATTTTAATTATTAATACAATATGATACGATACAATACGATACGATACAATACAATACAGTACAAACCAATACAATACAAACCAATACAATACAATAAGATGCGATACAATACGATACAAACCAATACAATACTATTCAATAAGATACGATACGATATAATACGATACGAAAAGATACGATACGATACGATACGATACAATACAATACAATACAAACCAATACAATACTATACAATAAGATACGATACGAAACGATACGATACAATACAATACAGTACAAACCAATACAATACTATACAATACAATACAATAAGATACGATACGATAGGACACGATATGAAACGATACGATACGATACAATACAATACAATACAATACAATACAAACAATACAATACTATACAATAAGATACGATACGATACGATACAACACAACACAACTTTTGTTATAAAGCACTTTAAAAACAACACCATTGGCCAAAGTGCTCTTAATAAATGTAAAAACAAAATACGTTCATTATTTGAGTTATAAAAACAGTGAATAGACCAGTTCCTAAAATGTCTTTTTTACCTATACTTGTTTAGAAACATGATAAGAGGACAAATATTTTCTCGATGAAGAGAGTATAGCTCAAACCAAGGTTGTACAACAAAATCTAATTTTTTAATTGCAAATTGATGAAGAGAAGGTATACATCAGGAGGAACTGAAGAATGGAAAGAGGAAGGTAACTGACTTATCTCACTGACATTTTGTTGCCAATCAGATGTCACTTCCTAATAAATGAGTCCACCAGTCAGCATTTTTAGTCTGACTGTGCCCTTTTCGCTTTAATTCAAGGTGACGTGCAAATAAGGTACACACTTAAACACACGCACGCGTAATCATCTTATATATAAACCAATTTGAGGACAGACGCGACAATCCTAACATATCAGAGAAGTCAGGCTTTCATCATGTCTGTATATCTGTGACTGGCAGTTGGCCATGTTTTGGACAGACGGGGGAGATTGTGAATGTTGGTAATCTTGTCCCACCCTGCCTCAGAGTCTCGGCAGTCTCTGTGAGCAGTGTAAAGAAACAAGGTCAGGGTGACAGTTGTCATTCCCCGTTCCATACCGTTTGGATGGAAAGTGATACCACAGACAGCTGAGGCTGCTTCGGACGCTTACTGGGTTAATTTGGAACGTCTTAACATTCACTTTGCTAAGATGTATTTGTAATGAACGTGGAACTGGGGGGTGAGTAGAAATCTCAGCATCTGTGTGCCCGTACCTCTCTCTTGTCTCGCTCACACACTTGCTTGCAAGTAACCATCTAAGGCCAAAGGAAAAAAAGAATCCTATGGCTGTCTTGTAACCACAGTCATGCAGTGTCTATAACTCTTTTAGACTTAATCATCATGGTATGAACTGTCACTGTCCTGCATACATCCCACCTCACCCACTAGCCCCTTGGGCATGGATCATAATTAGATCTCATAAATGCTTTCCTTCTTCAAAACAGTAAGGTGGAATGTCATGTTTGCTCATTAAAAAAAACTGTACCGAGGCTCTGGTCATCATCTGTAAATAATTTTTCACGCACCATGTAAACACAATGAAACATTTTGAATGGAATGAGCTGCTGTATAATTTATGACAATACACTAATTGTAGACAAGAAGCTACAGTAACCATGCGCATCAGTGGTTTGCAGATCTAAAAATTTTAAAAACATGTGCTTGAGACCTAAAATGATATCAATATCAAATTGTTGTTTATAGCGGTTACAAAAGACCGTAAAAGTACAATACAATTTCAAATACAACTTTATTTATAAAGAACAGTTATCCAAAGTGCTGTGTAAAAAAGAACAGTGTAAAATGTGTTGTGTTTAGAGAAACATTTTAGTATAATGTAGCCTTTCATTAAAGTATCTTGGTACAGTATAAGCATTTTATTCAAGTTCTAGCATTAGAGTGAAATACTTGCAACGTGTTAGCAACACATGACCACAGATTGGTTGGTGATTTATATACTTGTTTAATTCGTCAAGGTTCTTTGAATAGAAATGATTATATATTGCACAAGAGCAATCCAATGAACTGAGTACAGTGTGTTAGTCTACTGCACACTGACCAAAGGAGTTACATGAATTGTCTGACTACAAGCAAGGAATGGTAAATAGCTTGAACATGTACAGCGCTTAATCAAATTACAGACTCCAAAGGGCTTTATCATTCATCCATTCATACACTGATGGTGGGAAGCTACAATGTAGCCAAAGCCTGGGGCAGACTGAAAGAAGCAGGGCGGCCCTCTGACCACCACCAGCAGACAAAGCAGGTGAAGTGTCTTACTCAAGGACACAACTGAGACGGATGGAATAGGAGCTCAATCCAGCACCTGGTGAAAAGCTGCAAAGTTGATTCCTTTATTTTTCTGATGAATCTGTAAATTATCTTTAGTTACTCAATCAAATCAACATATGAGATGTAATGAAAGACTGCTGCTCTATCCAGGTTCTCACTATTTTCATTCCTTTGTTTTCGCCTTTGAAACCCGTTGCTCAAAAGAACTAAACAATATGTTTCTTTTTATACTCCATAAACAAACTTAGACAAATATTTGCTTCTTCGTGCTTTCTGATTAAAAATTAATGGCAGGGCTGTTCAACAGGTGGCCTGTGGGTGACTTCAGTCTGTCCTGCCAACAAATATAGGAAAATAAATAAATAAAAATAAGTGAATGATTTTTCTACATTTAATATACAAAGATTTTAAATCAATTTTAAATTCTTGATTCAATGTAGAAAAATAAATACATTTAAAAGTTAAAAGATATTGCAATGTGTCTCCTACTTTTATCAGGCAATGCCACTACCTCCAAACTTGTTGACTTTGAATAACTGCGACCCCTTGAGCATCGATTTAAGGTGAATTTTATACTTAAATCTATGGCATTACTCCATGGCTGCATAAAGAAAAGGACAGCTGTATTTACAACTGCATCAGTTAGCTTGCCAGCCAGAAGGATGTGCCAGTTTTTTGGTCTCCGTTGTATCAGATTATATTGGCCAGAATTTCTATTTATGTACTCAAATGAAGTAAAATGCAGAAACCATAACTCATGACAAATCGTAATTCATCCCCTTGTCAGTATGGAAGAATTAAACTGGCATCAGTGAAACATCTTTCTGTGTTGCACAACCAGTGAGTGAAAGGAGCTAATCCTTTATTATGACATGATCTGCAGCTAAACTGAACACATTTAGCTTGAGTTTGCAACACTTCAAAATGTGTGTTTGTGTCCAGTTTACATCAGATAATGATCCACTTGGAGGTAATCCTGTAAATGCTATCTGAGATGTTCTCTATAAACGTGTTCTTGTGAACATGCACACTTATTTGTGGACTACATGGCATTGATTTCTGTACAAGCTGATCTGCAGCGTGTTTTAGATGTGCCTGTGAGGATGCAATAAATGCATTCAAAGTCTGTGGTGCCTATTTGTGTGAGCTTTTACAACAAATTGGTCTCTTTAGTGATTTCCAGTCTTCCTGCCTTCATACCCCCCATTTAAAAGGTGAGCTCCAGGAAAGAGAGTCACTTCCCTCCTGCATTTGACCCTTTGTTTACATTCCACACCTTTAAACCCATTAAGTACAACTCCACCTAATCTCTTCAGTAAATTTTCTTGATAAATATCTTCTTGCGTACTCTCTCACACAACTATGAGGCAGTTTGAAGATTTTAATACAGGCCTGTTGTGTAAAGGTGTGCCAGCAGTAAAAGCCATTTTCACTTTTTTCTTGTTTCTGTTATTTATCATGTTGGTTATTTTACTCAGAACACCATTCAAACCTGGAATTGTTGCACAAGGGGGATGGGTGTCAAGATTGGTGTGATGGACTGTTGCCTGAATGGACGTGATGGACGGTGAGAGTCCAGGTTTACTAGTCTAACAAGACGCTTTTGTTCAGGGCTGCAGCATTTGGCAGGAAGCATGCTGGCAGGAAGAGACCACAGGATTCAGTTGAGAGATAGATACGAAAAGGGCGGGTAGACAGACTGACAAGTGCCCACACAGGGAAGGCTCTGCCTTTTCTGTGAGCTCCTGAGCAAAGCAGAGACATCAAACTGTGCAACCTCAGTCCATTTGAGCAGCTATTACTGTTTGGCTCAGTGGGCCTGTAAAGACCAACTGTCTGGCCTGCTGCACTAATACAGACTTCAGCCAAGCCAGTGTCCCTCATTAAAGGCTGTGAATGTGTGCTTAGTGGGGCAGCAAATTTGATTCATGCTAAGTTTGGAAATTTGCTGATTGGAGAATATATTCTCCATTTAGTTCTAAATTTACTTGTCTGTTCTTATGAGAATCAATTTGAGTTTTGAAATGTTTGTTTTTTCATTTTGAGACAAACTTTTATAGGATACATGTACTTGGGTTTGAGTAAACCTGGGGTTAAGTGATATGTGGAGTGTTGCAATAAAACTGTCGGTTTCTGTTTGTCTAATTGTTTCTTTCTGTTATAAGACTGAATTAAACTCTGTTGTTTTTCCTGCAATGTTCTCACTTTGAGCTGCAATGGTGGAGAAAGGGTAAAAAAAACAACCTGAATGCTGAGTACTGAATTACTTTGCTAATGTTTGTTCAAAAGATTAGTTAATGGAAGTGTTAAAGGAAAACATGCATAGAAGCTAAAATCAGCAAAACTGTAAATATAAAACAAAACCATACTAAAAGATCAAATCTGCCAAAACACAAAGTTAGATTAAGCCAAACAACAGCTAAAAGCTAAGCATAGCAAGACTGTAGCTAAAGGCAAAAATGAGTTATTCACAACTAAAAGTTTATATAAGCTAAACTGTAGGTAAAAACTAAAATAAACAAAGTTGTAACTAAAACAAAATGAGCTAAATTTTAGCTCAAAGCTATAACTATCAGTATAAAAGACCATTTTAGCTAAACACTAGCCAAAAGCTAAAAGGCACTTTGACGACAAAAATGGCAAGAATGCTGGAGTAGATTTAAGAGAACAATGCTTTTGAAGGTGCTGAAAAAATTTCAACTGAGAAACTTTTTTTTTCAAAATCATTTAATAATTTAAAAAGTCTAAAAGTTTCACACACTACAACTCATAGGTATTCCTGACTGAGCCGGATGTTTTGAGAAATGGGTAAAATCATGCCAAGTATGTAGAAGTACAACTTCAAATTAATGTACGAAAGAAACAACAAACAAGAAAACAATAGCTAGAATGCTAATTCAATTCAGACAATAACAGTGCAACTTTCTCCTATCTTTGATCCAAAACGCAGACACATGCATCTTGCCACTTATGTTTCTGAAAATAAATGCTTAGCTCTTAAAAGTGATTTTCAGAGCCGTACTGTCAAGACTTGTTCAAACTGACATTATAGCCAAATGTGGTAATGATGTGAAGATGACATAAACAATTATTTAGTCAATTTTATGTGTGAGGAGTTGGGTCCAAATGTCTTATTGTTCTGTAAAATGAATGGGTAATTTGCTCTTTATGTGCTGATCTGGCTCTTGGGGGAGAGATGTGTGCTTGATCTGTCTCACTCCTCTCATTACTAATTGTCTGGACATGTTTTACATTAACGCCACTCTTAAAAGACGTTTCTTTGAAAACTGAAATGAAGTGAAGGCCGTCAGAGCGAGGTGATAATTGAGACACATGAGGACCTCTCTCGTGTGATCCAAAACGTGTGTGGGGGGGCTCTATGCCAAGAGGAGAAACAATGCTTCTTTGAAAAGATGTGTGCTTTTCCAGTTACTTATCTTCAAATCACCAACACACGGTTTGTTTTCCAACAAACAGCAGACTCAGCCCCTCGGCAAATACTGAGAGAGACAGGCGGAGAAAACAAAGACATGAACCACTTTCCAAAATGGTGGTGGATTATTCACAGGACAATATTTTTTTTACTAGAATTATCTGATTTCTTTATAAAACATCAACAAAATTTAGTGTTTTTAATTGGAAAATACAGATATGTATTTGGCTGTTGTTAGCCAGATTTATTTGACAGAAATCTCACAAGGGAAACATCCTTTTACAAAGAATAAAAAAAACTCTTTAACCATACCTTTATTTTATGCATTTGCTAGGGCAGATATTTCTGTAATTGTTTTTTTTTTCATGTTTTTAGTCCAAATACACAAATGAACAACAGAGTGATTTTGTTAAACAGTTTCTCAAATTTTTGTGTCATAATGAGAAGAACTTTGCATTGCATGAATTGTTTTGTGTTTACCTGACTGCGTTTTACAAATCAAGTCCCCTAAAATATCTATATTTAAATAAGACTGTACAGCATAATCTGAGAAAGTAAATATTGTAAAATTCATAAAACTTGTTAACTCTTTTTAGCAGCTCTCTTCTGCAAAGAAACTTACATGAAACATTTGGCAATTGTTTCCAATGGACACCCAGCTTGACGTAAACCTGGGCTTGAACCTGCAGCCTCAAGACTATGGGATCATGCACGAAAGTGTGAGCAAACTCAATCCAACAAAACCAAACAATAAAATAAAACCAGACAAAAAACAAATGTAATGATTCGCAAAGTCCTGTCAGTACTGCCACATTTTATTATTGCTTCCCGTACACAAGACAAAACTATAATAACCAAACCTTAATGAAAGCCCAATTTAAAAATGAATACTACAATACCACTTTTGCTTTATTTGTTCTACGTTCATGCACTTTTAGCTACTTTAAATTATTGTAGTGCCCATTTTAACTGTCCTTTTGCTTCTTTCAACTTTGCCAACTCAGTTTCAGTTCTTTCAACAAATTTCAGCTCATTCAGCTCTTTACTCTGCATTTTCATAGAAAATGCTATTTTTTTGTGCAGAGGTTAGAGCTGACCTCTGACTGAGAAGGTCACAGGATCGCCCTCTGGCCCTGGAGTATTTCTGGATGGATGATCTCCCTGTGAATGCATAGGTACTCACAGGCCAAAAACATAAATGTTAGGTTAATTTTGAACTCAGTTAAATTTATAACTAAATTTTCCCTAGAAGAGAGTGAGAACGTGTTTATCTTGCTTGTCTCTATGTGTCCGAATGATGGACTTGTGTTGTGTCTAGGGTGTACCCCAGGATCACTGAATACAGGCACCAGCTCCTCGTGACCCGGAAAGGAGAAAGCAGGTTAAAATAAAATGGATTTAAGAATATAATTTCTCTGGTTTAATTAGATAAACGCTCCTAAATTTATTGCCAGGTAAAACAGAGCTATGTATTTTATGTGTCTGTAAACGCTGAGGTCACTGTTTTTCTAAAATTCATTGTGAGTGTTCGGGTGTCAACCATCATGGTTATCTCTGGCTCTGTTTGGACTTTAAGGTCTGATAGCAGGATGACATCATGTAGTTCTTTTTAAAAAGAGCTGTGTTTTATCACAACCTCTG
Source organism: Austrofundulus limnaeus (assembly GCF_001266775.1). NCBI lineage: Eukaryota > Metazoa > Chordata > Actinopteri > Cyprinodontiformes > Rivulidae > Austrofundulus > Austrofundulus limnaeus. Next base: position 1,430,026 of record NW_013952438.1, read on the forward strand.
GCCTCGGCTCTCACAGCAGGAAGGAAGGGACTCTGGGCAGAAGGAACTACAGTGGCTCCAGGTCAGAGTGTGCTGCCCTGATCAGCCAGAGTTCATGCTGTAGAGGGCAGCAACAATCATATTTAATCTCAAAGAAATCTCCCTGTTTTTTATTTTTATTTTTTTACTCTGTATCGACCTCTCTAGTATTTGTTTCTAAATTAAGCTTTGATAGGATTTGTTTTTCCTAGCTTTGGGTCTTCCCCTTTCCAACCTTGTGAATCCACTTCAGAGCGTTTTCTCATGGCCTCAAATTTTAACCCCTAAATAAGCATCTCAAGTCTGACAGAAGCAAAAAAAAAAAAAAAAAAACATAGCTCAGATTTGACTGCAGATAGGAGAAAAGCATGTTCTGTTTCTGAAAAATCAGCACTTCTTGATTTAAAGAGCCAGCCACACCTTGCCGTGTGTGGCGAGGATGCAACAGGGCAAGTGTTAACAGTGTGCCGTGACTTGAGCTGAGCGTGTGCCTGTAAGATCTGATGTTTCTCACGGTGGGTCAGGTGCTTTCCTGCATGCCCCTGCACATCTCCTCTAATTCACCCATCTCAACAAATTCCCTCAGTGCTTGCGTTCACTTTTCAGTTGCGCAATCCATTTGTGGCTAATTGCTCACACTCCTTCTCTTGGTTCTTTTCAGCGATTCCCACACTTCTTGCAACTTAAGAGACCCGTGTTGCCTTTTGGCTCTGATCCATTTGGCAGCCACACCAACATGAGGACCAGCATGCGTGGGCTTCATAATAAAATAATCTTTGCCCCGGGGTGCTGAAACTCTGCAGTTACTCCCTGACAGTTTCACTTGTCCTCAGGGAAGAAAAAAGGGAATAATAGGAGTCTGGTATAGACATGCCCTCCAACTGTCAGTCTAGTAATATATATTGCAGTGAAAATACTACTGAAATATGTAAAAGCAAGCTGTGAAAAAGATATTTGTGCACTTTAACCACAAGAAATTGTATGTTTCGAGGATTAGTTTTAAAAAATATATGTGTAGACCTTAAAGATGTAATGATTTTATGCAAAATAATTTGAGATTTTGACTCTAAAATGTCAAGAAGCCAGAGATTTGAAGTCCTAAAGGTAGGAGATGTGTATAAGTGTTTGCCTGTTATGAAAATATCTCATGAACCAGGACAGGTGTTATTGAAATGTTCAAAATGTAGTTATTGGTGTTACATCTAACTTTCAAAATGCAATTTGGCAGCATGACGGCTCAGTGGTCAGCACTGATACCTCACAGCAAGAATGTCCGGGGTTCGGTCCCCAGTTCAGACCAGGCTTCATTCTGTATGGAGTTTGCATGTTGTCCCTATGACTACTGTATGTGAGTTTTCTTCGGGTGCTCCGGTTTCCTTTGACAAACAAACAAACAAACAAAAAATGCATGTTAGGTTGCCTTCTGGCCTAGGCCTTCTTTGCAAAAGAAATCTGTGATCTCAATGGGATTTGCCTGGTTAAGAAAAGGTTAATAAAAAATAATAAAAATTTCAAGATGACCACCACAAATCGCTTTAATTCAGAAAATTGTACAATTTTGAGCTAAAATTATGTTCAGTAGCGGCCATGCACCATTCCCAACATATACGTAATTTCATCACTGTGCATTGTGCAGCATTCTGGCTCAAACCTTTGGCAATTATCATCTGTTAGCAAAATTTCTCCCTGAGGACTGGATGGATTTTTGAAGAAACTCTAAGAATGCATAATTATGTGTGGATCTAGAGCTGATTAGCTTTTGGAATCAATAATTAAAAATGTCCACAACTGATAATTAATCTCTGACAAACCAAAAAAGTGCTACAACTCTGTCTGTTTTACAGATGTTGAGCTAAAATTTGGTGTGGTATTAGCTGAGAGACAGCCATTATTTTATTTTATTTTTTAAAATTTTATTTATTTATTTTTAATTGTGACACAATAGGTAGAGCTGTCACAAGAAGGTTACAGGATCACGTCCCAACTGGAATCTCAAGTACTCTGGTCTCCTCCCACAGACCAAAAACATGCATACAATTAATTTGTAACTCTAAATAGTCCTGAGTGCACCAGTGACCCCCATGAAGGAAGAAGGGGATAAAAGATGATGGATGGATGGATGGGTGAATGAATGGATGGATGGATATAATACAGTTTAAAAATTTCAGGTAGGCCTAAGCATAAATATTGGACCCCAAAATGTCACTGAAAAAATAGTTTCTCAAAAATAAACACATTTTTTAAAATAATGAATACACAATACACTGTTTATGTTATGGTTTGTATTTTGAGCTCTGAGTAAACACCGAACAACGTCAAAGTTTTAACAAGTTTATTGTTAGAAAATTTGGCTGGAAGGTTGGGACCGGGCTCCGGGGTCGTCAGTTCTGGACACAGAAGCTTAGGGTTAGGTTGGGTCGTGAACACAATATTATTTGTGAAAAAGAAAGTCACCAACCTTTCCTGCTGAGATGAGATCCGGGTTGAAACAACAGCTGATGTGTTTTGGTTCCGGGCTGTGTTGTCACGGGGAGCGAATGGATCGCTGGACTTACTTGTGGTCAGAAACGGGGCAAGGGTCATACACAAGCGATCAGAGGACATTACCAGTTTAGAAGGAGATGACTGAGTCGTTGGTCCAGAGATGCGTTCAAGGGTCAAGAGCCAGGGGGGTCCGATGTGGCGCAGTTCCGTTCAGGGAGCAGGCGAGAGAAGAGACAGAAAAAAGGTCATTACCGTGAGAGCAGATGGCAGGCGGGATCTGACAGGGACTGAGGCAGGAGACATAAAACGTAAGGTTATGAATATAACCACGGTTCCTTGACGGAATGGAACGAAGTACAACACACAGTTGTATATGGGACACGCGCACCCTCGCGCGCCTGGCTGAGGCCACCTCTAATCACGTCTTTAGACCGGTGACGTGGTGACGTTGAACGTCGGGTGACAGGCTCCGCCTTCACCCTATAAGTTCGGAGTCACCAGAGTCATTACTCAGATACCGCCCTTCACCGAGCCTTTTGTGATGCGGGGCCAACAAGGTGTTGTACTTCGTTCCATTCCTTCAAGGAACCATGGTTATATTCATAAACTTACGTTCCTTTTCAGTCATTTCATTCAGTACAACACACAGTTGTATATGGGACTTGTCAAAGCGCCCCGCAGAGCAGTATCAGACCTGAGTTAAGTAGTGTGCCTGAGTAAGTACTGTACTAATGCAGAGCTTTGGACCCGGCAGAAAGTACAGAATGAGCCACCGAAGGTGCTATTACACCCATGCTGTAAAATCGTGCAAATGTGTTTGGTGAGGCCCAGCTGGCCGCGGCACAAATGTCACTCACAGGTACCC
>NW_013952438.1:1434768-1436654 GCF_001266775.1 Austrofundulus limnaeus
CCCCTGGAGAGGAGGTCTGGACCTAGGTTCAGTCTCCCCGGAACATGAATGGCTCTGATAGACAGAAAATGAACACTGCTCCACTGTAAAAAAAAAATGTGAGACAGGTTCAGCAGGGGAAGAGACCGAGTCCCCCCTTGTCTGTTTATATAAGAGACCACTGCTGTATTGTCCGTTCTGATTAGAAGATGATGGTTCTCCAGAACTGGACAAAAATGTTTCAGTGCTAACAGGACTGCTAACACTTCTAGGCAGTTTATGTGGAGCTTGGACTGTTGTGGAGTCCAGGTTCCCCTCACTGCCGCGCCGTCGCACAGGGCTCCCCAACTTTTCAGGGAGGCGTCTGTGGACACCACTTTGCGAAACGACACCCTCCCAATTGGAGAACCCTGATACAGGAGGCCAGGTTCCCTCCAGGGGCTGAGAGCCGTCATGCAGGAAGCAGTTGTTAGCTTTTTGTGTCTGTGTCGAGACGGACACAGCCTGTGGGACTGAGACCAATGCTGAAAATGGCACATTTTTAACAGCCCGGGTGGCACTACTGAAATCATGGAAGCAATCATTCCCAGTAACTGTAGTATGGTTTTGAAGCTCAGTTTGCATCCCAGTTGAAACTGAGCTAAGCATCGGTGAAACGCGGCTGCTCTGTTTTCTGAGAGGCGAGCCCTGCTTGACAAGGAGCAGATTTCTAGTCCGAGGAACGAAAACTGCTGACTTGRTGTTAATAGAMTTTTCTGGGTGTTTACTAAAAACCCTAAAGCCTGAATRTGTGACAGAACCTGAGACAGCTGATCTAATGTTTGCTCTTTGGAGCTTGCGATCAGAGCCCAGTCGTCTAAATATGCTAAAAGACAGACCCCCCTTTCCCTGAGAGGAGTCAACGCAGCTTCTATGCACTCTTGAAAAGGTGCGAGGAGCTAGCGATAGACCGAACGTTAGCACCAGGTACTCATAGGCTACACCCTCGAAGGCGAACCTAAGATATTTTCTGTGCTCCCGGTGAATCGCTATGTAAAAATAGGCGTCTGTTAAATCAATGGTCGCAAACCAATCGCCCGGGCTGATCGAGTGAATTAGCTGTTTGAGCGTTAACATTTTGAACCCGTATGTTTAAAGGTACCTGTCTAACACTCTCAGATCCAAAATAGGCCGCAGGCCGCCCCCTTTCTTCGGGACAAGAAAATAACGGCTGTACAGACCTTTTTGTGTTTCTGCAGCTGGAACCACTCGAATAGCTCTCTTTGTTAGCAACGTGCAAATTTCCTCTCTTAAAATGGCGGCTGCCTCGTTTGTCACCACTGTGTTTACGATGGCCCAAAAGCGAGGTGGCCTGACGTGGAACTGCAGCCTGTAACCCATAGCAACAGTTCTTTGTACCCATGGAGAGGGTGCGCATGCGCACCAGGGAGGAAGTCGCGTTGCTAAGCGACTGACTTGCCTTACTGTTGGAGACGTGTCGCTGCTGTCCTCCATGGATGGGGAAGGGACAACATTATTGACTGTCGCCCGCAGCTTATTGTGTCCATTTGTGCACAAAGATAATTCTTTAATGACACATTGAAAACATTGGCAGAACTGTTTATTAAAATTTTGCATTTTAAAACACAATTTGCACCCAGGGAGGGGGCTACATGTTATTTTGTTTATTTTTCGGGACATTAACAGAGGAGACTGAACATTTGAAACCCGACGCCTCTTGGGGCCGTTTTCTGAAACACAAACATTTAACTTTTCAACTGCAGCTGAACATTGTCTCTCTGTTTTTGAAGTCTCTGTGAAGACAGTCCTGCTTTTAGGAGGACTTTGACTTCTTCCGAGCCGCTGAACTGTCCTGCTGACTCGAAGAGGGGCCTTTGCTCCATGCTGATTGACAGGGAGGCTGCGAC
>NW_013952438.1:1437271-1439641 GCF_001266775.1 Austrofundulus limnaeus
ACCAGGCCTGCTTGGTCTGCCCCTTCCACGTCCAAGTACTGACCCTGTCCAGGCACAAAGGCGCGGATGGACAGCGGTTTTCTCCAGGAAGACGTCAGCTCCGACACAAAGTCCGGAAACATAGGCAGATGGTGCTTCACATCAGCCGGTTCAGAGGGGAGATAAAACCCTGCGAACCTCAACGGTTTTTGAGCAGGTGGGGGGGTCGGGCCACTGTACCTCCAGTTTAGCAGCAGCTCGGCGGCACAGGGACAAGAAGGACAAATCCTGGTCCACCCTCTTGGTTTAGATCCAGTAGAAACCGGGTCTCGCCCCCCTCGATGTCGAGTGAGGCCGCCTCGTGCTCCATCTGGTCCGTCCAGCTAGCAGCGGGAGTTTCGACCGCTGAATCCTCGTCTTCGTCGGACTGAGCCGTCTGGCTGGATTCGGAGAGCAGCGGGATCTTGTTGGAAAACAGCAGTTTCCCCCAGCATTTTCTCCAGGAATTTCACTCTCCTCTCCAGTGTCGGATGTGAAAGTCCGGCACAGGCCCGGCAGGACTCGGGCTCCACAAGTGCCCATCAAGTGTGAATGATTCCTAGGCAGGCCGGGCAGGCCTCATGCTGGCCCTTCTCAGGAAGCTTAAAGCCGGACCCCTGAGGACAGGGGCGAACAGAAGACTTCAGCTTCTTCGAAGGTGGTTTTGTGCTCATCGTAAACCACAAAACAGATTTYCAGCAGAAAATAAAGGTCACTTAAGTAGCGTCGAGCGGCAGACACACGAACCAGCAGGTAACGCGGTTAGCACCAGTGAAGCTAGCCTAAGAACCTTAGACGCTGAGCTAACTAGCAGCAGCTATGTGAGCTCAGGTTTAGAGGTGACTATCGCGATGTGAAGGGCGATAGAACTGAATAATGACGCTGGTGACTCCAAACTTATAGGGTGAAGGCGGAGCCTGTCACCCGACGTTCAACGTCACCACGTCACCGGTCTAAAGACGTGATTAGAGGTGGCTTCAGCCAGGCGCGCAAGGGCGTGTGTGTCCCATATACAACTGTGTGTTGTACTTCGTTCCAATTCTTCAAGGAACCGTTAAATTCATAACCTTACATTACCGTGAGAGCAGATGGCAGGCGGGATCCGACAGGGACTGAGGCAGGAGACATAAAACCAGGAGACATGAGCAAGGTCGGGGACATGAGGCAAGAGCAGGACAAGGGACAAGAATGCTGGAAGATCATAGGCGAGGCTAATGATAATCTGGCAATGAGCTGGAGAATGAGACTGGGTTAAATACTGCTGGAGACAGGTGAGTGGAATGAGCTTGATTAGAGTTTCTGTGATGGGAGGGGTGAGAGCAAAGAGCTGGAGCTGGATGTGAACTGAAGGCTGGGAACAAGACTATGAGGATGAACTGGAACAAGAAATAAAATAATAAAAACTGGGGCAAGATCTGGGCAGGCTGTCACAGAATCATAACAGTTTATGACAATTATCTGTCATAAAATGTTATAAAACTCATTAATAATAATAATAACATCTCTCGAGGGACTTGCTTGTCCTCAAACATGTGGTGATGAGGGGAGCTCTGATTTGAAGAGGAGGAGGAGGAGTAGGAAGGGGGGTGGGAGGAACTTGTAGTTGAAGTCCCAGCCTGCCGCTTTCATTCAGAACTCAGAAGGCAGCAGGTGAACACCTCTGAACGCGCGTTCACCCTGTCTCTGCTGGATTTACCTGTTTCTCAACCCAAACTGAGGATATTTCACTCCGAGCCAACATCAAACTGCGGATCTATGCGAACCCAAGCACGTTAGTCCAGTTGAAGAGGAGGAATGTCTCGTTTCTTTGTGAAACTAGCATTTCTGATTCCAGCAATCGTCCTCTCACAAGGTAAATCTTTTTTTTTTTATTATTATCTTCTGAAAGATTTGAAATATGTTGCGCGCTAATCACACTCAGCAGGGGGGAGACTTTAAAACTTTGGAAAAAGTTGTGAAGTTATTGATTTGATTGTTGGCTTCAGAGTGACGGAGAGACACTAGCAGTTTAAAGTTTTTTTTTAACTTGAAAAGTGTTTTTTTTTTTTTTTTTTTTTTTTTTATCGTGGGAAGTAGGAGCTGCTGCTGACTTCCCCTGAACTCTAAGATGAACACGTTTTTTCCCCCGTTCTGTCTTGATCACCAAGTCATCCAGAATCTGGTTCCCCAAATTTGGTGCAACAATTACATTGTGCAGAACTGCCAAACTGCTTCTAACTGAAAACCTATTTCTAGTTTTTTTTTCTTTATTTGACAACAAAGTGTTTCATAAAAAAAAGGAAATTAAATGTTAAAAATTATTCTGAAGAGCGGTCTTAAATAATATTTATGAAAGTAAAAGTTGTGTGTGAA
>NW_013952438.1:1440431-1448354 GCF_001266775.1 Austrofundulus limnaeus
CCTAAGTGCATTGGGTGTTAGAAAGAAAAGGACCCACATACCCCCCGCCCCCATCATTCCAGCCATTGAGTGGCTCCTGTGCCCCCAGCAACCAGAGAGGCCCTTCTCTGAAGTTTCTGCTCCTCTCTGCTTCCTTCAGGAGCTGCGTTACTCCACACACCCCACCTCATAAACATCCAAAACTCTGAGAAGTGAAGGAATAAAAAAAAGAAAAACGTGAGATCCAGAATGTGAATGTGGTGAGGTGGATAGACACCCCCACCCGCTCCAAACAGCAGCCTGGTTAATGAATGCAAGGCCCCCGCGAAGGCGAAGTGAGAGGACGCGTCCAGCCCTAAATCTTGTTGTTCTGCTCTTTCATGGGCGACAGCTGGGGCTCGCCCGCCGCCCGGCACCCATTGTCCTGCAGTCAGAATAATGCTGTGTGACTAATCGGAGTGGGGCTTCCCATCATGCCACAGCCACCCCCAGACACCTCAGCACACACACACACTGCTATCACCTCCCTCTCCCTTCCCAAAAGACCCCCGTCTCCATCATTTTGAACAAACATCCCCCCCACACCCCACAACTCTACCACCACCTTAATGCTTGTGATCTCCATTTGAAAGCCAGATGGCTGTGAAATGTAATTGGATTGGATGTTGAGAGAGTGGGATTAATTGGAATAAAGTGCAGAAATTTGAGCTCAAACTAGTGGGAAGTGACAGATTGTGAGCTGTTTGTTTGCTGTGGATTGATGCTAATGATTTATGGATGAGAGAAATGTGCCAACATATTCCTTGCGGCTGACCTTAGTGGTCATAAAGGAGACGTCAGCTTTTGCTTTCTGAGCGCAACAGGTGCATTCAGGACACTTACAACCCCCCCCAATACTGAAAATGTTGGGATGTTTTGTGAAATGTAAATCATAAACGGAACACAATGTGGTGCAAATTTTATGAACCTCGTATTTTATTTATAATGGAACAGTGTAAACTTATCAAATGGTGTCGCTAAGAAATGGTACCGTTCAGCTATTTTTTTTATTTTTTTGTGATTTCCAGTTGTGGAGTAATTTTGTCTCCAAAACTCCAAAGGTGGTCTGCTTCACCCTCATGGCATTTATGGCCGGCGCTTCTCTGGTCTATGGGGACAAAGTGTGTGTGTGTTTAAGGGGGGGGTGGGGGGGGGGGGAATTGGAGGTGGGGGGGTTACTGAAAAGCCCGTTCTAGCCTAAGGCTGCCAATTCACAATATCTAATCTGCAAGCTCCACACACACTCGCAGACACAAACCTCTGCACGTGTGGACACACTGGCGCACAGAAACTCTCCCTCCACCTCAAAGCTCTTATTGTGGTCTTCATCTCTGTTCGGTCTAATTAAAAACAGACAGGATGAGGGGCATCACTTTACCCACCCACTCTCTCTCTCTCTCTTCCTCCATGCTTTTCCTCTCATTAATCATTCATCCCTGCCAAGCTGAGCAGCTATCATTCCTGAGGCTGAGCTGTGGGATTCGGGGGGTCAGCATCCACTCACGGATGGGTTTTCCCAGTTAATGTTTCCGACTCTCTCCCCCCTCCATGTCGTAAACATGAAAGTTCACTTTGACTGTGTGTTGGTGACTTACTTAGTTGGAAATTTCGCAAGTGGTTAGAAAGAAGAGAGATAACTGTGAACAAACTGATGTCAAATGTTTTTTTTAATGATGTAAAACCCCTACATCACTGCTACCACACAGACACATTCTTTGAAGCTGCCAGTCAGGTACGTTTTATTTCTGTGGTTTCTGCTGCTCGTGTGCAAGCATATGGTGACACAGATTTGAGCTGGGAGATAGATTTATACCCTCCTGCAGCACGGTTCCCACGAGTCCTAATGGTGAGAACACATGTTGACACACAGATTACGTTTAGGATCAGTGTACAATGTAGCAATCAGGTTCCTTCTAAACAGATTTGTATGTTTTGTATTAAGACAAACTAGATCAGAAAGGAGGTTTTCTTCGTAGTTAGAAAAAAAATAACCTTACTACATAAATTTACTGCGAGTGTTTTTATTTCTCCAACTTTCTCCAACTCAGCTTTTGTTTACAAGTGCTCTTATTTCCTGTCTACTCTACAAGGTCACAGACGGGTTTTACATTTTCAAGATTTTTTGGTAAAGTTATGAACACAAAGGCAGCTCTTAAGGATTTTGTACTATGACAAAAATCTGTGTGCATAAGGCATGTACTGCAAATAAATATGGGACTGAACAACAAATTATGGATTCCACTGCAGTTAGATAAATATTTTTAGCAGGGAAAGTCACCCTTTTCCCATGAACTGAGTAAGATTGTTTGTGTTTAAAGTAAAACAAACTAAATTAAAGGCTTAATGTTCCCTGAAGGATTCAATTTTAGCTCAATATCTGTAAAATATACTGATTTATCCGATGTTGAGTTTGCCAAGTTAATTAGCAGTGGTAGCCATCTTAAATTTGATTGATACCAAATGTTTATCAGTTTTAGATGTGCATCCAACGGTTTTTCTGTAAGTTTCAAGAAAATTTGTTCCACAACTACAGTGAATTTTAACCTAATATTGGTAAAACTGACAGAGCCATATTTTGTGTTTTGGTTGTGGCAGCCATCTTGAACTGGATTAGTCTCAATAGTTAATCAGTTCTAGGTCTATAGGTACATCCAATGGTTATCATCTTAAAGTTTTTGTAAATTATATCCAGTTCATGAGATATTTTGCTAACAGGTAGAGAACTTTAACTCCAGATTTTTAATGGTAACATTGAAAACAAAATCAACGTACAATTTGCTAAAGCACGGATTATGTGTTGGAAATCAGCCTCACTAAATTTTAGCTTGGAAGAGGGGTATTCTGTATTTTCCAGGCACATAGTTCAATTCCAAACCACATTCACGAATTCACTGTTACCTTCTGTTTTACAAAAATGCTACATATATCAAAAATAAATTTGACTTTGCATCATAAACCAGCTAAACGCCTTGCACTTGTCCTCAGTCTCTGAACCTCCTATACCATTTCAGACAATCCCACTTCAGCACATCTTCACAACAATGCTTTGTGGAGGTGTCCACTGCAAAGTTTTAGGCAGCTCCGCAAGGCTACCACATTTAAGGAATTCTCAAACCTGAACGAATGAGTCAAAGCAACACTATGGATATGTTTTTAACGAGGAAATGACATGTAAATCTCAAAAAAGTCAAGTTTGCATAAGTGCATAATGTGGCAGCCATCTTGAACGACTCCAAAACATAATCAGTTGTGATTGTAAATGCAATGATTTCCTGCTGTAATTTTCATTCAAATTTGTCAACAATAATATGACGTTTTGCTAATGGACAGGCAGAAACATTTTAGTTTTTTTTATATACAATTAGCATTTTCAAATACAAGAACCAGTTTGACAGCATACTGGTAATTTTGATTGGACGTGGGGATGAAAAGCTTAACAATCCTTCTATTAAATAGCTACCATGTAAATTATAAAGAAAAAAAAAACATAAAGTAGCAACATTATTTTTGACTTGCTACAACTTTCCAGATCAATTTGAAAAGCTGGAAATCATCTAAGAAAATCAAACTTACTTTATAGTTGTTGACACAGAAACAGCCACAATGAGCGTCTTTAATGGGGAAGAACTCAGTGTGAGAAGTAAGAGGTTATTTGAAGGCCTTGGGCTTCCTGTTTCCCATGGCACTGCTGCTGACTGCTTATGTGGGTAGCCTGAAAGCAGGCAAGAAAGGGTACAGCACTGTATGAGTCAAATTGAGTTTCCACTTGTGTAACAGTCATGATGAGGGCACGGTAAGGTCGAAAGGTTGACAACCCAAACTGTGCTTTTGCGTGACTGATGCTGCTTTGAATGAAACAAATTTTGTTTTTGGTCAGAGGTAGCATTTCGACTTGTCTCAAATTCTCCCAGACGCCTGACAGAAATAGATTAGAAAGTGAGAAATAACTTCCAGTCCTTGGTGCTTAGAGCGATCACCCCCCACCCCCCACACCATGACCTGACACACAGCTGTCTTGTATTGATGCTAAAATGTCTCACTTAAAACAGCAAGTCAAGCACCACTGGAGAGACGAGACGCTCTCCCCTCAAGGAATGCTGCTCTTGGTTTTTTCCTACTCTAGGATTACCAGGCAAGTCTCTGTGAAGGCTCAGCTCCATGTTGGCTTAAATGAATCTGGAGCATGCGAGTGCATGACAGGGTTAAGTGTGCTTGTTGATGTTGGGCCTGTTATTGAGTTTAAAGCTTTGAGTCTGCCACTCCCCTGGTTAGGCCCATTCTCCAGATGCCAGGACCCCTCAGATACAGCCTAAAAACAGGTTCAAGCCGCCCTTTTATAATTTTGCATGGAAGCAAAATCATTTTTGGAAAATCTCTAATAATGCTGTTGTAATGAAAGTATTTAGGATGGAGATATATTTCTCATATTCACCATTGAGCTGGCTTCTGAGGAGACTGATCTGGAGATCATCAAAGTAGGACAATCAAAGCTGTGCTGTCAGAGCAGGCAGATAAGAGGCTATTTCTCTCTAGTGGGTGCTGAAGGTTCACATTCACCAACACAGGCTGTCAAATGTGGAAATGACACATTCTTCATAAGTACATGGGAAAAAGATTTGACCTACTCGTCTAATAATGCCCACCGCCATGTAAGGTGAACAATATTTGTGTGTGTTTGTGTTTAGGTGAAAGAATGTCATGAGCCACTGGACAAATTTTAATGGAACACTCAAAGTTTGATGTACAGTATATCTACAATTGATTGACTACAACTGAGCAAATTTGATTCAAGGTGGCTGCCACAGCTAATTGAAGCACAAAAATGACTTTAACCCAATCAGTTTTACGGATAGTTGAGTTAGTGATAGAGTGGGCACTGACAGATCACTTGAGATTGCAGTTATTTGATGGCCATAACTCCATCATTTTTCAACATAGATGGCCTTAATTTAAAACTGGCATGAGAAGGTGGTCGATATGCATTCCCTTAAGGAATACGAGGCATACTTGTCTTTATTTTTTCTTCAACAAAGACGTTATTTCTTGTAGAATTTCAAAGTGGTTTTCGAACAACAGCTGTCTTTGCTTTTAGAAAAAAAATCAATTTTTTTCTTTGTACTTTAGCTGCTTTTTAAAACAATTTTTTATCCAGGTCTTATTATTTTCAAAGAAGTGGGTTTTTTCTATTAAACCTCCTAACGTTAACATATACAATATTTAGGAAGGAAAATGTGCCTGCACTGAAAAGGTGAATCTGTGTGGTGTCTAATTTACAAAGACCTATTTTAATTTGTGTAATTACACATATGAAAGGTAACATTATCACTTGCAAATGTGAGTTGTTGCACATTATCTTTCTTGTTACTACTTTATTATTTTTCAATTCTGCTAAGCCATGCAAAAAACACAGACGTCATTAAAGTTTCAGGCTGAAGATGCTGACATGCAATGTGCCCATCTGATAGATGCTTATCTGAGTTATGCACCTAAGGTTACAGATGATCTGATAGAGGTGAATCAGTGGGCAGGTGTTTTTCAGCCACTTTGATAAGTCGGTCACCTGAAAAACATTGTACATGACACTAACTGTTGAAGTTCTGAATATTGGTGGATGTTTTTTTTTAATTATTTTATTATTTTTTTGTGGTTGAAGGCCAAGAAGATGCTTTGTTTTGTTGCTCTGACAGGGCTTTATATTCTAGCCTTGGTTTATCACAAGTTAAAATAAAGACTTTGTCAAAATAATATATGTATTTTAGTGATGCCTTATTTTCTTGGTTATAATGTTCATGTCTTGTTAACAAATGTGAAGCCCAAAAGGTTACAGTAGATTTAGGTTAATAATAAGAACATCTAAAAGAAAAATTGTACAGAGTGAATCAAGGGAAGAAACAAATATAAAAGCATGAAATGTGGAAAGTAAAAAAAAAAAGATTTGAAAAGAAACAAATAAGAGTGGAAAAAAAAAAGATCTCTTGCCCAGTTACTGTACGTCTTCCTCGGTGTAAGTTTTTCCACAGCAGTGGCATTTCCACTGCACAGTTGTGGCTGGTTTTGTGTCGGAGGATAAAGTCACCCCCAGAGTGACAGATGGCAGATCAGGCCCAGCGGGGAAAGAGCAGAGAGGGGAGAGAAGGCAAAGAGGCCGTCCCACACTCACAAAAGTGTTTCGGGTCAGAGGTCAGGGAAGCATCTGCTCTGGCCTGAGGGGACATTGCATCGCCGGGAGAGACCTGTTGCCGCAGTGTGTGCTCTCTGCTGGTCTTTTCAGCATGTGGGAGGATCTTTATCGCAAAATGGGCTGACTTTGGGACAAAGAGGATCTGTTACACCTATTTACTGTGGGGTAACACACACACACATACACACGAAACTGGTTTGTTTCATTAAATCGAATTCTATTTTTTTTATACTAAGCATTTACAAGGTGAAAAGTGAAGTAGGAAGCAGATAAACTTCAAAGCTACTCTAAATACCTTTACAGTTGTCTGTCAATTGCAACTGTCTGGCCTCCTTGTTGGGGCAACCAAGATAGTAACCCCCGCCTCACTGAGTCAACAACTGAGGTTTTAGCAGCCCTGTGCGACATGAGGGGGATGCTGTAAAACGCAAACTGCTGGGAGCTATAAAAATTTGTGCAAAGCACAAAACAAGTAAACGGTGGACGGAAATCCAAATGTAGGTTGGAGCAACGATATTGACAAAGTGGAATAGAAAGAAGATGTTGTTTAGAATCAAATTGGGAACAGGTAGGGGAAAGAGGGAATGAAATCTGTGATGTGGGGTGAGCTGAAGAGACAGAAGTTGCAACAGCTGACTTCACATGGGTTCTTTGTGTCCTGGGAGGAGAGGTTGGCTTTTCAGTACCCCCATCTGAGAAGAGGACAGAGGGGAGGGAGGAGGGGAGAAAGGGGAGGAGAAAGGAAAACGGGGGGAGGAGGAGTCCTGTTTAACAGCTGCCTTCATTAACATGCGCACCTGCTCCCTGCGGAGCTCGTCGGAGGCCAACAGATGCCCCTTCTTACATGTAAACACACACTATGTGCGCAACTGCACACTGTCACACCAGCTCCAATTCAAACATAAACACCTTTTTTTGATTACTTTAAATAACCTCTTTTATGTGATCCATGGGACATTGCAATTACATTCAAGCTGCACCTTCAGTATCTGAGGATTTGCTAATATCAGAATAACTTAATTCTTCAGAAAGTGCTCTGTTCTGAGGTGAAAATGCATTTAAGCACACTGATACTGGAGAAACTACATTCAAACACCAGTGCTGAATAACATTGCTGAAATTTGCTGAAAAAGTGGAAACTGAGTTGTCATAGCTGAAAAAAGCAAAACACTAGCTAAAGACTAAAAGAAGCTAAATGCTAGCAAAAGTAAATAAACACAAGTTAAAAGTAACAAAAAGCTTATTAAAAGCTAAATGTATCAATTGGCTAGTAAAAAATGGCAAAATGGTCATTAAAAGCTAAAAGTAGCAATGCTAGTAAAAATTGAACAAAAGGTAAGGTAAAAGCTAAAAATAGCAAAAGTACCGAAGAGCTAGTTAAAAGCAAAAGTAGAAAACACTGTCTAAAAGTAGCAAAAAGCTTTTTTAAATGCTAAAAGTAATACACTTTTAAAAATGTCAAAAGTAAAATAAAGCAAACATGCATTTTTCAAAGGAATTTATGTTATTGAAAATATCCCAAAGTGATGCATCAGGAAGAAGTTTAATACAGTCAATTATACATTTTGAAAAGCATAAAAGTTACAAAAACTCATACCATTTATTACCTGAATAAAGTGAACATTTTGATGTAGGAATGGCTAATATAAAATAAGCAGGTAGATTGCAAAAACTGTGTGTGTGTATGTGTGTGTGTGTGTATATGTATATGTATGTATGTATAT